>NW_025544785.1:1876992-2061294 GCF_000003525.1 Blastomyces dermatitidis ER-3
GGAACGCTATAATATCCGGAAGCCCAGACCCGTCATCCGCGGCAACGCTTAGATACCAGGGCCTTCCCGAGATGATCCGCACACTCGTCGATATGGACTTCCTCAGCGCCGAAGCGAAGGATTTCCTCGACTCCCCCATTCCCTGGAAAGAAGCCACCAGAAAATTCTGGGCGCCACCTCCTCCAGCGAAAAGGATCTCGAGTGGGCCATCTCGTCGCGCACCAAGTTCCCCACCACTGAAGAGAAATATCGTATCCTCTCTGGCCTCCGCTGGGTCGGGATCTTCTCTGACGAGAACATTATCCCCCGTGGCAACCCCCTGGATACGCTGTGCGCAACCCTAGAGTCCAAGATGCAGTACGAGGATGGTGAGCGTGATATGGTTATGCTCCAGCATAGGTTTGAGATCGAGCACGCGGATGGATCTAAGGAGACAAGGACTAGCACTCTGTGCGACTATGGTGACCCCAATGGTTATTCGTCCATGGCAAAATTGGTTGGCATCCCGTGCGGTGTCGCTGTCAAGCAGGTCCTTGATGGCACCATTAGTGCGAAGGTTCGTTTTGATATTACCTTTCCACCTGTTCTTTTTATATCTTATATCTTATTCCTTTTCTTTCTCAAATCCGAAGTTTATTCTTTGGGTTATTTTCCCCTCTATTTGCGGTAATAGTTGCTAACCACTTACCTACCTTTTTAGGGTATTTTGGCACCGATGAGCATGGACATCTGCGCTCCTCTGATTAAGACTCTTAAGGAGGAACACGGCATTGAGATGATTGAAAAGACTGTTTGAAACAATTCAATGCTAGTTGAAAGGGGTATTGCATTGGATGCGTTTTTCTTTTACACCATCAGGTCAGGGAAGGCAATTAAAATCTTTATAGAGGGTTGGGGGGGGTGGGGGGGGTGCACCATAGTACCTTACAAAATACCAGCCAATTGATTTCCCTGCCCACCTTATTTTGGTGCAGTGTTTTCACTTTCCGCTCACCATATGCGATACTAAATTTCATGGCATATTAAGAATCCCGCTAATAGCTTGATCATAATATATGCCATGGAAAGGTATTAGTTTCTGAATTTCGTTCATCAAGATCTGCCCTTGACAATGATCAAACCTTCTGCAGTGCCTTCATGCATGTATCAATTTCGGCAGGCAAGGGTGTGGATACTTCTGGATGCATAAGGCACTGGGATATTTTATGCCTATTTATTCACCCGGGAGCGTGGAAAAGTAATCGGATACTTCTTGAATGCCTTGGCTATTTTCAGGTAAGTGAATGGGTGCAGCACCATGTTGGCGTAGAGTAAGGTCTTAATATCCATCCATACCTTGTGCGTATTTGAAAGAGACGATAACCTCCCCGAAACGTTCGCCATTATCGTGTGCATGCCCAGGATCGATTTATGAATTCAACATCGAAACCAAGGCTATTCAACTCCATAAATACACACCATATCCGCTGAAGAACGAGCTTACGACAGATCGTAGGAATCTCCCGTCTTCTTCATCACTGTACCCAGTCATACCCTCGCATCCCATTTCCCCCACAGCTATTTGGGCGTCCCCTAAACAATATTCATCGATCCAAACTCTCCCGCGCACCGAACCAATATACCACACCAAATGAACTATGAACCGATGCGCGTCTTCGAGAAAGAAGGCATGTGGTTAGAAGAGCATGTCTAGCATGACAAAATTAGGTCTCAACATGAGCACGATGGATCCGATTACACTACTGGTGGTCTTTTGTGCATGAGATGAAAAGGGTGGAGAGCGAGACCGCGATGCTGATCAGGAGGGGGAGAGGGGAGGTGATTTTGATTTTCTGTTTCATAGTTCAAAAATTGTAGTGCAATCCCATCCTAAGACTAAAGGAGACGGGATGCTTGTATGTACATAATTAGGTTCCCCAATGAATAGGACATTTTCACGATTAATCTCCGCTGTCTGGGGATATTCCCAATAGCTTTCTCTGGGTAGTTTATCGGTTAGTTACCGGGTTACTGTGGTCCGAACAAGTTCGGGAAACGGAACCAAGCGGAAGGACTCCGCTTTTCCCATAAGCTTAAATACCTTAAATCCACCACTCACCCACCACAAACTCCCAAAAACAGGGGAAACTGCCAATTTTCATGACATCTGGTTCGGGCATGACTTTCATCGCCAGTACCCTACGTCATGATCTGGATAATGCTGCCGATGAGAGTTGAATTTTCTGCGTGATGGTCTGGAACGTGTGAATTGAATGCCAGATTCATTTACGAGACAGTCTCAGCGCCTACGGCATATATTGCCTTGATCTTTGGGATTCCTACTTCCAATGTTGCGATGCCTGATTTGATAGGGCACACAGAAACTGTGTATCTGTGTAATGAAAACTTGCTCCGAGCATCATTTGTGCAAAATGCTAGGACAGCCCCCGGATTCGTGTGTTCCCAAAGCCTGGAAAATTCCATGACAAACTTCGCAAACTGCTGCGCACGCATCTCTGGGCGGAGAAAACAGGGTGGTCTTAAATGTATTGCCACCTGAGAAACGATGTCATGGCAAGAAACATTACGTACGTCACTTGCAAATGGGGTCGGGAGTGGAGGACGGAAAACCTTCTCCTCACTCCACGAGAGTTTAATTTTTCATTCCAGCTGCTGAGCATGAGTGCGATGTTATATCTCGGGGAAATACACACCACGTGTTCAGAGACGAGATATTTGAATATATATGTTTCACCATCCCTGACGAATAGCTTCCGATAATCATTTAGCAGGAGCTGTGGAGAAATACAATAGTTGAAGAAGTTGAACACAACCCACCATGCGGCGCTCTCCATCAGCACGATCATCGACTTGGGCTGTCATATTAATTCTCTTCTTGCTAAGCGCGGTTGATAGCACTCCTATCAAAGAGAAAACTTACATTGAGGAAGAGTATGACTTCATAATTTGTGGAGGTATGGCTTTCTCAGTCCTCTGAGGACTACGGATACCAACTAAACGTCTATATAGGCGGCACTGTTGGCCTCGTTTTAGCCAACAGATTGTCTGAATCTGGCAGGAATAAAATTCTCGTTCTTGAAGCGGGGCCGGAACCCTCTGTCGTAGCAGCGTACGAGCCTGCTGGTGGCAACCAGTTCCTCGGAGGTATGCAGGGGATCTCCTGAGTTTTTGTCATGGACCTCAACTAAGTGTTTTACAGGAACTTCAATTGACTGGAACTTTCACACTGTCCCTCAGGAATATCTTGACGGGCGTATCTTGCCGTACCACCGTAAGTTCTCTGCAACTTCTCTCTCATGCAATGCCAATTGATATAAATACCATCAAAAATTATTCTTGCTGATATAAAATACAGGTGGCAGGTGCTTGGGTGGAAGCAGTGTCACAAACGGTCTGTTTTATGGTCGGGGTAGTGCCAGCGTATACGACAAGTGGGTAGAGCTTGGTAACCCTGGCTGGGGCTGGCATGATGTTTATCCGCTATTTGTGAAGGTAGGAAACCCTCGACTGTTCTCGGAACTCAAGTAACATTCCCTACAGAGTACTCGCTTTAATGCGCCGAACCCTGACTCCGAATTTGACCAAAGTTACCAAACATGGGATCCAAGCGCATATGCGGACGGTCCTCTAGATATTGCTTTCCAAGGCTATGTTCCTGAGTCGGGAATTGCATTCATTCAAGCTTGTGAAGCTGCCAATATACCTATCGTCAATGAGTTAAATTCGGGAAATAATACTGGTGTCAAGCAAGGTACTGGTTGTCTTGATAGTAGATACCGACGAAGCTCTAGTTATGATGCCTTTTATAAACAAGCAGCCGGTCGACTAAATTTGGTGGTTCTGCACCAAGCTCCTGTCTCTGAGATCATTACAAGACAAACAAATGAATCTATAGTGGCGACTGGAGTAGTATTTACTGAGCAGTTGACTGGTCGATCACGTAGTGTCAAGGCAAAGAAGGAAGTTATTTTGAGCTTGGGTGCATTTCAAACTCCTCAACTTCTCATGGTTTCGGTATGAGTTACTACCCCTGAATTTTCTCGCTACTTACTTACTATGGCCTAGGGAATTGGTCCCGCTTCAGAGCTGAACAAGTTTGCCATTGACCATGTTCTGATTAATGAGAATATTGGTCGCAAGTAAGTGGCTCTCGTGTCTCCATTTAGGGCACAACACATATGCCAACATTGATTTTTCAGCTTGGACGACCATTCCGTCTTCAGTATTATGGCTACTGTTCACCACAACGCCTCAACTAGCCAGATGTTTGCCTCTGCTAGCAATATACAAGCAGCTCAGGCTGAGTTTTACAACAACCTTACTGGCCCATACACAGCACCCTCAGGCATAACCAATGGGTTCCAGATGCTCTCTGATGACGAACTGCAGTCCATTGGTGCACATGACATTGTTGCTCAAGGCCTCACGAACCGATCGCACATCGAGTACCTCTACGAATCAATGTGGTATCCTGGGGGCCCAACTCCATATTATATTCCAGATGAAGATATCTCATACATCTCCCTCACCGCATCGAATCTCGTAGCTGCATCTCGGGGAAATATAACTCTTCGATCAAGCTCAATGAGTGATGCGCCCCTAGTTAACCCAAATGTAGGCAAGATCTTTTCTTTTTCGTACTGTCTAATTTATTAGCCATCGAAGCCTCCTGTGTCAAGAGCTAGAGAAGCTAACCGATCGAATTAATAGTATTATTCCCATCCGGCAGACCGCGCCTTAGGGATTCAGTCATTCAAGTATCTACGGAAGATTCTCGCGCATCCAGCATTTGACAGGTTCACAGTTGGCCCATCCCACGGAGAGGTTAGCCCTGGCCCCTCCGTCAGCAGTGACGACGATGACGCGATATTTGAGTACATCAAAGCAAATACCATCCCAAATTGGCACGCCTCGGCAACAACTCAAATGCGACCACTAGAAGACGGTGGAGTGGTAGACCCGAGATTGAGGGTTTACGGGATTCAAAATCTCCGGGTAGCGGATTCCGGTATCATACCGTTACTCCCTGATGTAAATATTCAGGGGCCAGTCTTCATGATTGGCGAGAAGGCGGCACAGATGCTCAGAGAGGATTGGGGAGACATTTGACTTTACTAACCTTCTTTTGGGTTGTGTCCGTTGTTTTCTAGACACACATTCCCTCCTTGGATCCTTCTTTATTTCACATTGGTTTGAGATGGGTAGCTGCTTGTAATGCCTTTTATTCGGTTAATTCAAACAGACTAATATTTATTTCATAAATAAATTAGGAATTGCAAAGTTCATGAAACAAAGCTAATATATGTCAAAATTACAATGTATGTAGGAAATTTCCTTATCCAGTTGACCAAGGTATCTGGTCGCTGAAATAAAATAACCACCACATAACAGATACCAGTCTGGAGAACTGTTAATTCACACCGAGGACAACTTTACCTCTAGCCCGTCTAGTATCAACTTTTGCAAACGCTTGTTCAAATTCTTCCAGCTTAAAGGTGCTGCTATCTTTGACAGCTGTCCACCGTTCGGCTCCATGGTAGAGAAAATGTCTTAACATCCTTCTCTGTGCAGTTAGCTGGCCTTTTCTCTTCTAGAGGCTGCACAATGCTGATCAACGTCCCCTCACCCTTACCACATCCCCCGACATCCCCTAAGTTCTCATTACTGAAGTAATCGATCGCCAGATCCATCGTCTTATTCCCATCTACAGCAGGCCACGCAGTTATGGCTGTCTTTTAACAATCGACTACGTCATTGGCACCTAGGTCACGGACATATTGTTCATTCTCCGATCCGCAGGATGCACAGGTGTGAAGGCCTGCAATTCCAGCAAGCTGGACGAGCCATAACCCAACACCACCTGATGCAGCTGTGATGAAGAAGATTCTCTTCCATTGGTTTGCGGTATTTTCAGGACCACCCGGTCCACCCTGAAAGAACAAGGCTTGCCATGCTGTAAGTGCCGACACAGCCATGGTTGTAGATTCTGCCCAGCTTAGATTGTTCGGTCTATGAGCAAGCTCAGAGGTCACTGCAATGGTGTAGTCACGAGCGCAGCACGGCCGAACATAGTTTGGGCGAGCGTAGCCTTGATCTCCAGCTACATATGAGGAACCCTCTGGCGCAGTAATGATAGTTCCGGCGAGATCCTAAGCAGGGATTATCTTCTCTTTACCCAGGATCGGAAATAGTTTTGGCCAACGAGGCTCTCCGGCACAAATAGCCGTTGCGTGGACACGGATAAGGTTCCCGTTAGATCTCAGCTTGGGTTTGGCAATAGGCCTCTATCTGAGGGTAAAGGTATCCTTCTCCACGTCTTGCCAAAGAGATCTAGCAGTAGATTTAAATAGTTGATGTGCCACGGCGCAATCTTGAGTGACAGTGGATGTTGTATAGGCTTTGGTGCTCTGGAGTGGGGTTAAAAACGACTGTATGTTGCGTGCGAGGTAGTCGTGCTTCGAGGCAAGGGGAGGGTCGTGAGTACGTATTGAACGGGTTGGCAGCCAACTCGTGTTCAAAGAATTCACCAAGCTAGTTGACTCTAGCATACTCCGTACATACAAAAATGTTACTGAATGTGAGTGTCGAGCAGGATAATAACCGTGCCATGCTTACTCACTCTCTCTAGTAAGTGTGCCACAGTGTACAGAAAACCACACTGTATAGAAAATATTTTGAATATCTTCATTCTTCATCTTCAAATAATCATTATTAATTATAATCATGTCTAAATCTTCTAATTATACTGAGAAGCAGTTGTAAAGAGCTGTTAATATATATAAAAATAATTCAAAATTAAAAATCATGTCTCTGTCATAAGAATTTAAAGTCTTATATATCATCTTATATGAAAGAATTAATGAGAAGAAATCAAGAATTATAAGAGTATCACTGAATTAAGTATTGAATAACAGTCAGAAAGAGATAATTAAGATATGAATTTATTAGTTAGATATTAATTTTTATCTATTTATTATTAAGTATATCAAAGCTGCTATGAACTGTATATTAAGATAGTATTATACAGATTCAGAAACTGCATCTCTTACAGTAAGTAAGATAAAAGTATATTAATTTATTAAATATCTATCAGATTATGAATAAGTTAAGTAAAAGCTCATGAATTTAAAATAAGTATCTTATGAGAATATAAGCTTCATTATTGTAATGTGACAGAACCGAAGTGATAGCTAGTCAGCAGTGTCACATAGAAATAGTTGTTTAAGAAGCTGTATGAGTGAGCTTGACTATCTTGCTTGAATAGTGAGCTTGTAGACTACAGAGTTATTATGAGAATATCACAGATATGATACTTAATATACTAAGAAGATTGTATAAGACACACAGTAGCTCTTATATATATTTCAGTAGAAGAAAAATGAATCACTGACTTCTTTAATGAAAAGTCAGCATCTAGCTATTCTATATAGACAATGAATGAATACTTTTCTCTTATTTCATAAGTGAGAATAGCTAAAGTAATATCTCAGTGATATCTCATTGTTAAGAAAGAGTAATCTGCTGATCTTGTATAGAAGTGAGATTCTTATATTCATCAATTAAATCTTTCTATGATATATCTAAATAATGTTATAGAGTAATTACAAACTGATTTAAATGAGATGAATTTATCTGTATAAAAGTGATGAGCTGTATGAAACTGTAATAAGATCTTAATATAGCTAGAAGTATGACAATACTCTTCTCTTTAAGAGTATAGTCTCTATACTCTTAAGATTACTGAATTAGAAATTATCTTTGTTATATAGTAATGATTACCAACTGATTAACAGTACATATACTGTGTATGATACAAAGATGAGTTTTTCTGCTGACTGTATAGATCTTTCTTTACTCATCTTTATTCAAATCAAATGTATGATAAGTGAGTTTCTTATATATCAATTTAAGATGAGAAAAATGTAGTTAATAAGTGACTTACAGATCTCTCATTATATTCTGTTCTATATATGAAATTCTCTATAAAAGTGATGTGTTTTAGAGATAAAGCTAACAGTAGTAACAGGATTTTTTTAAAAAGATTTTCTCTCTTATGAAATATTTTTCTTCTTTCTCTCTCAATTATAACAGTAAGTGCATGAGAGTATTATTCTTGAAGAATAATAAAGAACTTATTCTGATATTTTCTAGTGAGTAAACATCTTTGTGATGCAGCTGCAGTCTCTGTGACTACTAAGAAAGCTTAGTTGAAGATAAAGATAGCAGTGTCAATGAACTGCAGAAGTACTGCTCTTATTATCACATCTTCTTCTTCTTCTACATCTCTTGTGACTGTGATGATAGTAGCTGTATCTTGTAATGAGGTGTTATTTCTTCTGCTAACTAATTTGTCTGTGTTCAGTCTGTTCTCTGCTTCTCTTATCACTGTTGTGACATCACTCTCTCTCTTAATTAACACAGTGATGTATGACTCTGTGTAATCATTCAGAGAGAACTCTGAAGAGAGCTTGATTTCAGAGACAGTGACTTTAAGAAGCTCAATCTGTAGTTTCTCTCTCATATATCTGAGCTCTGCTCAGAATACTGCTAAGTTGAGTCTGCAGAGTTCTGCAGTTTCTTCATCTTCTCTCTGTGAGAAGACTCTGATACAGTCTCTGACTAACACTGCTACTTATCTGTGCTGTGTTAAGCAGCTGAAGAAGAAGAGAATTTTATACACTTATCTCTTCTCTCACTTCTGTTATTTCTATTATATCTATAATAATAACTTCTGTCTCTCTGTAAGTATTATCTCACAGAAAGACATTATATCAGCTCTGATAAGAAGTCTAGATACTTAAGTAGTACAGAGTGAGAATCTCAGAGCTTTAAGTATTAATAAATTCTATCAAGACTGAGAAGATCTCTCTTACTCATCTATAAAAGAAGATGAAAGTATGAATCTCTGAGATGAAAAAACATCTCAGAATAACTAATCTTAAGAAGAGATTAGTCAGTACTACTGTTAAAAGTATTACAGAGATTAATCACTGATTGAAGAGAATCTCACTTCAATTAAAGTAGATGACTGAGATACTTTATAAGTTAATAAGTTAATATTTTATACATTTCTCATACTCTTCTACAGTGCTGCAGTGCTAACTTCTCAGTAGATAAAGATACTAATACTGAAGACTTTAACAGTGAAGAATAAGTTTGATGAGAATATAATTATTGATGAGTAGACTCTGATCTCTCTTTTACTTTTTCAGCAGACTGTGATCTCATTAAAATAGCAGCAGTCTGCAGATTGATAATATTAATCTTTTTATTAATTTTCAATATCTCTTTTCTTTTAACTACTTCAGAAATTTTACACTTATATAATCTTATTAAACTTCTAAAAACTCTTTGAGAGAAAATAGAAGAAGAGTACTACAGAGCTTATAAGACACTGACTTACTATTATAAGATTATCTCTAAAAAACTCTTTAAGAAAAATAAGAAGTCTTAAGCAGTATTTCTTACTTAATATCTCTGATATGTAATAGAGCAGTCTCTACTAGCTGTCTCATAGCTTATAATTTCTTTCTTATCATTTTTCAAATACTTAAGCAGTTCTTATAAATTCTCTGATAATAAATAATCTTCTTATTTAATAAGATATTGAAGCTTGTTATAATATATTTACTTATTCAGTATATTTTTTATAAGATATTCAGTATTACTTTTAATCTTAATATTATCTGACTGAGACAGCTCTGCTCTGAGACATTGCTTATAGAACTTTAAATAGAAAATATGAAAAATAGAATAAATTGATTTTAATTCTATAAGTAATTTTAACTTATATATCTGCTTATTTATTACTCTTATTACTGAGAAAGATTCTAGCTACTACTTACTAAGCTTCTTATATAATCTCATTGTCTTGATATTCTTTACTGATAGTAGTACTTGATTCTCTATTAAGAACTTCATTAAAAGATGTTTTCAATTATAGTATTTCATCTACTACTTCTAAGTACAGTGAATACTTTTCACTATCTTCTTATAAATTTTATTCAAAAGTTTCAATCTTACTTTTACTTCTGATACTGAGAGATACTTTATTCTCTGTATCTATTTAATATTCTGACTGTCTATTTCTCTCTTTGAAACATTATCTGCAATATCACTGAATAATAAAGAATTATATTTATAATAAGTATAGAAAGAAGATATCTTTAAAATTATATTCTTTACATTGTTATATACAAATTCAGTGATTAGAAGATGTTTAAGTCAATCATTTTAATAATATAAATAGAATACTTAAAGATACTATTCTAGTATCTGATTCTGATATTCAGTCTGATCATCTGTCTGTAAATAAAATATAATACTGAGAAGACATCTTATTATAAGATAATAGTAAAAAGCCAATCAGTATTTACTGATGAAGAGGAATTCTTAATCTATTATTAATAATTTCAGAGCACTGTGATTATAAATAATAATATCTAAAAATAGATCAGTTAATTCAGAGACTTTAATCTTTTTATAAATAGAAATATATCTGATTATCTTCATGAAGCAGTTAATAATAATCAAAATTAAGTCATATTCTTTAACTCTTATTAACTTCAGTAGATTAACTATGAAATTCATTAATAGATTCTATTATAAGCTCTTTGAAACAGACAGTGATATCAACTCACTGTATTACTTATATCACAGAATCTTTATTCTTTAACAGATATTATAAGTCTTAATATACTCTTTAATATCTGTTCAGAGCTTGTCTTAAATATATTTATATTTTAGAAGCTTCTCAGTCTTCTCTAATCTAAAGTGTTCTGTATAAAGATTATTATAATGAATTCTTAATAACTTCTGACACATTACTCTGCTATAAGAAATGAAGACTGAATCATTCAGTAGTAGAAGTTCATATTCTTCTAGTTATCAGTGACTTGATTTCTTAGTGATATTATTCTGCTCAGAGTCTGTCTCTTTCAAGTTTAAATCAGATTCTTTCTTCTTTAACTTCTGAATTTGAGCTGTAGTAGAGATATTTCTCTTCTATAATTTATTAATAAATTTTAAAAGTAGTCAGATTAAAAGATTGTAGATTATTTCATTCTTTACTAATTCAATGATTGTAAGATATAATATAAGAAGCTTATAATCTTCAGTGTTAGTTCTCTGCAGAGATCTGAGTTTTCTTTCATCTTCTATACTGAGTTACACAGCTGTCTTTTCAGTGTCATTTTCAAGCTTCAGAGAACTTTAACTCTCTACAGTCAGCTTCTTCTGCAGTGATAACAGAGATTCTTTTATAAAATTCTTCTCTGTATCAACAATATTATAATCAGACTGTTTAGACAGTGTATCAGTGAGATTAAGCTGATCTGAATAACATCAGATATAGAAATCATACTCTGAAAGCAGCTCTGCTCATCTGACTTGATATTCTATCAAGCTCTTTGTTATCAAGAAGTAATGCAGATTTATATAATCAGTGAGAACTTGCACTGAGTACTTACTACTCTGAAGATAATGTTATCAGATCTTAAAGAATTTAACAATTACTAACATCTTCTAATTATAAGTATCATATCTTCTCTATGTAAGTAATAACTTCTTGAAGAAGAAGATCACTGATCTTTATTCACAGTGTCTTATAAACTCTGTAAAAAAGTCTTCTCTTATAGACAATTTATTATCTGTTTTCTCAGAAATAATTATTCTCTGATTCTTTCAATATTGAAAGATCTTCAGTGTTAACTGTGAAAAGATTTCATAGATCTCATTCTCAGATATATCAGTCTTATACTAACTGAGTAAGTTAAGATTAAAGTGATTCAGTATTATAATATCTGTGAAAGCTTGTTTCAATTCTGCAAATATCTGCACAGTATCTTAAGTGAGAGTAAATAATTCTGTTTTTCTATCTTTCACACTTCTCTTTAACAGATCTGTAAGAGAAACAGTAATCTGTGAATATATATAGATGAATCATCTGTAGAAATTTGTAAATTCTAGAAATATCTGTATCTTGTAATATATTCACAGTGCTGATCAGTTCTTAATAATAGAGACTCAGCTTCTGTTCATTGAAATGTCATTCATCTCAATAATATAATCTAAGAAATCAATCTTCTGTATGTAGAATGAGTATTTTTCAGTGTTTGTATAGAGTTAATACTGTCTCAAGTGACTCAATACTTGTTAAATATGAGTATCATATTCTTTCTCTGATTTCAAGAAGATTTGAATGTTGTTCAGTTATACTATGCAGAAGACATTAATAAGACTCTGCAGTGTCTTATTTATATATATCTGAAAGATGACTGAAGTATTACAAAGATCAAAAGATAAAACAACATATTTAAAATTACTATACTTGATATAAAAAGCTGTTTTTCAAACATTGTCTTCATTAACTCTGATTCTATGATAGACATTCTATATATCAATCTTTGAGAACATCTTTGCTTCAGATAATTAATCAATCATCTCATCAATTAATAATAATGAATAGTAATTCTTAATTATCATCTTATTAAGACCTCTGTAGTCTATGTATAGATATAGTCTATCATTCTTCTTGAGTACAAAGAGTATAGATGTCTCTGCTGAACTCTTTGATAAATATATTCAGTTCTTTGATTATACTTCTTCAATATATTTGCACAGAATATTTAATTTCTTTATAGATAAGTTATAAAGAGATCTGTACAGCACTGTTGCACTATCTTTAAGATGAATCTTATATTGTATCTTAATATCAGAAAACTTTGCTGCTTCTCTTTCTGAAAAGATATTCTTAAAATCTATAAAGAGATATCATATATGTCTGTCTTCAATGATGAATACTGCTGCTAATCTTGCAGTGAGAGTGATGACTTCTTTATCTATTCTCAAGTCTTAATCATCTGCTATACAGTATATTAACTCAATCTTTTTCTCAAGATTCTTTTGATGAAACTCTTCAGATTTCTCTATTATTGTCTCTTCATTAGTAAGATAATACTGTCACATCTGAGTGACTCAGTTAATGAGAGAATTATTTTCTCTCAATCACAGAAGATCTAGAATAATGTTCTCATCTATAATATTAACTGTATGAAGAAGCAGACTGCTCTTCTTAAAGATTTCTTCTGAGTCTGTGATTACACACTTCACTTGAATTATGTTAAAATAATGATATTTTATTTCATCAGTAAATTTCATATGATCTGACAGATATATCTTCTTTCAACTCTTTATTAAAGAAAAGAAATAGAATATGAAATTAATATCTATTTCAGAGTTAAGTAGACATCTCACTGATATCTTCTCATTCAGAGTGTACATTGTGATTATAATATGAACTCAGAGATGTGAGAATTATTAATTCTTCATTTCTTTCTCTTCTTTATCTTTTACAGATATATTTGCTAGAAGAGAAGTTAACTTTGAGAAGATATCTTCTCAGTTTCTTTTCTTCTTCAGCTTCTTGCAATCACTGATGTAGTGATCATCAGCTTCACAGTTAAAACAGAGATCTTTGTCAAATCTTTTTTAATATTTCTTCACAGTGAGTGAAGAATCAGAATACTTGAAATTCTTCTTTACTTTCTCTACACTGAAGTTATTATAATACTGTTTAGATTCTGTTATTAATTACTTAGAAGAGATCTTATTGATCTTTTTCTTAAAGAATTAATTATTCAAATAGATTCAGAAAGTCAGATTGACAAGCTTAGTATAATTAGTTAATAAACTCTGATATTATAATATTATTATTCACATCTTATAAGTCAGCTTTGTGAGATAAAGCTGTGTTTTTAATTAATTCAAATCATCAGTTAATTTCTCTCAATATTCTTTAAATATTGTATTGAAATTGAAAGAATTCTCATTATCTTATTAATATAATGAGTTGAATTACTGTGCTGCTATGAAGCTGTGATTATGATAATCTTCAATTTGATTCAGTAAAAAGTTCTTGAATTCTTCTTAAGTTATAACAGTATTGATATACTCAAGCTTTCTCTTCTTGATAATCTAAGTAATTGCAGAGATGTCTTTAAGAAGGTTGACAATATATATTACTCATATCTTATAAGTATTATACTGACTCAGATTAAGATGAAATTTCTGTTCAAGAGTACAAATAAAGCTGTGAAATTCAGATAAGATGTTTCTCTTGTATCTCAGAGAATCTCTGATCTTAATCTCTCTATGTTTATAATAGATATAGATGTGTAGAGGCTGCAGTGATGACAGAGCAGTTAAAGAGCTCATATCAAAATATACAGTGAGTTCAGAAATCTTGAATTTCTGCTGAGATAGAGATGTACATACTCTAGAGAATGATGTAGTATTTCTCTCAGAGAGTGAGATCAGATCAGTCTCAGTATGAGTGTATAAGACTATATCAGTCTGTTAGAGCTTAACTGATTTAAACATGTAATCAGATTAAGTAATTTAAATTGTAATATGATAAAACTGAAGTGATAACTAGTCAGTGATATTATATAGAGATAGTTATTTAAGAAGCTGTATAAATGAGCTTGACTATCTTGCTTAAATAGCAAGCTTGTAGACTACAGAGTTATTGCAAGAATATTACAGATATGATACTTAGTATACTAAGAAGATTGTATAAGATATACAGTAGCTCTTATATATATTTCAGTAGAAGAAAAATGAATTACTGACTTCTTTAATAAGAAGTCAGCATCTAGCTATTCTATATAGATAATGAGTGAATACTCTTCTCTCATTTCATGAGTAAGAATAGTCAGAGCAATATTTCAGCAGTATCTCATTATCAAGAAAGAGTAATCTGCTAATCTTGTATAGAAGTGAGGTTCTCATATTCATTAATTGAATCTTTCTATGATATATCTGAATGATGTCATAGAGTGATTGCAAACCAGTTTGAATGAGATGAATTTATTCGCATGAAAGTGATGAGCCGTGTGAAACTGCAACAGAGTCTTGACGCGGCTGAGAGTGTAACAATTATTAACTGATTTAATTAATATAAAACTATCTTTAATTAATATTATTTTTTTCACTGTAATATCTACAACTTTGATGAGATTGAATTTTAAAAAGAAGAATATAAATAGTAAGTTATAATTATCTTTAGAGATATGAATTCTGTTATATAGTTATTATACTCTCACAGATTAATAATAGTGATAAAGTATATTAATGTAAATAATATAGTATTAAATTCATTAATTATAATAAAATTGAAGATTTATCTAAAGAATTGATATACATACTTAAACTTATTTAATAACTATATTATTACTATATCTGAGTCTGGCTTTTTAAATGATAAGATTGAATTTGAATGAATTAAGTAGTTTAATAAAATAATAAAAAAGTATTAAATAAGCAGTTATTAACTGTTATTAATAAATAATTATAATTCTCATCTTATAGAAGAATTTATTTAATACTATAATCTTTAGCCCCGGTGGCCGAATGGTTAATGCGGCCACCTGGTAGCGCCTTGGCTTGGGAAACCAAGGCATGTGGGTTCGAAACCCGCAGGGAATACATTAAATCCAGAACTCAAGCACCTCAGGTTCCTAATAAATACAGAGGTGTACAAATCGCTTCAATGAATCGCTCTATGTTCCTGGGCTGGGAAGTTATTATCGCATGTATCTAATTGTCACTCCTTTGTATTTTCCTATGTTCTTGTTATCTTGGCATGGTCTCAACACCTGTATTTCCTTCTGTATAACCAACACTTGACCTGTATTTAACATCACGCAAGGACTCATCATAAGCTCCGCTTGCATATGAGTATAATGGAAGAATAATAATAATAATAATAACTATAATCTTTATAAGATTATTTTATTTACATTCTTATTTTATATAAGTTATATTTTATAATCTCTTAATAATATATCTTTTTAGCAGTATAAGTATTATTATATAAAGATAGTTAATAAGACTGCTTACTATGAATATAAGCAGTATAATAATAGACAATTTCTTACTAATCTGAAGAGTATTTAACTATAAGTATTTAAATCTAACACTGTGAGAGCTGACTTTATCAACTGCAGAATATATTCAGTTAATTATAATATAATTCTTAATTAATTAAGATCTTTTATCATTGATGATGTCTCAGATCTCAACATATACAATAATAATAGTAATATATATAACTACTTTACTCTGTTATCTGCAGATTAATTATTAACTGTCTTCTTATAATTAATCTTCTCAGAGACAGTTGTAAAACTATATTATTAAATTAATACAGCAGTTAAGATTTTAGAAGATGTGAAGAATATTCTTACATCTGATTTAATAAAATGATTGAACAAGATCTTCAAGAGTAGTATAATTCAGACAGAATTGAATATACACTGTGAGAGTGAACTTAAAGATTATTATTAAATAAATAGATATCAGATTATTAAATTCTCTTATAGATAGATATAAGTAGATAAAGTTCTTACTATTAAGAATATTAATTACAAGATTATAATCTATAGAGTATATGAGATAAAAAAGACATTTAATAAAAATCTATAATTAATTGAAATTAAATCTATAAAATCTATAGTTATTTAATTATAATAAGATAATTTTATAGAATCTCAATCTACAGTGAATTCTACACCTTCTAATAAGTATATAGATAATCTTTATATTATAGATAGATATGATAATGATTATTAATTAATTTTTGAAGATTACTATATTTAAAATATTTTCTGTACAGTGTGGTTTTTCATACACTGTGACACACTCACTAGAGAGAGTGAGTAAGCATGGCACAGTTAGACCGTACGTTTTTCTCAGATTCATTAGGTTAATTAAGCAGTAGTCAAGAGCTCACAATTCTATGAAAATCTCACCTCTTATTCAACTCAGCAGCCGAAATATTCAATTACTTCAAACCTGAATTATAATGTATAATTGAAGTTGATTCAATCATGTAATATCTGATCATAATATGATACAGGTTATATAGACCTTGTTTCTTGTTCTTATCTAGACTGACTGCTGAGATCATGAATTTCACATTTAATCTTATTTAGTCTAATCTAATACATTTCTTGATGTGAATTCTGCTAGAACTAGTCATTAAAATAATATACAAAGTGACTATATATGAGATCTTAAAATGAAATTATGACTTGAAAAAAATGAGAAAGTAGTCTCATTTAATCTCATTTAGTTTCATTCTTAGTATAAAGTTACTATTTTTAGACATTTTAAGGTTTTTTTTAAACTATTTTTAATTTTTTAAAAAGTAAAACTTTTTAATAATACTTAAATAAGATTTAAAGTCATTTAAAGTAATAAAAATAATTTAAATTGAGAAGTGAAAATCATGATCTTATTTGAAAAATGTGATAAGAGTAGATAGTAAGTCTCACTGAGACAGTATGAAACTACTATCTAATGTTAAAATCATGTAATGAGATCAGTTGAATTGGTAATGAGACTATCAAAAAATCTGGTCCTGGTCTCAGACACAGTCACACGGTCAGTCTATTCTCATCACATCTCATGCCATGCAATTCGAACTAATTATTTGCATCATAAAACCAGCGAATGCACGAGAGCAATCTAAGCCTTAGATCACCCACTAACATGGAAACAATTGAGAGGGATGAAATCGCTGAATGAAGTAGGTTTCTGGTATACCGATTGATCAAATGGGCGGGTATGCGGGGTAATAGATAACGTAATCAACCACCCAACGCCCGCTTACACCAACGCCAGGAAGCAGAAAACTTGACCTCGCTAAGTGCGCCACATGACCTCGTTATGTAAGCTGACCTCGCAAATGTGGCCCGTGCCACTACCTGATCTCACTCAATACATCTTTTCTTGTAATTTGAAACTACTTAATTATTTATCATTCAATTCTATAATCAATTCTTAATTAATTGTAAAACAATTCTTCTTTCATTATAACTTTCATATATAAAGAAGACTTTACCAATTTTATTAATAATTAATTTAATACTGAAATTATTCTTAAATTTAATAATAAAGTAAGTATTTATATAATTTACACTGAATTAATTATCAAGTGATTTTAAATTAATTGTTAATTACTTAAATATACAGATTGAATTTATTTTTATTACTATAATTAATTAACAATTAATTTAGAATAATTCAAAATCAATTTAAAATTAATTTAATACTGAAATTATTCTCAAATTTAATAATAAAGTAAGTATTTATATAATTTACACTGAATTGATTATCAACTGATTTTCAATCAATTGTTAATTACTTAAATATACAGATTGAATTTATTTTTATTACTATAATTAATTAACAATTAATTCAAAATCAATTTAAAATCAATTTAAAATCAATGTAATACTGAAATTATTCTTGAATTTAATAATAGAAGAAAGTATTTATATAATTTACACTAGACTGACTGTATAACTATGTCTGAAATCAGAATTACAATATTTGATAATCTTATTATTAATTTAATTGATCTCATTACACAGTTTTAAGATTAGATAGTAGTCTCATACTATTTTAGTAAGACTTACTGTCTACTCTTATTACATTTTTCAAATAAGACTATAATTTTCACTTCTTAATTTAAATTCTTTTTATTGCTTTAAATGATCTTAAATCTCATTGAAGTGTTATCAAAAAGCATTACTTTTTAAAAAATTAAAAATAGTCTAAAAAAAGCCTTAAAATGTCTAAAAATAGTAACTTTATACTATGAATGAGATTAAATGAAATCAAATGAAATCACTTTCTTATTTTTTCTAAGTTATAATCTCATTTTAAGATCAGATGAATAGTTACTTTATATAATTTTTTAATAATTAGTCTCAGCAGAATTCATATTAAGAAATGTATGAGATCAGATTAAATAATTATTATTATTATTATTATTCTTTCATTATACTTATATACAAGTGAAGCTTATAATAAGTTCTTGTGTGATGTTAAATACAGGTCAAGTGTTGATTATACACGAGAAAATACAGGTGTTAAGATCATAGCAAGATAACAAGAATATAGAAAATACAAAGAAGTGACAATTAAATACATATAATAATAACTTCTCAGCTCAGAAACATAGAGCAATTTAATTGAAGCAATTTGTACATCTCTGTATTTATTAGAAATCAGAGATGCTTAAGTTTCAGATTTAATATATTCTCTGCAGGTTTTAAACTTACACATCTTGATTTTTTATATCAAGATGCTATCAGATAACTGCATTAATCATTCAGTCACTGAGATGATCAGATTAAATGAGATTAAACATGAAATTCATAGTTTTAACAGTCAGTCTAATTTACACTGAATTGATTATTAACTGCTTTTGAATCAATTCTTAATTACTTAAATATACAGATTGAATTTATTTGTATTACTATAATTAATTAACAATTAATTCAAAATTAATTTAAAATCAATTTAAAATCAATTCAAAATTAATTCTTAAATATTTTTATTTAATATGTTTTAAAATTCTTTACAATATCTCTTTATATTCTATATAATTTTATCTGTTCATTTAATTAATTATAAATCAGCTATACATGCTTTAATTAGATGATAAGCTGAGTGAATAAATAAATTAAAAGATTGAAAGTCAATTACCAACCAATTATTACTATATTATACAAGGTTGCGATTATGATTATATAATAAGATCAAGTTATTATTATTATTATTATTATTCTTCAATTATAGATATATACAGTCAGAGACTATAATATCTACCTGAGAACTTTTAGTTCTCAGAGTTTTTTCTATATTAATAAAGTCAACTATTATACATTTACTAATTTCAGATATGCAAAATCAGAAAATTTCAGCTCAGAATATAAAAACTGTTTATAAATTACAGTATTTTAACACCTTCTGATACTTTAAAACTATTTGATAATATCATGACAAAAGAAAAGAGAACATAGTCTTAAAGATAGACATATTAAATAAATAGATAGAAAAGAACAGAAAAGAAAAAGTAAAGTAAAGAGAGATTATAATAAAATAATATTATTAAAAGATAGTATATAGCTATTTTAACAGACTATATCTGATCAATTTCCCTCTCTTCATATTCAGATATTTCTGAATTTAGTCATTTTCATATAACTGCTTAAGTTTCTGATAGAAACTCTATTAATTATTTAATTCCTGTCTCAGTTGAGAATAAGAATCTCATATTTAATTAATTTAAATCATACTTCTTTCTCAATCTGACTCTGAGACTATTGTATAATGCATAATGCATTACAATATACTCAGGATTTTTATTTACATTGCAGAATAAGTATTCTGTTGAATCAAATCTATCATCAAATCTTTATATATAGATTTTAAAATAACCATGTTCTAGTTTCAGCTGAATTATAGATGAGAATATTTTCTTTTTACATTTAATTAAACAAGATTTTTACTTAGATTTTATCTTAAATCTTGAATAATGTATGCTCTTCTTTTATTTCTGTTAGCTTTTATTTCACTTGTTTAAATAAGATTCTTTTATCTTTCTCTTTATAAAAGATCAGAACACTGTTTTTTGAATATATCTGCTTAATTCTGAACTCTTTTTTGCCGCTGAATCAGTCAATTCATTGTTATGAATATTCATATGAGTAGAAACTTAGTGCAGATGAATTATCAGTTTTAATATTCTTCTCTTTTGAATTTTCATAACAGAATTTAAAATCAGTTCAAGATTCATTTGATCATTATAAATCTGCCTTTTTTTAAGTCTTTTCAAAGCAGTTTGACTATCAGAGTGAGGTTAAGTAATATACTTAGCAAGGTCAAGTTTTCTATATACATCTTAATACCTGCTTAATCTTCAATTTTGTATTCATCTTCAAACACTTACAATATGTATTACAAAGCAGTTATATAAGTAGTAATTGATGATTTAAATACGCAATTGATCTCTAATTACACTGAGACTTCTAAAAAATATGAAATCAGTCAATATATATTATCACAGTATTATAAAGATGTTCAAATATTAACAAAGAAAACAAGCTCTATTCACTATTAAAATCTCACAGATTTTTAAGAAGAAAAGCCTCTTTTTCATATTAATTAATTAACAGATCACAGTTCTTCTTATATATCTTAAATTCTTCATAATCTCATTATTGAGATTTTAAAAGTATCTATTAAAATTAACTAAGTATTATAATTTGTAAGAAGCCTACACTGAATGAATGAATATAATATATATAGATCTTATAATACAAAAGTGAAAAATGTTAGAGAAGGAAAAAAGAGAAAGTGTGAGAATCAGTGATTAGAGTAGATATTTATATATGTATATAGAGAATAGAAATTCTATGAGTTTTTCAGCTGAGAATTAATGACTGAGAATCAGAGCTTTCAGTAGAAATTCATGAAGTGTAATAAAATAGTCTATATAATATAATTGATCAGACGCAGCCTGTCACATTAACTTCTTCTTTTCAGAAGTGAGATTATATATAGTTCTCATTGATCATGAGCTGCGGTCTTAGATAGCACAGAACTTGAAGTTTAAATCATATAATTATAGCTAACTCATTTCACAAGATATTATTAGTCACAGCTGTGAAATCTCTCATTGAGAATATCTTTAATCTCTCATTCATGTTCATTATCTTCTTCTATAATCTCTGACAGGAATCAGTCAGAAGTCAGTTAAGAAGGAAGTAAGTCAGTGATAATTAGACTGGCCGCCAGAATCATGAATTTCACATTTGATCTCATTTGGTCTGATCCCATACATTTCTTGGCGTGAATCCCGCTGGGACTGGCTATCAAAAAAACATGTCAAGTGACTATATATCAGATCTTAAAATGGAACCATGACTTGAAAAAAATGAGAAAGTGGTTTCATTTGATTCCATTTAGTCTCATTCTTGACATAAAGTTACTATTTTTAGACATTTTAAGGTTTTTTTTAGACTATTTTTAATTTTTTAAAAAGTAACACTTTTTGGTAATACTCAAATGAGATTTAAAGTCATTTAAAGCAATAAAAATAATTTAAATTGAGAAGTGGAAATCATGATTTCATTTGAAAAATGTGACAAGAGTAGACAGTAAGTCTCACTGAGATAGTATGAGACTACTATCTAATGTTAAAACTGTGTAATGGAATCAGTCGAATTGGTAATGAGACTATCAAAAAATCTGGTCCTGGTCCCAGACACGGTCACACGGTCAGTCTAGTGATAATATAATGAAATAAGCTTGTATAAAAAACATTATAAATCTCTGATAATGTGTTATGATAATAGTTATGACTAGACTGGCCGCCGGGACCATGAATTTCACATTTGATCTCATTTAGTCTGGTCTCATACATTTCTTGATGTGAATTCCGCTGGGACTAGTCATTAAAAAAACATGCAAAGTGACTATATATGAGATCTTAAAATGAAATCATAACTTGAAAAAAATGAGAAAGTAGTTTCATTTGATTTCATTTAGTCTCATTCTTGATATAAAGTTACTATTTTTAGACATTTTAAGGTTTCTTTTACACTATTTTTAATTTTTTGAAAAGTAACACTTTTTGATAACACTTAAATGAGATTTAAAATCATTTAAAGCAATAAAAATGATTTAAATTGAGAAGTAGAAATCATGATTCTATTTGAAAAATATAACAAGAGTAGACAGTTAGTCTCACTGAGACAGTATGAAACTACTATCTAATGTTAAAATCATGTAATGAGATTGATTGAATTGATAATGAAACTATTAAAAAATCTGAGTCTAATCTCAGACATGGTCACACGGTCAGTCTAGTTATAACTGTCTAGAACTTCTATCACTTTATATTTAATAGACTGACTATGTGACCGTGTCTGAGATCAGAACCGGATTTTTTGATAGTCTTATTATCAATTCAACTGATCTCATTACACAGTTTTAACATTAGATAGTAGTTTCATACTGTCTCAGTGAGACTTACTGTCTACTCTTGTCACATTTTTCAAATGAGATCATGATTTTCACTTCTCAATTTAAATTATTTTTATTGCTTTAAATGATTTTAAATCTCATTTAAGTGTTATCAAAAAGTGTTACTTTTTAAAAAATTAAAAATAGTTTAAAAAAAACCTTAAAATGTCTAAAAATAGTAACTTTATACTAAGAATGAAACTAAATGAGATTAAATGAGATCACTTTCTTATTTTTTTCAAGTCATGGTTTCATTTTAAGATCTGATATATAGTCACTTTACATGTTTTTTTAATAGCCAGTCCCAGCGGGATTCACGCCAAGAAATGTATGAGACCAGACTAAATAAAATTGAATGTGAAATTGATGATCCCGGCGGCCAGTCTAATATTTAATATAACAGTAATTCAGTCTATGAGATAAGTGTGTGATTTATACATTCTTAAGATTCAATTATATCAGCTCTTCTATCTTATATTACTCAGTGAAGTCTTAGTGAACATTGATTTAATTCTCTTAATCTTATTTAGCACTTACTATGAGAACTTCTGCTCAGTGACAGGCATCTCAGAGCTATATTACTATATTATCAGCAATCTGAATTGAACTACAGAAGTTTGATACGAAATATATAATCTCTAGAAGATTCAACACCTTCATATGATATCTGTATATAAGAAAGAACAGACTTACATCTGTTAAAACAGTATCTCAGTCATTGATAATAATCTCTGTATGTAGAAGAAGATTATGTCAATCATCTTATAAGTAATTACAGAACTTATAAAGATAATTTTTTACAGTCTGAATTATCTGTTCTGATATATTATCAGTCTCAGAGTGATAAGTAGTTGATAAACAGTATATAATTCTGAAAACTTAACAGATTCTTGTTCAGAGAGTGCTCATGAATTGACAGTCTTAATCTGATACTATAGATTTCAGTAATTTATACATCTGATAGAACAGACTCTGTAGAAAGACTTTAGTGACTTATTCAGTATTTATCTTATTACAAGATTCTAATACAACATCTTTACTTAATTAGTTAATAATGATCAGAATATTCTTATAACTCTTACTCTCAGAGAGATTAATAGTAAAGTCAATGACTATATCTTATCATATTCTATCAGAGATATCAAGTGATTTCAGTAGATCTTTTTTACAATCTTTTTATAAGATGATAGAGAAATAATAATTGCAGTTTCAGACAAAGTGTCTGATGCTGTTTAATATCTCAGATCAGTAGAACTCTTAGAAGATTATTTAATATAATTGCTTATAATCTGAGTGATTAATAATACACAAATCATGAATCTCTTGTATTATTCTAGTGTATAAGAGTTCAGAATGAGAGACTCAGTATTATTCACAGAATTGCAGAGTGTTATTATCATTAATTGAGAATTTCAAGATATCAGTTCTTATATATAGTTCTGAAGAGAATCAGAATACTTCTTAATATACTGTCTTAGTAAGTGTTTGAAGAAGTCTATCAGTCTGAGCTGTTATATATCACAATTTATTCAGTATAGATTTGAAAGAAGTCAGAACATCAGTGACAGTTCTAATTAAAGAAGTATATATAGTGTCATGAGTAATCTTATTATAGTCAACTAGTATCTTCAGATTCAAGAGCTGATATTCTCAGTTCATTCAGTAAGTATCTGTTACATTGAATGATATATCTTACTCTCATTGTAAGAGAGTGTCTGTTATTAAGTTCTGACTTTCAGAGCAGTAATATATTGTGAAATAAAAACAACTTAATAGCTCAGATTATTACATCTGTCATTTGATAAGCTTATAGATAATAGTGAAGTGTGTGACGGGCTGCGCTCGATCAATCATATAGACTATTCCGTTACACTTCATAGATTCTTTCATTTCACTATCAAACACATACACTCTGATTCTCGGCCACTCTCAATCGCTGATCCTCGGCCGTCATGAATGTGTATAGATTCTTCCGCCCTGAAGCTCCACCACGTACATCACCACATATGTGTATAAATATTCACTTCAATCACTGATTTCTACACTTTCTCTTTCTTTTTCTTCTTTAATATTTTTCTCTTTGTTATATAAGACCTATCAATATCATACCGATCTATTCAGCATAGGCCTCTTATATTAGAAAAACATTCATCATCTTCTCATTAGGAATAATTATTCATTGAGAGATATCTGAACGTGTAACAACATGTAAGAAATAGAGAAACAGTCAAACAGTTAAGCAGACATCAAGTTCTCAGATAGAAGCTTGCTCGCCAGTCATTCTGGCCTCACAATGAGATCTTATAAAGAGAATGTCAGTGAAAGACCTGAGAGTTCTGACACTCAGATGTATGAGATATTCATACAATTACACTTCTTCAGATTTCACAGATATCACACATTCAATGAATAATATAACCATGTCTAATGATAATATAGAAGAACCTCTGAACATGAGTATAGACACAGTATCACAGTGACTCTGAGCAATGTTGAAACTATAACAATAATAAATAGCTGATATGCATGCAACTCAATAACATCAATATAAAGAGATTCAATGATTAATTCATGTGATTTCAACATCTACAGAATTGAATATAAAAGCACTGAAAGAATGCTTAAAATACTTCTGCATACTTTGATACTTCTGATCTCACTCTCTACTCATCATAAAGAATGGAAATGCTCATAAAACTGAGTGTAGATGAAAATGTTATTGGTTTATTAATTAATCAAAGTTAATATATCAATAGACAATTGAAAGATCATATGAAACAGAAGATTCATTCATGAATAAAAGTATGTGAATCAGCATTGTGAATATCTGACAATATTATAAAACATCTTAATATTCTGTTCTAAGATACTGTCATGTAATAGAAAGTATTAGATTGATTACAGAGTGTCTGACAGAAGAACACTTCTCTTATAACATTTATCTCTGACTTTAATATCAAGATTCTAGAAGCAGATAATCAATCTTGAGAGAATTAAATGAAGATTAGCATGCTTAAGAAGACATTAACTTTCAAACTCTTACAGACTCTAGTAAGTGTAGACAAAGACTAGACTTATAAAGACTTCTGCACACAGCTTCAGACAATGAATGATCATCTTATCAAGCTCAAGAGTATACAGAACAGTGATAGAAGATATTACATCTCAGTGACTTATACACCTGCACTGAGGAATAACAATGATGCAGATGTCATGAATTGAGTAGACTTAAATATCTACATATAAGCAAGAGTCTCTGTCATTCAAACAGGCTTTCAAATCCCTGAGATCACTTCTTCAGAAGTTATCAATTGATGTCAATGTGAAGTATGTATCAACTGTAACTGATTGAGACACATTGCTTTCAACAGGTGATTGACCTATGTGTCTCCACACTGAAGAGAAAGACTGGCATCTTCTTAATTAAGAGAAAGATCAGTGTCTTCTTATTCAAAGAATGAATCAGTACCTGTTCACATTAACTACATTACAGTGAAGAAAGATTCAGAAGATAACTATAAGAATGTTACAATGAAACAGAAAAAAGATTAGCTTCTGTTCAAATTCATAAACAGAAGCTTGAAGAGATCAGATGACAATGATTTAAAGAGAAAATAATAATGAATGTGATTCTTGTATCTACTGTGATTGATAACATGTATAATATGAAAGTCATGATAGACAGCGATCTATGTCACTATGCAATGATAAAATCTTCAGTCATAAGACATTATAATCTTCAGCGTATCCTCTTATCAAGACTCTGACTTCTTGCAGAATTTGATGATTCAAAAGACATTTATATCTGTTACATGATGAAGCTGATCATAGATGTGAGAGAACATTAATGTGAAGATATCTATGCATATGAAGTTGATAATCTTGATTACAATCTTATATTAGAACTTATCTAACTATCTGAACAAGACATCTTATTGAATACTTGAAATAGAAGCTTGATATTCTCTAACAATGATAGAGTTCATAAGAATGATATTCACAAGACTATGAATCTGACACAGATCTCTGTCAACATCTATGAAATACTCAGAAAAAGAAGTCACTGATAGCAGAATTATGTGTCAATCTATTCTGTCAGTCTGACTAATATTAAAAAGACTTTAGAAAAGTTATTCTGTGTTATAATAACAGATTCTCATACAAAACTTTCTTAATAATATCATGAATATCTAGATGTCTTCTGACAAGACAATAATGCTACAAATCTATCTCTCTTATAAGGTTCAGAAGTGAATCACAGTATCAAGTTGAAAAAGAAGAACAGTAAGAACTCTAAATCATTATAAGACTCTCTTTATAATATATCTTGAGATGAACTTCTTCTTCTCTGAAACACACTTAATGATCTGTTAGATAAGAGATTTATATATATTAGCAACTCTTCTGCTGCAGCTTCTATTCTCTTGATAAAGAAGTCAGATGAAGAACTTCAATTCTGTGTGAACTACTGAGATCTGAACAGATTGATAAAGAAAGATTGATATCTCTTATCTCTTATCAATGAAATTCTAGTATGAATCAGACAAGCTCAATGATTTACAAAGCTAGATATCATTATTGCATTTCATAAGATTCATATTACTGAAGAAGATGAATGACTTACAGTATTTCAAATATGTTATAATCTCTTTGAATGAATAGTCACACTCTTTAAGCTGATCAACACTCTTAGTACATTTCAGAAGTATATCAACTGAGCACTCTGAGATTTTCTTAATAAGTTTATATCTGCTTATCTAGATGACATTCTCATCTTCACTGATGAATTCAGAAAAGAATATCAAGAGTATGTATAAAGAGTATTATAATAACTATAAGAAGCAGAACTATCAACTGATATTAATAAGTATGATTTCAAAGTTAAGAGTACTAAATACTTAGGTTTCATCATAGAAGCTAATAAGAGAATTTGAATGAATTCTGAGAAGATCTCTGTCATTCTTGAATAAGAAGCTTCATATACTGTGAAAGATATATGAAGCTTCATTGAATTCACTAACTTCTATCAGCAATTTATATGAAACTTCTCAGATATTATAAGATCATTTACAGATCTCACTAAGAAAGCCTCAGTATTTCAATGATCAGCAGACACTGAAGCTGTATTTACACAGATGAAGAAGATATTTATTAATACCTCTCTGCTAATAATATTCAATTCTGATTATGAGACAGTTATTAAGACTGATTTCTCTAACTATGTAATAGAAGAAGTAATATTGTAATACAATGATAAAGATGTTTTACAATTATGTGTCTTTATATCTAAGAAACTGAGTCTCACTGAATGCAATTATGAGATCTATGATAAGAAACTTCTTACAATCATACACTGTTTAGAAGAATGAAACTCTGAACTTTAAAGTATCTCTGAATTTGAGATAATCACAGATTATAAAAATCTCAAATACTTTATAACTCTCTATAAACTCACTGAATGATAGATACAATAATCTGAGTTCTTAAGCTGCTTTCATTTTACAATACACTACTGTTCTGACAGTCAGAACTCAATGACAGATGCTCTCTTATAATGAGAGTAAGATATATCATCTGATATAACAGATACTCACTGAATGAATCAAGACCACTGGCTCTTGAACCTGAAGATACTAGTTGATTGAGATGAAATAGTTCATGATACTATACATACTTCTTCAATTAGAACTATACATACTTCTTCAGTTAGAACTGTTATTGATATCTTCACTTCTCTTACACTGAATAAACTGTGATATACAGCAGCTCAGATGAATAAACTTCTTCAGACTCTCACTGAAACAGTATATCAAGAAGCACTCTGATTTCTCCTAGAACTATATATAAGAACTGATATCTCAGAATGTTCAATCAATGATAATAACACTTTACAATTTCACAAATGATGCTGAGTCTCTCACTTCAAACTCTTACACACTCAGATAATACAAGAGATGTATAATTTGTATATAATTAGTCATTCAGACTGTAAACAACTGTATGAAATAATCTTCTGAGAGATCTACAGATCTGAGATATTAAACAGCATCAGATACTTCATCTGAAACTGCAATTACTATTCTTCTATTATCTCATGAAAGAACTGTAGAAAAGATCTATTAAAATCACTCAATATCTCTGATAGAATCTGATGAGATATAGTAATTAACTTCACTATCAATCTATCTAAGAGTAAGAGTTGTAGAAACATTCTGATCATTATGAATTAATTAAGTAAAGATGTAATATTGAAATCTTGTGATAAGATGAATACTGAACAAGTCACTGAAGCTTTTCTACAGAGCTCATTCTATCAGATATATGAATTGCTGAGATCTATAGTATTAAATTAAGATCATTAATTTATAAACACTCTCTGAACAAGAATCTGTCAAGTTCTCAAGATTATACACTATCTATCAACTATCTATCACTCTGAGACTGATGATGTGTCAGAACAGATAATTCAGACTGTGAAGAATTATCTCTGTAAGTTCTGCAATCACTTATAAGATAATTAATATAATCTTCTTCTACACACAGAGATTACTATCAACAGTCAAGATGTTATTTCAATAGATATAAGCTCATTCTTTCTTATATACAGATATTATATGAAAGTGTTGAATCTTCTAGAGATCACATAGTTTATATCAGACTCTCACAGTCTGATTCAGATTGCTGATAATATAGTAATAAAGCTCTGAGATACTTATGATTGAGTAGAGATCTTCATAACAACTGTAAAACAAGATCAAGAGAATCAAATCAATGTTCACTGAGATCTCACTGAATAATATAAGATAGAAGATCTGATATGATTGAATCTTAAAAATATATGAATCACATGTTCATCTCATACACTAGATTATCATCATATCAAGTATAAAGTGATAGAAGTTCTAGATAGTTATAACTACTGTCTTAACACATTATCAGAAATCTATAATATATTTCACACAAGCTTACTTCATCACACTGTCACTGATTCATTCTCTTCTCAACTGACTTCTGACTGACAGTCATCAGACATAATAGAAGAAGATAATGAGCTTGAGTGAGAGATTGAAAATATTCTTAATGAGAGACCTCACAGTCACAGCTGATAATATCTCATGAAATGAATCAGCTACAATCAACTGACCTGAACTCTGAGTTCTGTGTTATCTGAAACAGTAGTTCTTGACTGATGAGAACTGCTTCTGAAAGAGAGAGGCTAATGTGATGAGCTGCATCTGATCAATTCTATAGACTATTTCATTACACTTCATAGATTCTTCTGTTTCACTATTGAACATGTACACCTCAATTCTCGGTCACTCTCAATCACTGATTCTCAGTCATTATGAATGCGTATAGATTCTTCCGCTCTGAAGCTTCACTGCATACATTATTACATACATGTATAAATATTCACTCTGATTACTGATTTCTACACTTTCTCTTTCTTTTCCTTCTTTAACATTTTTCTCTTTGTTATATAAGATCTATCAATATCATACCGATCTATTCAGCGTAGGCCTCTTACAAAGTGTTTGAGATTCTTATAATCTGTAATTATCTCAAATTTGAAGATACTTTAGAGCTCAGACTCTCATTCTTCTAGACAGTGTACTATTGTAAGAAGTTTCTTATTATAGATCTCATAGTTATATTCAGTAGAGCTTAACTTCTTAGATATGAAAATACATAATTATAAAACATTTTCATCATTATATTGTAATATAGCTCTTTCTGTAATATAGTCAGAGAAGTCAGTTTCAATAACTATTTCACAGTCAGAGTTAAATATTATTAGTAGAGAGATATTAATAAACATCTTCTTTATCTGTATAAATACAGTTTCAGTGTCTGCTAATTATTGAAATACTAAGTTCTTCTTAGTAAGTTCTGTAAGTGATCTCATAATATCTGAGAAGTATCATATAAATCATTGATAGAAGTTAGCAAATTAAATGAAGCTTTATATATCTTTCACAGTGTATGAAGCCTTTCATTCAAGAATAGTAGAGATCTTTTCACAATTCATTCAGATCTTCTTATCAGCTTCTATAATACAATCTAGATATTTCATACTCTTAACTTTAACATTATACTTATCTATATCTATCAGTAGTTCTACTTCTTATAGTTATTATAGTATCTTTTATACATACTCTTAATATTCTTTTCTGAACTTATCAGTAAAAATGAGAATGTCATTAAGATAAGCAGATATAAATTCATTAAGAAAATCTCAAAGTGCTCAGTTAATATGTTTCTGAAATATACTAAGAGTATTAGTCAATTCAAAAGATGTGACTACTTATTTAAAGAGATTATATCATGTTTAGAATATTGTAAGCTACTCATCTTCTTCAGTAATACAGATCTTATAAAAAGCAGTGATAATATCTAGCTTTGTAAATTATTGAGCTTATCTAATATAAGTTAGAGTTTCATTGATAAAAGATAAGAGATAGCAGTTCTTCTTTGTTAATCTATTCAGTTCTTAATAGTTCACACAGAATCAGAGTTCTTTATCTGATTTTTTTGCAAAGAGAATAGAAGCTGCAGTGAAGAAGTTACTAATGTATATAAATTTCTTATTCAACAGATTATTAAGTGTCTTTTGAAGAAGAAGAAGTTTATCTCAGAATATATTATAAAGATGACTCTACAGTAATTCAGAATTCTTATTATTCTTCTTTTCTAACTTGATTCTGTGATTTACTTCTGAGTCTTGTAAAGAGAGTAAGTTTATAATATTATCTTATCAGAAGACATCTAGATATTCATAATATTATTAAAAGAGTTTTGTATAAGAATCTATTATTATATCACAGAATAACATTTCTAGAGCTTTTTTAATATTGATCAGACTGATGAAGTAGATTGTTATATAATTCTACTATCAGTAACTTCATTAAAAGCTCTTTCACAGTATTTTATATATATTAACAGAGATCTATGTAAGGTTCATAGCCTTGTAAACATTATCTTCATGAATTCAATCATTATTAGAGAATATTAAACGTCTGTTTCAGACATTCAATAAGATATCTTATTCAGATAGTCAGACAAGTTCTAATATAAGATTATAGTTAAGATTATTAACTTCATATGTATAAGCATCTTTGTATTAATTAAACTGACCGTGTGACTGTGTCTGAGACTAGAATCAGAATATTTAATGATTTCATTATCAATTCAACTGATCTCCTTACATGGTTTTAACATTAGATAGTAGTCTCATACTGTTTCAGTGAGACTTACTGTCTACTCTTATCATATTTTTCAAATGAGATCATGATTTTCACTTCTCAATTTAAATTATTTTTATTGCTTTAAATGACTTTAAATCTCATTTGAGTGTTATCAAAAAGCATTACTTTTAAAAAAATTAAAAATAGTCTAAATAAAACCTTAAAATGTCTAAAAATAGTAACTTTATACTAAGAATGAAGACTAAATGAAATTAAATGAGATTACTTTCTTATTTTTTCTAAGTCATGATCTCATTTTAAGATCTCATATATAGTCACTTTGCATGTTTTTTTAATGATTAGTCCCAGCAGGGTTCATGTCAAGAAATGTATGAGATCAGATCAAATAAGATCAGATTAAATGAGATTAAATATGAAATTCATGATCTTAGCAGCTAGTGTAGTATTGATATTCTCTAACATCTCTACTTAGTTTTACCATGTAACAGATGTAAACATCTTTTGAACTATTAAATTCTGTAAGAAGTCAGAGTCTTGATAAAGAAATACACTGAAGCTTATAGTAATTTATAACTGAAGATTTAATTATTATATAGTAGTATAGACTGCTGTCTATCATAGCTTTTATATTATACATATTATTCATTACAGTAGATACAAGAATTGCATTTATTATCATTTTCTCTTTAAATTATTGTTACTTAATCTCTTCAAGCTTCTGTTTGTAAGTTTGAACAGAAGCTAGTCTTTTCTCTGTTTCATCAGAGTGTTCTTGTGACGGGCTGCGCCCGATCAATTATATAGACTATTTCATTACACTTCACAGATTCCGCTGAAAGCTCCGATTCTCAGTCACTGATTCTCAGCTGAAAAACTTATGAAATTTCTATTCTTTCACTCTGAAGCTTTATTATGTACACAGAGTCTCTATTCTTCCACTCTGAAGCTTCACTATGTACATGTATAAATATTTACTTTAATCATTAATTTCTACACTTTCTCTTTCTTTTCTTCTCTAATGTTTTTCACTTTTGTATTATAAGATCTATATATTATATCAATCTATTCAGTGTAGATCTCTTACACTTGAAAAACATTTATTATCTTCTTATTAGAAATGATTACTTACTGAGATATTCAAACACATAACAACATGTAAGAAATAGAGTAATAATAATCAGTTAAGCAGATATCAAGTCTCTAAATAGAAGCTTACTCATCAGTCACTCTGGCCTTATAATAAGATCTTATAAGAGAATATCAGTGAAAGATCTGAGAGTTCTGATACTCTAGATATATAAGATATTTATATAATTACACTTCTTCTGATTTCACAGTTATTATATATTTAATAAATGATATAATCATGTCTAATAATAACATGAAAAAACTCTTGAATATGAGTATAGACACAGTATCACAGTGACTTTAAGCAATGTTGAAATTACAACAATAATAAATAGCTAATATATATATAACTTAGCAACATTAATATGAAGAGATTCAATAATTATCTCAATAAGAAATCTCTACACAGCTAATTTTAACACTGACAGAATTGAATATAAATACAATACAAACACTGAAGAAATACTTAGATACTCTTACATATTTCAATACTTCTGATCTCACTCTCTATTCATTATAAAGGTTGAAAATACTCATGAAACTAAGTGTAGATGAAGATGTCATCAGTTTATTAACTAATTAAGATTAGTATATCAATGATTGATTGAAGAATTGCATAAGACAGAAGTTTCATTTATGAATGAAAGTATGTGAATCAGTGTTACATACATCTGACAATATTATCAAATATCTCAATGTTCTGTTTCAAGATACTGCTATGCAACAGAAGGTATTAGATTGATTACAGAGTGTCTGACAGAGAAATACTTTTCTCACAATATTCATCTCTGATTATGATATCAAGATTCTAGAAGCAGGTGATCAATCTTGAGAGAATTGAATAAAGATTAGTATGCTTAAGAAGATACTAACTTTTGAACTTCTACAGACTCTTATAAGTATAGATAAAGATCAGACTTATAAAGACTTCTGTATACAACTTCAGACATTGAATGACTATCTTATCAAGCTTAAGAGTATGCAGAACAGTAGCAGAAGACATTACATCTCAGCTACTTATACATCTGTATTAAAGAATAACAATGCAGATATCATGAATTAAGTGAACTTAAATATCTATATATAAACAAGAATTTCTGCTATTTAAACAGACTTCTGAGTTCTCAGAATTGCTTCTGAAGAAGTTACTGATCAATATTAATAAGAAGTGTATATCAATTGTAACTGATCAGAACATATCACTTTCAACTACTGATTAGCCTACATATCTTCTCACTTAAAAGAAAGATTAACATCAGCAGTTCACATCAATCACATTGCATTGAAGAAAGATTCAGAAGATAACTATGAAAATATCTTAATAAAACGGGGAAAAGATTAACTCCTGTTCAAATTCACAAACAGAAGCTTGAAGAGGTCAGATAATAATAATTTAAAGAGAAAATGATAATGAATATAATTCTTATATATACTGTGATAGATAATATATATAATATGAAAGCCATAGTAGACAGCAGTCTATACTATTATACAATGATTAAATCTTTAGTTGTAAGACTTTATAATCTTCAGTGTATTCTCTTATTAAACCTCTGACTTCTCACAGAATTTAATAGTTCAAAAGACATTCACATCTGTCATATGATAAAACTAAACATAGATGTCAGAGAATAGTTCAAAAGACATTCACATCTGTCACATGATAAAACTAAACATAGATGTCAGAGAACAGCAATGTGAAGATGCTTATATATATAAAGTTAATAATCTTGACTATAATCTTATACTAGAACTTGCCTAGCTATCTAAACAAGATATCTTATTAAATACTTAAAACAGAAGCTTAATATGCTTTAATAATAATAGAATTCACAAAGATGATATTTATAAGACTATGAATCTTACACAGATCTCTGTCAACACTTATGAAATACTCTGAATAAGAAGTTATTAACAAGACTGCTGACAAAGGCACTGATAGCAGAATTATATAGTAATCTATTTCATCAATCTGACTAATATTAAGAAAGTTCTAGAGAAGTTATTCTGTACTATAATAACAAATTCTTATACAAAACTTTCTTAATAATATTATGAATATCTAGATATCTTCTGATAAGATAATAATATTATGAATCTATCTCTCTTACAAGGTTTAGAAGTGAATCACAGTATTAAGTTGAAAAAGAAGAATAGTAAGAACTCTGAATCATTATGAGATCTTTTTTATAACATATTTCAAGATGAACTTCTTCTTCTTTGAAAGACACTCAATAATCTGTTAAATAAAGAATTTATATATATTAGCAACTTCTCTGCCACAGCTTCTATTCTCTTTGTAAAAAAATCAGATGAAGAACTTCAATTCTGTGTAAACTATCAAGAACTGAACAGATTAATAAAGAAAGACTGTTACTCTTTATTTCTTATCAATGAAACTCTAGCTTATATTGAGTAAGCTCAATGATTTACAAAGCTAAATATCATCACTGTATTTCATAAGATCTGTATTACTGAAGAGAATAAGTGACTTACAGTATTCTGAACATAATATAATCTCTTGAAATAAATAGTCACATCTTTCAAACTAACTAACACTCTCAGTATATTTCAGAAGTATATTAACTGAGCACTCTGAGACTTTCTTGATGAATTTATATCTATATATCTTAATAACATTCTCATCTTCACTGATGAGTTCAGAAAAGAACATCAAGAACATGTGTAAAGAGTAGACTGGCCGCCGGGACCATGAATTTCACGTTTGATTCCATTTGATCTGGTCTCATACATTTCTTGGCATGAATCCCGCTGGGACTAGTCATTAAAAAAACATGTAAAGTGACTATATATCAGATCTTAAAATGGAACCATGACTTGAAAAAAATGAGAAAGTGATCTCATTTGGTTTCATTTACTTTCATTCTTGACATAAAGTTACTATTTTTAGACATTTTAAGGTTTCTTTTAGACTATTTTTAATTTTTTAAAAAGTAATGCTTTTTGATAATGCTCAAATGAGATTTAAAGTCATTTAAAGCAATAAAAATAATTTAAATTGAGAAGTGGAAATCATAATCTCATTTGGAAAATGTGATAAGAGTAGACAGTAAGTCTCACTGAAACAGTATGAAACTACTATCTAATGTTAAAACCATGTAATGAGATCAGTCGAATTGATAATGAGACTATTAAAAAATCTGGTCCTGATCTCAGACACGGTCACACGGTCAGTCTAGTAAAGAGTATTATAACAACTATAAGAAGCAGAACTATCAATAGATATAGATAAGTGTAATTTTAAAGTTAAAAGTATAAAATATCTAGACTTTATCATAGAAGCTGATAAGAAAATCTGAATAGATTCTGAGAAGATCTCTACTATTCTTGAATAAGAAGCTTCATAGACTGTGAAAGATGTACAAAACTTCATCAGATTTACTAACTTCTATCAGCAATTTATATAAAACTTCTCAGATATCACAAGATCACTTATAAAACTTACTAAGAAGAACTCAGTATTTTAATAATCAGCAGACACTGATACTGTATTTACACAGATAAAGAAGATGTTTATTAATACATCTCTGCTAATAATATTTCACTCTGACTATGAAATAGTGGTTGAAGCTGACTTCTCTGACTATATTATAGAGAGAGCTATATTACAATATAATAATAAAAATATCTTATAATTATACATCTTCATATCTAAGAAGTTAAGTCTCACTGACTACAACTATGAGATCTATGATAAGAAACTTCTTATAGTAGTATACTATCTAGAAGAATGAGACTCTGAGCTTTAAAGTGTCTTCAAATTTGAGATAATTACAGATTATAAAAACCTTAAATACTTCACTATCACTTACAAGCTTATTAAATAACAGATGCAATGATCTGAGCTATTCAGTCATTTTTATTTCATAATACACTACTGTCTCAGCAGTTAGAACTTGATAACAGATACTCTCTTATAATAAGAGTAAGATATATCATTCAATGTAATAGACACTCACTGAATGAACTGAGAGTATCAGCTCTTAGATCTGAAAATACTAGTTAACTATAATAAGATTACTCATGACATTATACATACTTCTTTAATTAGAACATTTTCTCTCTGAATCAATACTAACACTGATATTAATATCTCAACTTCTTCTGAATCTACACTGAATAAGTTGAGATATATAATAGTTCAAATTAATGAACTTCTTTAAGCACTTATTAAAGCAGTATATTAAGAAGTATCTTAATTCTCTTCAGAACTATATATAAGAACTGACATCTTAGAATACTTAATTAATAATAATAACACTCTATAATTCTATGAATAACACTGAGTCTCTTATTCTGAACCTCTATGCACTCCGATAGTACAAGAGATACAGAATTTATATATAATCAGTTATTCAGATTGTAAAATAACTGTATTAAATAATCTCTCAAGAATTCTACTGATCTGAGATATTAAACAGCATCAGATGCTTTATTTAAAACTGCAATCATTGTTTCTTCATTATCTTATAAAAGAATCATAGAAAAGACTTGCTGAAATTACTTAATATCTCTGATAGAATTTAGTAAGATGTAGTAATTAACTTCACTGTTAATCTCTCTGAGAGTAAGAATTATAAGAACATTTTGATCATTATTGACTGATTTAGTAAAGATGTAATATTGAAATCTGATGATAAGATAGATATTAAATAAGTTATCAAAGTCTTTCTACAGAGTCTGTTCTATTAAATGTATGAATTACTGAGATATATAATATTAGATTAAGACTGATAATTCATGAGTACTCTCTGAATAAGAATCTGTCAAGTTCTCAAGATTATACACTGTTTATTAACTATCTATTACTCTGAGACTGATGATGCATCAGAATAGATAATTCAGATTATAAAGAATTATCTTTATAAGTTCTGTAATCACTTATAAGATAATTAGTATGATCTTCTTCTACATGCAGAGATTACTATCAATAACTGAGATGCTGTCTTAACAGATATAAGCTTATTCTTTCTTATATATAGTTATTACATGAAAGTGTTGAATCTTCTAGAGACTACACAGTTCACACTGAACTCTCAGAGTTCAATTTAGATAACTAATAATATAGCAATAAAGCTCTGAGATGTCTGTAACTGAGTAGAAGTCTTCATAGCAAGTATTAAATAAGATTAAGAGAACTGAATCAGTGTTCACTAAGATCTCACTAAGTAATATAAGATAGAAGATCTGATATAATTAAATCTTAAGAATATACAGATCACATACTTATCTTATACACTGAATTATCACTATATTAAGTATAAAGTGATAGAAGTTTTAGACAGATATAACTACTGTCTTGATATATTATTAAAAATTCATAATATCTTTCATACAAGCTTGCTCTGCTGCACTATCACTGATTCATTCTCTTCTCAACTGACTTCTGACTGACAGCTATCAGAAATCATAGAAGAAGATAATGAACTTGAATGAGAGATTGAAGATATTCTTAATAAGAGACTCTGCAGCCGCGGCTGATAATATCTTGTGAAATGAGTCAGCTATAATTATCTGATCTGAACTCTGAGCTTCAGTTATCTGAGACAGCAGCTCTTGATTAATGAGAACTGCATATCTGCAATCTTATATTACTTCTGAAAAGAGAGAGCTAATATAACAGACTGTGTCTGATCAATTATATAGACTATTTTATTACACTTCACAGATTTCATTAAAAGCTCTGATTCTCAGTTGCTAATTCTCAGCTGAAAAATTCATGAAATTTCTATTCTTTCACTCTAAAGCTTCACTGCATATACAGAGTCTCTATTCTTTCACTCTGTAGCTTCATTATATACATATATAAATATTCACTTCAATAATTAATCACTGATTCTCACACTTTCTCTTTCTTTTCTTCTGTAATGTTTTTCACTTTTGTATTATAAGACCTATATATTATACTGATCTATTCGGCGTAGACTTATTACAGTTCTCATAGTTATCTTTTAAATCTTTCTGTAATGTAATGTGGCTGGTGCGGACAGGCATCAATTCATTCTTTAAGTGAGAAGCCACTGATCTTTCTCTTAAGTGAGAAGATATATAGACTGATCAGCAGTTGAAAGCAATATATTCTGATCAGTTATAGTTAATATATATTTCATATTAATATTAATCAGTGACTTCTTCAGAAGTGATCTCAGAGACTCAGAAGTCTATTCAGATAGTAAAGACTCTTGTTTATATATAAACATTTCAGTCTACTCAATTCATGATATCTGCATTATTATTATTATGCTTCTTCAGCACACATGTATAAATAACTGATATATAGCATCTTCTACTGTTATTCTGTATACTTTTAAGCTTCATAAGACAGTCATTCAATATTCAAAGTTATATATAGAAATCTTTATAAGTTAGGTCTTCATCTACACTTATAAGAGCTTGTAAGAGTTCAAAAGTTAGTGTCTTTTTAAGCATACTAATTTTTATTCAATTCTTTCAAGATTGACTTTCTACTTCTAGAATCTTGATGTTAAGGTCAGAAATAAATATAGTAAGAGAAGTATTTCTCTGTTAAATACTCTGTAATTAATCTAATATCTTCTGTTACATAGCAGTATCTCTGAACAGAATATTAAGATGTCTGATAATATTATCAGATGTATATAATACTAGTTTATATACTTCTATTGATGAATGAAACTTCTATCTTATGTAATTCTTTAATTAATCATTGATATATTAATCTTGATTTAATTTGTTTTGTTACAGTCTTTCTTTACTTTATCTTTTCCTTTCAATTCCTTTCTATCTATCTATTTAATGTGTCTATCTTTAAGACTGTGTTCTCTTTTCCTTTGTCATGATATTGTCAAATGGTTTCAAAGTATCAGAAGATGTTAAAACACTGCAATTTGTAAACAGTTTTTGTATTCTGAGCTGCAATTTTCTGATTTTGCATATCTGAAATTGATGAATGTATAATAGTTAACTTTACAGATATAGGAAAAACCCTGAGAACTAAAAGTTCTCAGGTAGATGTCATAGTCTCTGACTACATACATCTATAATTGAAGAATAATAATAATATTAAATAATTAATCTTGATTAATTAATAAACTAATGACATCTTTATCTAGACTTAGTTTCACAAGCATTTTCAATCTTTATAATGAATAGAGAGTGAGATCAGAAGTATTAAAATATAGAGAAATATATAGATGTTTCTTCAGCACTCATATATTCATATCTGATTCAGTCAGTATTAGAATTGTCAGAGTATGAATTTCTTATTGAGTTAGTTATTGAATTTCCTCATATTAATGTTATTAATATGTATGTATATCAGCTATCTATTACTGTTGTAATTTCAACATTGCTCAGAGTCACTATAATACTGTATCTATACTTGTATTAGAGAGTTCTCTCATGTTATTAATAGATATAGCTATATTGTTCATTATAGACTGGCCGCTGAGATCATAAGTTTCATGTTTGATCTCATTTGATCTGGTTCTATACATTTCTTGACGTGAATCCCACTGAGACTAATTATTAAAAAAACATGCAAAGTGACTATATATCAGATCTCAAAATGAGATCATGACTTAGAACAAATAAGAAAGTATGACGGGCTGCGCCCGATCATTATATAGACTATTTCCTTACACTTCATAGATTTCGTCAAAAGCTTTAATTCTCAGTCATTCTTGATTATCAATTCTCAGTTAAAAAACTCATGAAATTTCTATTCTTTCACTCTGAAGCTTCACTGTGTACATATTATGTACATATATAAATATTCACTCTGATTGCTGATTCTCACACTTTCTCTTTCTTTTTCTTCTTTAATGTTTTTCACTTTGTTATATAAGATCTATCAATACTATACTGATCTATTCAGTGTAGATCTCTTACACTTGAAAAATATTCATCATCTTCTTATTAGAAATGATTATTTATATTCATTGTCTTCTTCTTAGAAATAATTACTTACTGAGATATCTGAATGTATAATAATGCATAAGAAATAGAGAAACAGTTAAACAGTTAAGTGAATACTGAGTTCTTAGATAGAAGCTTACTTATCAGTTACTCTGACTCTGTAACAAGATCTTACAAAGAGAGTAAGATCTTACAAAGAAAATGTCAGTAAAAGATCTGAGAGTTCTGACATCTCAGATGTATGAGATATTCATATAATTACACTTCTTCAGATTTCACAGATATTATATATCTGATAAACAATATAATCATGTCTAATAATAATATGAAAGAATTCTTAAATATGAATATAGAAGTAATATCACAGTGACTCTAAGTAATGTTGAAATTACAACAGTAACAGATAGCTGATATACATATAACTCAACAACTCTAATATAAGAAAATTTAATAATTAATCTAATAAGAAACTCATGCAATTTCAACATCTGTAGAATTAAATACAAAAGCACTAAAAGAATACTTAGATACTTCTGTATATTTTAATATCTTCAATCTCACTCTCTATTCATCATGAAAAATGAAAATGCTTGTGAAACTGAGTATACATGAAGATGTTATTGATTCACTAATCAATGAAGATGGATATATTAATAAATGATTGAAGAATCATGTGAAACAGAAGTTTCATCTATGAATAAAAGCATGTGAATCAGTGTTGTGAATGTCTGATAATATTATTAAATATCTTAATGTTCTGTTCTGAGACACTGCTATGCAATAGAAAGTGTTAGATTGATTACAAAGTGTCTGACAGAGAAACACTTCTTGTGACAGGCTGCGCCTGATCAATCATATAGACTATTTCATTACACTTCACAGATTTCAACTACTTCATTCTCAAATGCATATGCTCTGATTCTCAGCCATTCTTGATTGTCAATTCTCAGCTGCCATGAACATGTACACTTCAATTCTCAGTCATTCTCAATTGCTGATTCTCAGCTACTATGAACATGTATAGATTCTTCCGCTCTGAAGCTCCACTGTGTATATCACTATATACATGTATAAATATTCACTTCAATCAGTGATTCTCATACTTTCTCTTTGTTTTCCTTCTTTAATGTTTTTCTCTTTATTATATAAGATCTATCAATATAATACTGATCTATTCAGTGTAGGCCTCTTATACTAGAAAAACATTGATTGTCTTCTTATTAGAAAATGATTATTCATACATTATCTTCTCATTAGAAATGATTATTCATTGACAGATATCTGAACATGTAACAATGTGTAAGAAAGAGAAACAGTTAAGCAGACACTGAGTTCTCAGATAGAAGCTTGCTTATCAGTCACTCTGACTCTGTAGTAAGATCTTATAAAGAGAATATCAGTGAAAGATCTGAGAGTTCTGACTCTCAGATATATGAAATATTCATATAATTACACTTCTTCAGATTTCACAGATATCACATATCTGATAAATAATATAATCATATCTAACATTAATATGAGAGAACTCTCAAGTGTGAGTATAGAAGTAATATCACAGTGACTCTGAGTAATGTTGAAATTACAATAATAATAAATAGCTGATATACATGCAACTCAACAATGTCAATATGAAGAGATTTAACAATTATTATAATAAGAAACTCATGTAATTTCAACATCTACAGAATTAAATACAAAAGTACTGAAGAAATGCTTAGATGCTTTTACATATTTTAATACTTTTAATCTCACTCTCTACTCATTATGAAGAATAGAAATGCTCATGAAACTGAGTGTAAATGAAGATACTATTGATTTATTAATTAATCAAGATTAGTATATCAATGAATAATTGAAGAATCATGTGAAACAGAAGTTTTATTCATGAATGAAAGCATGTAAATCAGTGTTACAAATGTCTGATAATATTATAAAATATCTTGATGTTCTGTTCTGAGACACTGTCATGCAATAGAAGGTGTTAGATTGATTATAGAGTGTCTGACAGAGGAACACTTCTCTTATAACATTCATTTCTGACTTTGACACTAAGATCTTAGAAGCAGGTGATCAATCTTGAGAGAATTGAATGAAGATTAGCATACTTAAGAAGATATTAACTTTTGAACTCTTACAAACTCTTATAAGTGTAAACAAATACTCAACTTATGAAGGCTTCTGCACACAGCTTCAGACAATGAATGATTATCTTATCAAGCTCAAAAGCATACAGAACAGTGGCAGAAGATATTACATCTCAGTTACTTATACACTCATGCTGAAGAATAACAATGATGCAGATATTATGAATTGAATAGACTTGAATATCTACACATAAGCAAGAATCTCTGCTGTCTGAACAGACTTCTGAGTTTCTCAGATCACTTCTGAAGAAGTCACTGATCAATATTAATAAGAAGTGTGTATTAACTGTAACTGATCAGAGTATATTACTTTCAACTGCTAATCAGTCTACATGCCTTCTCACTTAAGAGATGAATCAGTGCCTGTCTGTGTCAATCACATTATAGTGAAGAAAGATTTGAAAGATAACTATGAGAATGCTCTGATAAAACAGGAAAAAGATTATCTTCTGTTCAAATTTACAAACAGGAGTTTAAAGAGATCAGACAATAATAATTTAAAGAGAAAATAACAATAAATGTGATTCCTGTATCTACTGTGATTAATAACATGTATAATATAAAAGCCATGATAGACAGTGATCTATATCACTATATAATGATAAAATCTTCAGTTATAAGACATTATAATCTTCAGTGTATTCTCTTATCAAAACCCTGACTTCTTGCAGAATTTAATGATTTAAAAGACATTTGTATCTGTTATATAATGAAACTAAACATAGATGTGAGAGAACATCAATATGAAGATGCCTATGTATATGAAGTTAATAATCTCAAATATGATCTTATGTTAGAACTTGCCTGAATATCTGAACAAGACATCTTGTTAAATGCTTGAAACAGTAGCTTGATATTCTCTAACAATGATAGAATTCATGAAGATGATATTCATAAGACTATGAATCTTATACAGATCTCTGTCAACACTTACAAAATACTCTGAAAAAGAAGTTGTCATTAAAACTGCTGACAAGATTATTAACAGCAGAATCATGTATCAATCAATTCTGTCAGTCAGACTGATATCAAAAAGACTTTAGAAAAGTTATCTTATGTTACAATAACAGATTCTTGTATAAAAGTCTCTCAATAATATCATGAATATCTAGATGTTTTTTGACAAGATAATAATATTACAAATCTATCTCTCTTACAAGATTCAGGAGTGAATCACAGTATCAAGTTGAAAAAGATAAACAGTAAGAACTCTGAATCATTATAAGGCCCTCTTTATAATATGTTCTGAGATGAACTTCTTCTTTTTCAAAAGACACTCAATGATCTGTTGAATAAAGAATTTATATGTATTAATAACTCTTTCACTGCAGCCTTTATTCTCTTTGCAAAGAAATCAGATAAAGAACTCTGATTCTGTGTGAATTATTGAAAATTGAATAGATTAACAAAGAAGAATTATTATTCTTTATCTCTTATCAATGAAACTCTAGCTCATATTGAACAAGCTCAATGATTTATAAAGTTAGATATTATCACTGCATTTCATAAGATTTGCATCACTGAAGAAGATAAGTGACTTACAGTATTCTAAACATGATATGATCTCTTTGAATAAGTAGTCACACTCTTTGAACTGGTTAATGCTCTCAGTACATTACAGAAGTATATTAACTGAACACTCTGAGACTTTCTTGATGAATTTGTATCTGTATATCTCAATGATATTCTCATCTTCACTGATGAATTCAGGAAAGAACATCAAGAACACATGTGAAAGACATTACATCAACTACAGAAAGCAGAACTACTGATAGACATAGACAAGTGTGATTTTAAGATTAAAAGTACAAAATATCTAGACTTTATCATAGAAGCTGGGAAGAGAATCTGAATGAATTCTGAGAAGATCTCTGCTATTCTGAAATGAGAGGTCCCACACACTGTGAAAGATGTACAAAGCTTTATCAGATTTACTAACTTCTACCAGTGATTTATATAAAACTTCTCAGATATCATGAGATTACTTACAGAACTCAATAAGAAAGACTCAGTATTTCAATGATTAGCAGACACTGAAGCTGCATTTACACAGATGAAGAAGATGTTCATTAATACCTCTCTGCTGATAATATTTGATTCTGATTATAAGACAGTTATTGAAGCTGATTTCTCTGACTATGTCACAGAAGAAGCTATATTGCAATATAATAATAAAAATGTGTTATAATTATGCATCTTCATGTCTAAGAAACTGAGTCCTGCTGAATGTGACTATGAGATCTATGATAAGAAACTTCTCATAATTATACACTGTCTAGAAGAATGAGACTCTGAACACTGAAGTATCTCTGAATTTGAGATAATCACAGATTATAAGAATCTCAAGTATTTCATAACTATCTGTAAACTCACTGAATAACAGATGCAATGATCTAAGTTATTAAGCTGCTTTCATTTTATAATACACTACTGTTCTGACAGTTAGAACTCAATGATAGATGCTCTCTTATGATAAGAGCAAGATATATTATCTGATGTAACAGATACTTGCTAAATGAATCAAGAGCACTGGCTCTTGAATCTGAAGATATTAGTTAATCAAGATGAAACAGCTTATAACAATATACACACTTCTCTGATTAGAATACTCTCTCTCTGAACTATCATCAACACTGACACTGACACTGATACTGATATCTTGACTTCTCTCAAACCTATACTGAATCAATTATGACATGTAACAGCTCAAACTGATGAACTTCTTCAAGTGCTCACTGAAGCAGTATATCAAGAAGCACTTTGATTTCTCTCAGAACTATGTATAAGAACTAACATCTCAGAATGTTTAATCAATGATAATAACACTCTGTGATTTTATAAACAATATTGAGTTCTCTACTCTGAACTCTTACACACTCAGATAATGTAAGAGATACATGATTCATATATAACTGATTACTCAGGTTGTAAACAATTGTATTAAATAATCTCTTGAGAGTTCTACTGATCTGAGATATTAAACAGCATCAGATGTTTCATTCAAAACAGTCACTGTTATTCTTTCATTATCTCATGAAAGAACTGTAGAGAAGATCTACTGAAATCACTTAATATCTCTAATAGAATCTGATAAGATGTGATAATTGACTTAACTATTAATCTTTCTGAGAGTAAGAGTTGTAGAAATGTTCTGATTATTGTGAACTGATTAAGCAAGAGTGTAATATTGAAATCTTGTAATACGATGAATACTGAACAAGTTACTGAAACTTTTCTACAGAGCTCATTCTATTGAATATATAAATTACTAAGATCTATTGTATTGAATCAGAGCTGTCAATTTGTGAGTACTCTCTGAACAAGAATCTATGAAGTTCTCAAGATTATATATTATCTGTTAACTGTCTACTACTCTGAGACTGATAATGTGTTAGAACAGACAATTCAGACTGTGAAGAATTATCTTTATAAGTTCTGCAATTACTTATAAGATGATTGATATAATCTTCTTCTACACACAGAGATTACTATCAATGATTAAGATGTTATTTCAACAGATATAAGCCAGTTCTTTCTTACATATAGATATTATATGAAAGTGTTAAATCTTCTAGAGATCACACAGTTCATACTGAACTCTCACAGTCTGATTCAGATCACTGATAATATAGTAATAAAGCTCTGAGACATCTGCAACTAAGCAGAGATCTTCATAATAACTGTAAAACAAGATTAAGAGAATTAAATTAATATTCAACAAGATTCTGCTGAGCAATATAAGATAGAAGACTTAGTGTGATTGAATCTCAAGAATATACAGATCATGTATTCATCTTATACACTGAATTATCATTATATCAAGTATAAAGTGATAGAAGTTCTAGGTAGTCACAACTATTATCTTGACATATTATTAGAGATTTATAATATCTTTCATATAAGCTTGCTTCACTATGCTGTCACTGATTCATTTCCTTCTTAACTGATTTTCAAGTGACAGCTGTCAGAGATCATAGAAGAAGATAATAAACTTAAATGAGAGATTAAAGATATTCTTGATAAGAGACTTCACAGTCACAGCTGATAATATCTAATAAAATAAGTCAGCTATAATTATCTGATCTGAACTCTGAGTTTCACACTATCTGAGATCACGGCTCTTGATCAATAAGAACTATACATGATCAGAAAAGAGAGAGACTAATGTAGCAGACTGCACTTAATCATTATATAGACTATTCTCTTATACTTCATAGATTCTGCTAAAAGCTCTGATTCTCAGTCATTCTCAATTATCAATTCTCAGCTGAAAAATCTACAGAATTTCTATTCTTTCATCACAAAGCTTCACTGTATATATATTATATATATGTATAAATATTTACTCTGATCACTGATTCTTGCACTTTCTCTTTCTTTTTCTTCTTTAATATTTTTCACTTTGTTATAAGATCTATCAATATCATACTGATCTATTCAGCGTAGGCCTCTTACAAAAAGTGATTTCATTTGATCTTATTTACTCTCATTCTTGGCATAAAGTTACTATTTTTAGACATTTTAAGATTTGTTTAAACTATTTTTAATTTTTTAAAAAGTAACACTTTTAACACTTTTTGGTAACACTTAAATGAGATTTAAAGTCATTTAAAGCAATAAAAATAATTTAAATTGAGAAGTGGAAATCATGGTCGCTGTGGCGGGCTGCGCCTGATCAATCATATAGACTATTTCATTACACTTCACAGATTCCAACCGCTTCATTTTTGAACGCGTACACTTCGATTCTCGGCCATTCTCAATCGCCGATCCTCGGCCATCATGAACGCGTATAGATTCTTCCGCCCTGAACCCTCATCACATATGCCATCACATATGCATATAAATATCTACTTTGATTGCTGATTCTTGCACTTTCTCTTTCTTTTCCTTCTCTAATGTTTTTCTCTTTGTTATATAAGACCTATTAATATCATATCAATTTATTCATCATAGATCTTTTACACTAGAAAAACATTCATCATCTTCTTATTAGAAATAATTATTCACATATTATCTTTGTATTAGAAATGATTACTCACTGAGATATCTGAACACATAATAACACATAAGAAATAGAGAAACAGTCAAACAGTTAAGCAGACACTGAGTCTCTAAATAGAAGCTTATTTATCAGTCACTCTGACCCTGTAACAAGATTTTATAAAGAGAACAAGATCTTACAAAGAGAATGTCAGTGAAAGACCTGAGAGTTCTGATACTACAGATATATGAGATATTTATATAATTACACTTCTTTTAATTTCACAGATATCTTACATTCAATAAATAATATAATCATGTCTAATGATAATATGAGAGAATTCTTGAACAGAAGCATAGAAGTAATATCACAGTAACTTCAAGCAATGTTGAAATTACAACAGTAACAGATAGCTGATATGCATGCAACTTAACAACTTCAATACAAGAAAATTCAATAATTAACTTAATAAAAAACTCATGCAATTTCAACATTTACAGAATTAAATATAAAAGTACTGAAAGAACACTTAGATACCTCTATATATTTCAATACTTTCAATCTCACTCTCTACTTATCATGAAGGATGAAAATGCTCATGAAACTGAGTATAAATGAAGATGTCATCAGTTCACTAATCAATCAAGATTAATATATCAATGAATAATTGAAGAATCATACAAAACAGAAGTTTTATTCATGAATAAAAGCATGTGAATCAGCATTGCAAATATCTGATAATATTATGAAATATCTTGATATTCTGTTCTGAGACACTGCTATGTAATAGAAAGTATTAGATTGATTACAGAGTATCTGACAGAGAAACACTTCTCTTATAATATTCATCTCTGACTTTGACATCAAGATCTGAGAAGCAGATGATCAATTTTGAGAGAATTAAATGAAGATTAGCATGCTCAAGAAGACATTAACTTTCAAACTCTTACAGACTCTTATAAGTATAAACAAAAACTCAACTTATGAAGACTTCTGCACACAGCTTTAGACATTGAATGACTGTCTTATCAAGCTCAAGAGTATACAGAACAGTGATAGAAGACATTACATTTCAGTCACTTATACACTCACACTGAAGAGGAGTAACAGCAATGATGCAGATATCATGAACTGAATAGATTCAAATTTCTATACATAAGCAAGAGTTTTCACTGTTTGAACAGGCTTTTAAGTCTCTGACATCACTTCTGAAGAAGTCGCTGATCAATATTAATATGAAGTATATATCAACTGTAACTGATCAGAACACAGTGCTTTCAACTGCTGATTAGTCTATGTATCTTCTCACTCAAAGAATGAATCAGTGCCTGTTCACATCAATCACATTGCAGTGAAGAAAGATTCAGAAGATAACTACAAGAATACTCTGATAAAACAGAGAAAAGATTAGCTTCTATTCAAATTTACAAACAGAAGCTTGAAGAGGTCAGATGACAATGATTTCAAGAGAAAATAATAATGAATGCAATTCTTATATCTGCTGTGATTAATAATATGTATAATATGAAAGACATGATAGACAGCAGTCTATATCACTATACAATAATTAAATCTTCAGTTGTAAGATATTATAATCTTCAGTATATTCTCTTATTAAAATCCTGACTTCTTGCAGAATTTGATAGTTCAAAAGATGTTTGCACTTATTATATAATAAAACTAAACATAGATGTCAGAGAATATCAGCATAAAGATGTCTACGTATATGAAGTTGATAATCTTGATTATAATCTTATGTTAGAACTTGTCTGACTATCTAAATAAAGTATCTTATTAAATGCTTGAAACAGAAGTTTAATATTCTCTAACAATAATAGAGTTCATAAGAATGATATTCACAAGACTATGAATCTGACACAGATCTTTGTCAACACCTATAAAATGCTTAGAAAAAGAAGTCACTGAAACAATTACTGATAGCAGAATTATATATCAATCTATTTCACTAGTCTGATTAATATTAAAAAGACTCTAGAAAAGTTATTCTGTGTTATAATAACAGATTCTTATACAAAACTCTCTTAATAATATCATGAATATCTAGATGTCTTCTGATAAGATAATAATGCTACAAATCTATCTCTCTTACAAGATTCAGAAGTGAATCACAGTATTAAGTTGAAAAAGAAGAATGATAAGAACTCTGAATTATTATAAGACTCTCTTTATAACATGTTCTGAGATGAACTTCTTCTCCTTTAAAAGATACTCAATAATCTATTAAATAAAGAATTCATATACATTAGTAACTCTTTCACTGCAGTCTCTATTCTATTTGTAAAGAAATCAGATAAAGAACTCTGATTCTGCATGAATTATCAAGAATTGAATAGATTAATAAAGAAGAATCATTATTCTTTATCTCTTATCAATGAAACTCTAGCTTGCATTGAACAAGCTCAATGATTTATAAAGTTAGATATCATCACTATATTTTATAAGATCTGTATCACTGAAGTAGATGAGTGACTTACAGTATTTCAAACACAATATAATCTCTTTAAATGAGTAGTCACACTCTTTGAACTGGCTAACACCTTCAGTACATTTCAGAAGTATATTAACTGAACACTCTAAGATTTTCTTAATAAAGTCATATCTGCATATCTTGATAATATTCTCATCTTCACTGATGAATTCAGGAAAGAATATTAAGAATATGTGTGAAAGATATTACAACAGCTACAGAAAGCAGAACTGTTAATACACATAGACAAGTATGATTTTGAGATTAAAAGTATAAAATATCTAGACTTTATCATAGAAGCTGACAAGAGAATCTGAATGAATTCTGAGAAGATCTCTGCTATTCTTGAATAAAAGATCTCATACACTGTGAAAGATGTATAAAGCTTCATTGAATTCACTAACTTCTATTGATAATTTATATGAAACTTCTCAGATATTATCAGATCACTTACAGAACTTACTAAGAAGAACTCAGTATTTTAATAATCAGCAGACATTAAAGCTGCATTTACATAGATGAAGAAGATGTTTATTAACACTTCTCTGCTTATAACATTTAATTCTGATTATAAAACAGTTATTGAAGCTGATTTCTCTGATTATATCATAGAAGAAGCTATATTGTAATATAATAATGAAGATATCTTACAATTATACATCTTCATGTTTAAGAAAATGAGTCCTGCTGAATACAACTATGAGATCTATGATAAGAAACTTCTCATGATTATACACTATCTAGAAGAATGAAACTCTGAACTTTAAAGTATCTTCAAATTTGAGATAATTACAGATTATAAGAATCTCAAGCACTTTACAACTATTCATAAACTTACTGAATAACAGATACAATGATCTGAGTTTTTAAGCTACTTTAATTTTACAATACACTATCATTCTGACAGTCAGAACTCAATGACAGATGCTCTCTCATGATAAGAGCAAGATATATTATACAATATAACAGATACTTACTGAATAAACTGAGAGCATCAGCTCTTGAATCTGAAGATATTAGTTAATTAAGATGAAACAGTTTATAATACTATACACACTTCTTCAATTAGAGTTGTCACTGATAGCTCAACTTCTTCTGAACCTACACTGAGTAAACTGTAATATACAGCAGCTCAGGCTGATGACCTTCTTTAAACTCTTGTCAAAACAGTATAATAAGAAGCATCTCAATTTTCTTCAGAATTATATATAAAGACTGACATCTCAGAATGTTCAATAGATGACAGTAATACTCTGTGATTCTGTGAATAACACTGAGTCTCTCACTCTGAACTCTTACATATCTGAATAATATAACAGATGTATGATTTGTGTATAATCAATTATTCAGACTGTGAATAACTGTATTAAATAATATCTTGAGAATTCTACTGATCTGAGATATTAAATAGTATCAGTCATTTTGTTCAAAACTGCAACTATTATTCTTTCATCATCTTAGAAAAGAACTGTAGAAAAGATCTGCTGAAATCACTTAATATCTCTAATAGAATCTGATAAGATGTGATAATTGACTTCACTATTAATATCTCTAAGAGTAAGAATTATAGAAACATTCTGATCATTGTGAATTAATTAAGCAAAGATATAATATTGAAATCTTATAATAAGATGAATATTAAACAAGTTACTGAAGCTTTTCTACGGAGTCTGTTCTATTGAATGTATGAATTACTGAGATCTATAGTATCAGATCAGAGCTGTCAATTTATAAGCACTTTCTGAACAAGAATCTGTCAAGTTCTCAAGATTATACATTATATATTAACTGTCTATTACTCTGAGATCTATGATACATCAGAACAGATAATTCAGACTGTAAAGAATTATCTTTATAAGTTCTGTAATTACTTATAAGTAGTATGATCTGCTTCTACATGCAGAGATCACTATCAATGAATGAGATGTTATTTCAACAGATGTAAGCTCATTCTTTCTTACACACAGTTATTACATGAAGATGTTGAATCTTCTAGAGATCACACAGTTCATACTGAATCTTCACAGTCTGATTCAGATCACTGATAATATAGTAATAAAGCTCTAAGATATCTGTGACTGAGCAGAGATTTTCATAACAACTGTGAAACAAGATTAAGAGAACTGAATCAATGTTCATCAAGATTCTGCTGAACAATATAAGATAGAAGACTTGATATGATTGAATCTTAAGAATATATGAATCATATATTCATCTCATACACTGAATTACCATCATATCAAGTGTAAAGTGATAGAAGTTCTAGATAGTTACAACTATTATCTTGACACATTATCAGAGATTTATATTGTCTTTTATACAAACTTACTTCACTGTGCTGTCACTGACTCATTCTCTTCTCAACTAACTTTCAACTGGCAGCCGCCAGGCATCATAGAAGAAGATAATGAGCTTGAGTGAGAGATTGAAGATATTCTTGATAAGAGATCCCGCAGCTGCAGCTGACAATATCTTATAAAATTTATCAGCTATAATCAACTGATCTGAACTCTGAGTTCTGTGTTATCTGAAACAGTGATTCTTGACTGATGAGAACTACTTCTTAAAGAGAGGAGTTAATGTGACTGTAAGAAATCCCGCTCCTCGCGGATCCTTTACCTCTATTCCTATCTCTCGCGTAATCAATATGGCTAGCGGCCCTTGGCTACACACAACTATATAGACTGGAGTTCACAAATACTATTTATAACTCAGCTTGAATGCTATTATACATTTAATCTCTACATTTTATCTTTCTATCATGAATACTTCTAGTAGTTAACAGTATATATCACATCAAGCTGCAAACACCTGAATAATCACCTGTAAGCACTTATTCTTACATTTCAAGCTCAGTCAGTCAGCAACTGCCTGTTATAACTGAAAGAACTAGAAACTTGCATGCTTCAATCCCTGTGAACTTTACTACAGACACTCAGAAGCAGTCATCTGAATCATAAATAATCTCTATAAAAGAAGTCTCAGAGAACTTATCAATCACTTATAAGACATCATTCTCTGCATCTGTGACAGAGAAACTCTTCAAACTCATGAATGAATCAATCTCAGTGAAGAACATTCTTGAGTATCTCTCACAGAATCAAGCTATTTTTCTACAAGAAATGCTTACTGTCTGTAAATACTCTCAAACTGAGTCTCTAGACATAATCTTCAGAGATATCTGTAAACTGAAAAGAAACTTTCTTAAGTTATAATCACTTAAGATCACTTATTAAATCACAATCTATAAAAGCTTTTGTGAGTTTGTATTTGAAATTGACTTATAAGCCTGACTGTGTGATATGAAAGATAAAGAAGCTGTTATCTATGTAATAATAGATCTTTATTACACTGAAGTCAAGAACTGGCTGAATTATCTAGAGAATGATTATAAAAGATTCTGCTGATCTGTTCTCAAGATCTATCTAGAGAATAAGTTAAGAGACTTTACAAGCTGAATAGAGAATATCTGAGCTGCAATCATTAATATTAGAAAAAGAGATGAGAAATCTGATAAAGACTACTTACAGCACTTTATGAAATTATGATATGAATTGAGATGTGTGAAAACAGAGCTCTGAAATAAGACCTGAATAATAATATTTATAAAGAGACTGAATAAAGATATACAGAATAAGCTCATTGAGTAAGACTCTAAGTTCTTAACTCTGAAGAAACTAATGACTCTTATTCACTGTTTACAGATCACTGTGAGAGTCACAGACTCACAGAGAGTGAATCACTGATCAGTTTCATAAGAGCTAGAATAACAGAGAACAGATTTGTCAGGAAAAGATGATAAGATATAGAGAGATTTGTATCTGACTGCTGAGTAGAGAGAGAGAGCTTTATAAGCTTCTATAAACAGAGTATATAATAGAGAGACTAAGAAAAAGAGACTCTGTTTTATCTGTTCTAAATCAGAACATCTCTGTGCAAACTGTCTGAACAAATCAAAATAGAAATTTAAGAAGTCATAGACAGAGTCAGTAACAGCCTTCTTAAGAGTCTTGAAGCTGATATCTGAATCTGTTACTCTCTCAATGAAAATACTTACTTATGAGAAGAGACTATACTGTGATACTGCTGCTCTGCAAGTATGAAAAGCATTGATAAACTCAGAATCTCAGATTACTGTGATATCTCTAAAGCTCATGAAGTGAATGAGCTGAAAGATGAAGACTGAGAATCTGCTCTTGTAATAAGCAGAGTATAAGAACTCAGATCTGAGAACTGAGAGAATTGTAAGAGTTATCTTTGAATTACAAGATCTCTCTGAAATCTGAAGAAGATTTACAGAAACTGTGATTATCATAGATATTATAGATGATATGTACTTGAAACTTACATAATTTTAAAGACACAATCTGTACATAGCTGTCTATGAGTCAGGTTTATACTTCTGATCAGTGTTGATAGACTCACTCACAGAGATAGAATCAGTTAATACTGTAGAGTTGATTAGAGAAGACAAGCTCATCTATATAATAACTTTATAAGTATCTGAGAATCTTGTGATCATGAAAACTAAGCTTCAGATATCAGAGAAATACTGAGATCTCACAGAGATATTCAGCTCAGTTAAGACAGCTGAGCTTTCTTCTCACTGTGAGAAGAATCTGATAATAGATTTAATAGAAGAGTAGAAACTCTTCTGAGAATCAATCTATAAGCTCTCTTATTACAAGACAGAGATCTTGCAGATCTATATAAAGAAGAATCTGAAGAATGACTTTATTTGATCTTCACAGATCTTCATAGAAGTCTCTGTGATATTTGTGAAGAAGAAGAATGAAGATCTCAGATTATGTGTAAATTATCATAAATTGAACTTTGAGATAATAAAGAGTTACTATTCTCTATCTCTGATTAAGAATATGATTAACTGTCTCACAGAAGCTGTCATATTCATACAACTGAATATAATCAATATATATACACAGCTGTGAATACAGTCTGAGAATGAATGAAAGACTGTCTTTAGAACTGCACTGAGATTATTTAAATATCTAGTGATATCTTTTGATCTGACTAATATCTTCATAATATTTCAGTCTTTTATTAATAAGACACTTCATATATATCTGAATATCTTTGTAATAATATATCTGAATCATGTGATAATGTACTTCATGAAGAAGAAAGAACACACTGAGTATATACAAAGTATATTGAAGATCTTAGATAAGGCAGAACTGTATATTAAGCTTGTAAAGTGCAACTTCAGTGTCTGTTAAATTAATTTCCTAGAATATGTAATTACTGCAGATAATATTCAGATGAAATCTTCACAGATTGAGACTATTCTATTATAGCTAAAGTTAACTAGTATTCATGAGATTCAGATCTTTCTGAGCTTTGTGAATTTCTATAGATAATTTATCTTTATATTTATAAGAATCTTCTTGACTCTTATAGATATACTGAAGAGTGAAAATAAGAAAAAGTCATCTCATAAATGAAGAATGAAAAGATTGTTAAGAAAAAAGAACTGTAAGAACTTTCTTACTTTAGAAGCTCACAGAGTCTTTATAAGATTGAAACAGATATTCACAGACACAGTGATACTGTTTCACTTTAATCTTTTACTCTTAATCAGATTAAAGACAGATGTCTTCTTCTTTATAATTTTAGAAATAGTCTTATAACTACAGTTAAATAAGAACTGAGTTTCAGTGATCTTTTTCTCACAGAAGATGTAACTTATGAAGATTAACTATAACATTCATAATCAGAAGCTTCTTATAATAGTGAAATTCTTTCATCACTGATATCACTACTTTGAGAGCCTTGTAACAGTGATTACTATTAGAACTGATCATAACAGCTTATAACAGTTTATTTCAATGAAGAAACTCTCATAATAACAGGTTTGCTGAGCTCAGAGACTGAGTGAGTTCTGATTCAAGATAGAATATATCAAGAGAACTAAGAACTCAGTGAATGAACTCTCTTACAGATCAGACTATGTTAAGAAGATCAGAACAACAGATATAGAGAGACTAGAGAAGATAGAAAAGCTTCACAGAATACTTGAACTGAGTGTTATAAAGAGATTAACTGAAGAGTCTCTCAATTCTCTGTGAGAGAAGAGAAGAGAGAAAGAGAAGAAGTCTATATAACTACTCTCTATAACACTGAGAGTCAACACTCTGAGAATCTCTATGAGAATTCTTGAAAAGAATATCTATAATCTGAAGAATTTGCAGGCTTTGAGAAGTGCTGTGAAAGACCTGATATAAGAGAAAACAGAGTATAAGTCTTTATAAGATCTTCTATTCAGATTATCTGAACTATAACTGAAGAATGAATATACTCAGCATATTCAGAAACTGCTTATAACAGAGATTAATTCTACAGAAATAAAGAATTGAAGAGACTTAAATAATCTCTTATGAAGAGAGAGTCAGATTTATATATCTATGAATGAGTTTCTATGTATAGAACTTATTAAAAGATATCATGACTCTTCTCTAGTAAGTCATTTTATAGATACTAGAACTCATGAGTTACTTATAAGAAAATACTTCTGACTAAAGATACAAGAACTTGTAAAGAAGATAGTGAATTCTTATACTATTTATCAGAATTCACAGATAGTGCAGTTCAGACTATATAAAGAACTTACTTCTCTACTTATTCTGTAGAAATCTTAAGAACAGCTAGAAATGAATACTCTTATAAATTTCTCAGAAAGTAAGAACATATATAATACCTGTTTTAACAGTGTGCTGATAATAGTGAATTACTTCATCAAGATAACACACTTTATACTCACTCATAAGAACTTAAAGTCAAAGAATTTGACTTATATCTTTATCTGTGATGTGATCTGATTGCATGAGTTATCTGTGAATATTATCTCAGACAGAGAATTAATCTTCATAGAAGAGTTCTGATCTGATCTGATAACTATACTGAAGATCTTATGAGATCTAAGCACAGCTTTTCATCAACAGACAGATGATTAGATAGAATGTCTGATAAGTATATTAAAATAGTATCTGCAGTGCTTTATCAATTATAATCAGAATAACTGAGTGCATTGATTATCACTCACAGAGTTTATATATAATAACTCAAAGTATGTCAGCACAGATAAAATTCTCTTTGAGATGCTCACTGAGACTCATCTGTGAATAATCTTGATAAACTCATGAGAGTACACTATAGAGTGTGATAATATCTGTGAATAAGCTGAGAGAATTCAGAAGATCTGAGAGAAAGTCTGTGAATTCTTGAGAAAGACTCAAGAGTATCAGAAGAGATACTATAACTTTAAGCATATTATAAAGAGTTTTAAGAAAGATGATAGAATCTGACTAAGTTTAGAAAATATCATTATATAAAGATCTAGTAAGAAGCTGAATCTCTTATGAATAGAATCTTATAAGATTGTGAAGAAAGTTAGTTTATAGTTCTACAGATTAAAACTATCATCTGAGTTATAGATATATAATATTTTTTATATCTCTTTACTTCATGAATATAAGAAATTCTTAGAAGAGAATTCTGTGACTTATCACTCTGTCTGTAAAGTACTAGAGAGTGAAAGAGAATATCAGATTAAAGAAATTATTAACTTAGAGAAGTAAGATTGTAAGCTCTGATTCAAGATTCAGTAATAAGAATATTCTGATAAGATAAATGAGTTCACTTGAAAATCATTCAGACAGATAAGATATCTGCAGAAGCTGAGATATGACTTTTATACTGTGAATTCTAATAAGTCAGAATGATACAGTCTTCACTAAGAACCTGATTATAATAAAGACATTAGCACTGTTATTTACAAATTCTAGTCTATAAGATAATAAGTTTCTACTGAGATGAACAGTCTGCAGTGTATATAAGAGAAGAAGAAATCATATTCTCATTAAAGCTAAAAAATAAGAAAATAAATAGAGCTGTGAACACAATTTGAAGATTAATAAAGAAAAAATAAAGAAAACTCAAACTTATATTCTCATCATCTGTGATACTCAATCTTCTCACAACTATCAATTTCTCTCTTCAAAGAAGCAGAAAGTATTATATCTGTGATACAGACAATTGTTGCATTTAATATGAAGACTGTCAGAAATGCACAGACTTCAGAGAAGTCAGATATCAGAGTATATACAGTTATGACAGAGTCTTGAGAACTGACTGTCTGCATGTGTGATCAGATATCTCTTATAAAGCTATATCTGCTTCTTCAGTTGTGCTGAAGTATTCAGTCTGAAAATAATTAAGATATGAAGAGAGAGCTCATCTGTCCAGGTTAACTTCTGTTGTGAATTCATAATATTCATATTATCTTGATTATCTGAATTTTACAGGTATCTGAGGACTCATCTCTCATTGACAATGAGATTGTGGAAATGCGCCGTGGTGCGAGAATCATTAATAGAGAACCTAGGCATATTTACATATGTCTGATCAGAGATTGTGTGAGCAGGAGAAGAATGATCATAGACCTGTGAGACTGCAGAAGACACTGATAACACTGAGAGCTTTATAAGAACTATCAGCTAGAATCTGTAAGAAATTACTTATAAGAAGACTTACAGTAAAGAGAGAGACTGCACTGCTTAGAGTCAGAGACTGGCCTGAGAAAGACATGAGATGAGCTGCTGGCCTGAAGATTGAATGCAGTGATGAGACTGAGAGAGATGAAGATACAGTCATGAATGACAGTGCTCCTGCTTCATCAGCCAGTAAAAAGCAATCAGAGAAGTCACAGAGATGCTCATGAGAAGCTCAGCAGCAGTCAGACATTATTTATAAAGATATTGAAATTGAAAATTTTTTATTCTTGAGAAGTTCTTGAATCAATATATAGATATTGTCAGAAACACTTTCTCTCTGTTATCTGAGTGAAAACACTTCACAGATGAATGAGAATACTCATAGTTTATAAGAATGAGAGCTGTTACAGAAAAAGAGAAAAAAAGATAGAATTCTGCAGACAGATCTGAGATATTTATACTACTTTAGAGAGATTTGCTTACACTGTGAATGATTTCATGAAACAGTCAGATCACTCTAGTAAACAAGAGTGATTGTGAATCACAGATCTAAATCTTTCTATGTGATTATAAAGAGTGATTGCAGATCACAAACATCTTGATTCTACAATTCTACAGAGTTGATAAAAGAATGAAAAATTCCTCACAATTCTACAGTGTTAAAGAACAATGATTCATAAGAATGAGTGAAAGATTAACTTGCAAATGCTTCTCTTTAATAAGAGTGATCTCACAGAGAGTGATTCATCTGTGAGATGAATCTGTGTGATGATGACACAAGAATCTTGTGAAAATAATTGAGAGTTAACTGAAACTCTTCTGTATAAAAGATGTGAGATGAATCTGTGTGATGATCACACAAGAATCTCATAGAAATGATTGAGAGTCAACCAGAACTCTTTTATATGAAAGATGTGAGATGAATCTGTGTAGTAGTCAGAGAAGAATCTGTAGATTACAAAGAATCTCATAGAATAAGAAACTGAGTGACAGACTTTTTTCTCTTTATGATAACAAGAGATTTTTCCTCACTGAGGTTTTTTATAGATATGAAGAGTTTTTAGTGAGTATCACTGCAGTGCTGAGCTGATTCTATGAAGTCACTCAGTGAAAGGCTTCACAGACAAAGCCTTAGAGAGAGAAAAGTATGTAAGAAATCTTACTTCTCACAGATTCTTTATCTCTATTTCTATCTCTCATGTAATCAATAGAGCTAGCGGCTCTTGGCTACACACAACTATATAGACTGGAGTTCACAAATACTATTTACAACTCAGCTTGAATGCTATTATACATTTGACCTCTATATTTTATCTTTCTACTGTGAATACTTCTAGTAGTTAATAGTACATATCACGCCAAGCTGCAAACACCTGAATAATCGCCTGCGAGCACTTATTCTTACAGTGACAGGCTGTGTCTGATCAATTATATAGACTATTCTGTTACACTTCACAGATTCTAATTACTTCATTCTTGAATGCATACACTCTGATTCTCAGTCATTCTCAATTACTGATTCTCAGCTGTTATAAACATGTATAGATTCTTTCACTCTGAACCCTCATTATGTACATCATCACATACATGTATAAATATTCACTTTGATTACTGATTCTCACACTTTCTCTTTCTTTTCCTTCTCTAATGTTTTTCTCTTTGTTATATAAGACCTATCAATATTATACCGATTTATTCGGCGTAGGCCTCTTACAGTCTCATTTGAAAAATGTGACAAGAGTAGACAGTAAGTCTCACTGAGACAGTATGAAACTACTATTCAATGTTAAAACAGTGTAATGAGATTAGTTGAATTGATAATGAAATCATCAAATATTCTTGTCCTGGTTTCAGACACGGTTACACGGTCAGTCTAGTTCATCAAATGTGTAATATCTGTGCAATTGAAAGAAGTGTAATTGTATAATTATCTTATATATCTAAGATGTCAGAACTCTCAGATCTTTTACTGATATTCTCTTATAAGATTTTATTCTCTTTGTGAGATCTTGTTATAAGATCAGAGTGACTGATGAGTAAGCTTCTATTTAGAGACTCAGTATCTGCTTAACTGATTATTTATTTCTTTATTTCTTATGTATTATTACATGTTCAGATATCTTCTTGATGAATAATCATTTCTAATAAGAAGATAATAAATGTTTTTCAAGTGTAAGAGATCTATGTTAAATGAATTGATATAATATATATAGATTTTATAATACAAAAGTGAAAAATGTTAAAGAAGAAAAAAGGAGAAGATCAGTGACTGAGAAATATAGCTTTCAGTAGAAATCTATAAAGTGTAATAAAATAGTCTATATAATATAATTGATCGGGCGCAGCCCGTCATATAATTCTATCAGTATTATAAGAATGTAATCAAGTCACTCTATTTTTCTGATAGCTAAATGATTAATGCGGCCATCTGATAGTGCCTTGACATGAGAAATCAAGGCATGTGAGTTTAAAACCCGCAGAGAATACATTAAATCTGAAACTCAAGCATCTCAGATTTCTAATAAATACAGAGATGTATAAATTGCTTCAATAAATTACTCTATATTTCTGAAATGAGAAGTTATTATTACATGTATTTAATTATCACTTCTTTGTATTTTTCTATGTTCTGTTATCTTGACATGATCTTAACATCTGTATTTCCTTTTGTATAATTAACACTTAGTTTGTATTTAACATCATGCAAGGACTTATCATAATCTCCGCTTGTATATAAGTATAATGAAAGAATAATAATAATAATAATAATAATAAGTCACTCTATTTTCAAAATATTGACTTAAAATACAAGATTGTAGATAATTTAATATATTTTAAGTATTATTTTAATCTTATAATATAGTTCTTTCTTCTATTAATTTTTTACTTCTTACTAATTAATTTATAACTATAGATAAAAATCACTCAATATAATATTAAACTCATGAATATTTATAACTTTAATAAGAAAGAATTTTTATTAAAACTTATTCATACTCTTAAATATATTATATTAATTACTTCACTTAAATCAGATTATATAATAAATGTCAGTCAGAATAATAGTTGAGAATTCATAACGCTATTATTTTAATTTATATAGATAAAACTTTACTTTCATCTACTATTATATATGAAGAAAAATCAAGAGATATATAAAATACTTAACTGAAGAATTTTAATAGTGAAAAGTATTAGATTTCCTTTACTGTTTCAGAAAATAAATAAAGTAATAATAAATATGAATTAATATAATTAAAAAAGATCTTTGAATCCCTTTTAAAAAAGAAAGCAGAGTATAAATATAAGCCTTTTATATTAGATAGTTACTTCTCGTATATTAATATAGCATTTATTAATTATATAGATTATAATTAGATTCTACTTACTATTCATTCTTCTCATTTTACATACTTATTACAGCTATTTGAGATTGAAATATTGAAATTATTAAGTAAATCATACTTTAATCAACTGAATAAATACATAAGAACTGAAATGAAATTTATATACATTATAAAAAGATCTTTTTAATAGCTATTTAATACTGTATAAATGAAGATAATTATATTTTGAAATATTATATCTGTTATTATTATTATTATTATTCCTCAATTATAGATGTATATAATCAGAGACTATGACATCTATCTGAGAACTACAAGTTCTCAGAGTTTTTCTAATATGTATAGAGTTAACTATAATACATTTATTATAAGAGGTTTACGCCGAATAGATTGATATAATATTTATAGGTCTTATATAATAAAGAGAAAATGTTAAAGAAGAAAAAGAAAGAGAAAGTGTGAGAATCAGTGATCAGAGTGAATATTTATACATGTATACAGTGTGTACGCGGCGAAGCTTCAGAGTGAAAGAATAGAAATTCTGTGAATTTTTCAGTCAAGAATCAGTGATTGAGAATGACTGAGAATCAGAGCTTTCAGTGAAATCTATGAAGTGTAAAGAAATAGTCTATATAATAATCAGACACAGTCTGTCATATTAGTCTCTCTCTTTTCTAATCATGTGTAGTTCTCATCAGTTAAGAGCTGTGATGTCAGATAGTACAGAACTCAGAGTTCAGATTGAGTAATTATAGCTGATTCATTTCACAAGATATTATCAGCTGTGGTCATGAGATCTCTTATCAAGAATATCTTCAATCTCTCATTCAAGTTTATTATCTTCTAATATGATGCCTAATAGCTGTCAGTCAGAAATCAGTTGAGAAGAGAATGAATCAGTGATAGTGCAGTGAAGCAAGCTTATATGAAAGATATTATAAATTTCTGATAATGTGTTAAGACAGTAGTTATAACTATCTAGAACTTTCATCACTTTATACTTAACATAGCAGTAATTTAGTATATGAGATAAATGTATAATCTGTATATTCTTGAGATTTAACTACATTAAGTCTTCTATCTTATATTACTCAGCAGAATCTCAGTGAATATTAATTTAATTCTCTTGATCTTGTTTCACAGTTGTTATAAAGGTCTCTGCTCAGTCACAGATATCTTGAAGCTTTATTACTATATTATTCATGATCTGAATTGAACTGTGAGAGTTTGATGTGAAATGCATAGTTTCTAAAAGATTCAATACTTTCATGTGATAATCATGTGTTAGAAAGAACAGACTTATATCTATTAAAACAGTATCTCAGCTGTTGATAGTAATCTCTGTGTGTAGAAGAAGATTATATCAATCATCTTATAAGTAATTGTAGAACTTATAAAGATAATTCTTTACAGTCTGAATTATCTGTTCTGATGTAGTATCAGTCTTGAGATGATAGACAGTTAACAAATAACATATAATCTTGAGAACTTGACAGATTCTTGTTTAGAGAGTACTCATGAATTAACAGCTCTGATCTGATACTATAGATCTCAGTAATTCATGTATTTAATAGAACAGGCTCTGTAGAAAAGCTTTAGTGACTTGCTCAGTATTTATCTTATTACAAGATTTCAATATTACATCTTTATTCAATTAGTTTATAATAATCAGAACATTCTTACATCTCTTACTCTCAGAAAGATTAATAGTGAAGTCAATTACTACATCTTATCAGATTCTATCAGAGATATCAAGTGATTTCAGTAGATCTTTTCTACAGTTCTTTTATAAGATGATGAAAGAATAATAATTACAGTTTTAAATGAAATATCTGATACTGTTTAATATCTCAGGTCGGTAGAACTCTTGAGAGATTATTCAGTATAATTATTTATGATCTGAGTGACTGATTATATATGAATCATGCATCTCTTATATTATTCAGATGTATAAGAGTTCAGAGTGAGAGACTCAATATTATTTAGACTGACCGTGTGACCGTGTCTGAGACCAGGATCAGATTTTTTGATAGTCTCATTATCAATTCGACTGATTCCATTACACAGTTTTAACATTAGATAGTAGTCTCATACTGTCTCAGTGAGACTTACTGTCTACTCTTGTCATATTTTTCAAATAAGATCATGATTTTCACTTCTCAATTTAAATTATTTTTATTGCTTTAAATGACTTTAAATCTCATTTGAGTGTTATCAAAAAGTGTTACTTTTTAAAAAATTAAAAATAGTCTAAAAAAAACCTTAAAATGTCTAAAAATAGTAACTTTATATCAAGAATGAGACTAAATGGAATCAAATGAGATCACTTTCTCATTTTTTTCAAGTCATGGTTCCATTTTAAGATCTGATATATAGTCACTTTACATGTTTTTTTGATAGTCAGTCCCAGCGGGATTCACGTCAAGAAATGTATGGGACCAGATCAAATGAGATCAAACGTGAAATTCATGATCTCAGCGGCCAGTCTAGATGTATAAGTATAACATCTTCTGTTACTGTTCTGTATACTCTTGAGCTTGATAAGATAATTATTCAATGTCTGAAGTTATATACAGAAATCTTCATAAGTCTGATCTTTGTCTACACTCACAAGAGTCTGTAAGAGTTTGAAAGTTAATATCTTCTTAAGCATGCTAATCTTCATTTGATTCTCTCAAGATTGATTACCTACTTCTAGAATGTTGATGTTGAAGTCAGAAATGAATGTTATGAGAGAAGTGTTTCTCTGTTAAACACTCTGTAATCAATCTAATGCTTTCTGTTATATAACAGTGTCTTGGAACAGAATATCAAGATATTTGATGATATTATCAGATATTCATAACACTGATTCACATGCTTTTATTCATGAATAAAACTTCTGTTTCACATGATTCTTCAATTATTCATTAATATATCAATCTTGATTAGTTAATAAACTGATAACATCTTCATCTACACTCAGTTTCATGAGCATTTTCATTCTTCATAATGAGTAGAGAGTGAGATCAGAAGTATTGAAATATATAAGAGTATTTAAGCATTCTTTCAGTGCTTTTGTATTTGATTCTGTAGGTGTTAAAATTGCATGAGTTCCTTGTTAAAATAATTGTTGAATCTCTTTATATTGATGTTATTAAGTTACATGCATATCAGCTATTTATTATTATTGTAGTTTTAACATTGCTTAAAGTCACTGTGATACTGCATCTATGCTCATGTTTAAGAGTTCTCTCATACTATTGTTAGACATGGTTATATTAATTGTTAGATGTGAAAGTGTAATTATATGAATATCTCATATGTCTGAGATGTTAGAACTCTCAGGTCTTTTACTGATATTCTCTTTATAAGATCTTGTTACAGGGTCAAAGTGACTGATGAGCAAGCTTCTATCTAAGAACTCAGTGTCTGCTTAACTGTTTGACTGTTTCTCTATTTCTTACATGTTGTTACATGTTCAGATATCTCAGTAAGTAATCATTTCTAATAAGAAGATAATATGTGAATAATTGTTTCTAATAAGAAGATGATGAACATTTTTCTAGTGTAAGAGACCTACACTGAATAGATCAGTATAATATTTATAGGTCTTATATAACAAAGAGAAAAACATTAAAGAAGAAAAAGAAGGAGAAAGTGTGAGAATCAGTGATCAGAGTAAATAGTTATATGCATATGTAATGTGTACACAGTGAAGCTTCAGAGCGGAAGAATAGAAATTCTGTGAGTTTTTCAGCTGAGAATTGACAATCAAGAATGACTGAGAATCGGAGCTTTCAGCGGAATCTATGAAGTGTAAAGAAATAGTCTATATAATGATTGAGCGCAGCCCGCCACATTTATCAATTTCAGATATGTAAAATCAGAAAATTTCAGCTCAGAATATAAAAACTCTTTACAAATTACAGTATTTTAACTTCTTCTGATACTTTGAAATCATTTGAAAATATCATGATAAAGAAAAAGAGAACAAAGTCTTAAAGATAGATATATTAAATATGTAGATAGAAAAGAACAGAAAAGAAAAAGTAAAGTAAAGTGAGACTATAATAAAATAATATTATTAAAAGATAGTATATAGCTGTTTTAACAGATCATATCTAATCAATTTTCCTCTCTTCATATTCAGATATTTCTGAATTTAGTCATTTTCATACAGCTGCTTGAGTTTCTGATAGAAAGTCTATTAAGTATTTAATTCCTGTCTCAGTTGAGAATAAGAATCTTATATTTAATTAATTTAGATTATACTTCTCTTTCAATCTGACTCTGAGACTATTGTATAATGCACAGTGTAGTATAATATACTCAGAATTTTTATTTACATTACAGAATAAGTATTTATTGAATTAAATCTATCATTGAATCTTTGTATATAAGATTTGAAATAATCATATTCTAGTTTCAGCTGAATCATAGATGGGAATATTTTCTTTTTATATTTAATTTAACAAGATTTTTACTTGAGTTTTATTGTAAATCTTAAATAATGTATACTGTTCTTTTATTTCTACCAGCTTTCATTTTACTTATTTCAATAAGACTCTTTTATCTTTCTTCTTATAAAAGATTAAAACACTATTTTTTGAATAGATCTGCTTAATTCTGAACTCTTTTTTACAGTAGAATCAGTCAATTCATTGTCATGAATATTTATATGAGTAGAAACTCAGTGTAGATAAATTATCAGTTTTTATATTCTTCTCTTTTGAATTTTCAAAACAGAGTTTAAGATCAGTTCAAGATTCATTTGATCATTATGAATCTGACTATTTCTAAGTCTTTTTAAAGCAGCTTGACTATCAGAGAATAATCATGTCTCTTTCAAACTATTTCCTCTTTTATAAGATTTTATTTCTATGAGTTTGAAAGCTTTCACTTTTACAAATAGTTCAGCATCAAAGACTTCAGATTCACAGCCTAGATTCCAGAAATCTGAGATAAAATTGATATTATCTTCAGTATAAGCAATGCCTGCGCCTAATCTATTCAGGTTCTCATTTTTTGAACCATCTGAATAAATCAGAATAGAGTCTTTTATATTGATTGTAGAAATTCTCTTCAAATACTGTTCATATTCTTTCTCTTTTGATACTTTACTTATTTGTAAGTCTATAAGAGATTCAAGCTTTTCTCTCCAGAGAGATAACTTCTCATGATTCACTTTTTCAACATTTAATAAGATAAAGTGATTACATATATTATTATTATTATTATATATATTGAGATTCAGAGTATTATTAATAATAAGAGGTCTCAATCAATTGAGAATTATATTATAATTAACTGAATATATTTCACAGTTAATAAAGTTAGCTCTTATAGTATTAAATTTAAATACTTACAGTTAAACACTCTTCAGATTAGTAAGAAATTATCTATTATTATACTACTTATATTCATAGTAAGCAGTCTTATTAACTATCTTTATATAATAATACATATACTGCTGAAAAGATACATTATAAAGAGATTATAGAATATAACTTATATAAGATAAGAATCTGAATAGAATGATCTTATAAAGATTATAGTACTAAATGAATTCTTCTATAAAATAAGAATTATAATTATTTATTAATAGCAGTTAATAACTGCTTATTTAATACTTTTTTATCATCTTATTAAACTGCTTGATTCATTTAAATTCAATCTTATCATTTATAAAGTCAGACTCAGATGCAGTGATAGCATAGTTATCAGATAAGTTAAAGTATATATATCAATTCTCTAAATATGTAGCGGGCTGCGCCCGATCAATCATATAGACTATTCTGTTACACTTCACAGATTTCAACCACTTCATTCTCGAATGCGTACACTTCAATCCTCAGCTGTCACGAACGCGTACAGATTCTTCACTTCATTCTTGATCATCAATTCTCAGCTGCTATAAACATGTATAGATTCTTCCACTCTGAAGCCTCACTGTGTATATCATCATATACATGTATAAATATTCACTTTAATCACTGATTCTCACACTTTCTCTTTCTTTTTCTTCTCTAACATTTTTCTCTTTGTTATATAAGACCTATCAATATAATACTGATCTATTCAGTGTAGACCTTTTATGTTAAAAAAATGTTCATTATCTTCTTATTAGAAACAATTATTCATGCATTATCTTCTCATTAGAAATGATTATTCATCAAGAGATATCTAAACATGTAATAACATATAAGAAAGAGAAACAGTTAAACAGACACTGAGTTCTTAAATAGAAGCTTACTCATCAGTCACTCTGATTCTGCAATAAGATCTTACAAAGAGAATATCAGTAAAAGACCTGAGAGTTCTGACATTCAGATATATAAGATATTTATATAATTACACTTCTTCAGATTTCACAGATATTACATATTCAATAAATGATATAATCATGTCTAATGATAATATGAAAGAACTCTCAAGTATGAGTATAGAAGTAATATCACAGTAACTCTGAGTAATATTGAAATTATAATAATAATAAATAGCTGATATGCATGCAACTCAATAATATTAATATGAAGAGATTTAATAATTATCATAATAAGAAACTTATGCAATTTCAACATCTACAGAATCAAATATAAAAGTGCTGAAAGAATACTTAGATACTCTCATATATTTCAATACTTTCAATCTCACTCTCTACTTATCATGAAGAATAAAAATGCTCATGAAACTGAGTGTAGATGAAGATGTCATCAATTCATTAATTAATTAAGATTAATATATCAATGAATAATTGAAGAATTATATAAAACAGAAGTTTTATTCATGAATAAAAGTATGTAAATCAGTGTTACAAACACCTGACAACATCATCAAACACCTTAATATTCTGTTTTAAGATACTGCTATGTAACAGAAAGTATTAGATTGATTACAGAGTATCTGACAGAGAAACACTTCTCTTATAACATTCATCTCTGACTTCAATATCAAGATTCTAGAACCAGGTGATCAATCTTGAGAGAATTGAATGAAGATTAACATACTTAAGAAAACATTAACTTTCAAACTCTTACAGACTCTTATAAGTGTAGATGAAGACCAGACTTATCCAGATTTCTGCACACAGCTTCAGACATTGAATAATCATCTTATCAAGCTCAAGAGTATACAGAACAGTGACAGAAGACATTACACTTCAGTCACTTATATATTCATGCTGAAGAACAGTAATAATGCAGATGTTATAAACTGAATAAATTCAAATATCTATATATAAGCAAGAGTTTCTATCATTTAAACAGGCTTCTGAGTCTCTGAGATCACTTCTGAGAAAGTTATTAATCAACATCAATATGAAGTATGCATCAACTGTAATCAATTAAAACATATTACTTTCAACTGCTGATCAACCTATGTGTCTTCACACTCAAGAGAAAGACTGACATCTTCTCAATTAAGAGAAAGATCAGTGTCTTCTTATTTAAAGAATAAATCAGTGCCTGTCTGCATCAATCACATTGTAGTGAAGAAAGATTCAGAAGATAACTATAAGAATGCTCTGATAACACAGGGAAAAGATTAGCTTCTATTCAAATTTGTAAACAGAAGCTTGAAGAGATCAGATGATAATAATTTGAAGAGAAAATAACAATGAATGTGATGCTTGTATCTACTGTGATTAGACTGGCCGCCGGGACTATGAATTTCATGTTTGGTCCCATTTGATCTGGTCCCATACATTTCTTGGCGTGAATCCCGCTGGGACTGGCTATCAAAAAAACATGTAAAGTGACTATATATCAGATCTTAAAATGGAACCATGACTTGAAAAAAATGAGAAAGTGGTCTCATTTGATCCCATTTAGTCTCATTCTTGGCATAAAGTTACTATTTTTAGACATTTTAAGGTTTTTTTTAGACTATTTTTAATTTTTTAAAAAGTAACGCTTTTTGGTAATGCTCAAATGAGATTTAAAGTCATTTAAAGCTATAAAAATAATTTAAATTGAGAAGTGGAAATCATGGTCTCATTTGAAAAATGTGACAAGAGTAGACAGTAAGTCCCACTGGGACAGTATGGGACTACTATCTAATGTTAAAACCGTGTAATGGGATCAGTCGAATTGGTAATGAGACTATCAAAAAATCTGGTCCTGGTCCCAGACACGGTCACACGGTCAGTCTAACTGTGATTAATAATATGTATAATATGAAAGCTATGATAGACAGTGATCTATGTCACTATGCAATGATAAAATCTTTAGTTATAAGATATTATAATCTTCAGTATATTCTCTTATCAAAATCCTGACTTCTCACAGAATTTAATAGTTCAAAAGACATTTGTACCTGTTACATGATGAAGCTGATCATAGATATGAGAGAATATCAATATGAAGATGTCTATGTATATGAAGTTAATAATCTTGATTATAATCTTATATTGGAACTTATCTGACTATCTGAACAGAGCATCTTATTGAATACTTAAAACAGAAGCTTGATATTCTCTAACAATGATAGAATTCACAAAGATGATATTTATAAGATCATGAATCTGACACAGATCTCTGCTAATGTGTATAAAATACTCTGAAAAAGAAGTCACTGATAGCAGAATTATGTGATAATCTATTTCATCAGTCTGACTAATATTAAAAAGACTCTAGAAAAGTTATCCTGTGTTATAATAATAGATTCTTATATAAAGCTCTCTTAATAATATCATGAATATCTAGATATCTTTCAATAAGATAATATTATAACTATACATCTCTTATGAGATTCTGAAGTGAATCACAGTATCAAGTTAGAGAAGAAGAATGATAAGAATTCTGAACTAGTATAGAGCTCTCTTTATAACATATTCTGAGATGAACTTCTTCTTCTTTAAAAGACACTTAATAATCTATTGAATAAAGAATTCATACATATTAGTAATTCTTTCACTGCAGTCTCTATTCTCTTTACAAAGAAATCAGATGAAGAACTCTGATTCTGTGTGAACTATCAAGAACTAAATAGAATAATAAAGAAAGACTGCTATCTGCTATCTCTTATCAATGAAACTGTAGCTCACATTGAATAAGCTTAATAGTTTATAAAACTAGATATCATCACTGCATTTCATATGATTCATATCACTGAAGAAGATGAGTGACTTACAGCATTCTGAACATAATATGATCTCTTTAAATGAATAGTTACTCTCTTCAGACTAGTTAACACTTTCAGTATATTTCAGAAGTATATCAACTGAGCACTATGAGATTTTCTTGATAAATTCACATTTATATATCTCAATGACATCCTCATCTTCACTGATGAGTTCAGGAAAGAATATCAAGAATATGTATAGAAGATATTATAACAACTATAAGAAGCAGAACTACTGATAGATATTGACAAGTATGATTTTAAAGTCAAGAGTATTAAATATCTGAGTTTTATTATAGAAGCTGACAAGAAGAGTTGAATGAATTCTGAGAAAGTCTTCATCATTCTTGAATGAGAAGCTCTGTGTACTGTGAAAGATATACAAAGCTTCATTGAATTTACTAACTTCTATCAGTGATTTATATAACACTTCTCAGATATCATAAGATCACTTACAGAACTTATTAAGAAGAACTCAGTATTTCAGTGATTAGCAGATACTGAAGCTGTGTTTATACAGATAAAGAAGATGTTCATCAATATCTCTCTACTAATAATATTTAAGTCTGATTATAAGACAGTTGTTGAAGCTGATTTCTCTGACTATATAACAGAAGAAGTGATATGATAATATAGTAATAAAGATATTCTACAATTATATATCTTCATGTCTAAGAAACTGAGTCTCACTAAATACAATTATGAGATCTATGATAAGAAACTTCTCACAATTATACACTGTCTAGAAGAATAAGACTCTGAACTTCAAAGTATCTCTGAATTTGAGATAATCATAGATTATAAGAATTTCAAATACTTTATAATAATCTATAAACTCACTGAATAATAGATGCAATGATTGAAGTTTCTAAGCTGCTTTCATTTTACAGTACAATACTTCTCTGACAGTCAGAACTTGATAACAGATGCTCTCTTACAATGAGAATAAGATATATTATTCAATATGACAGATACATGCTGAATGAATCAAGAACACTGACTCTTGAATCTGAAGATATTAGTTGATCACAATGAGATCACTTATGACACTATATGCACTTTATCAGTCAGAACATTCTTCAGATCTACACTGAATAAATTGTAATATATAATAGCTTAAACTGATGAACTTCTCTAAGCACTCACTGAAGCAGTATATTCAGAAGCACTCTGATTTTCCTCAGAACTATATATAACAACTGATATCTCAGAATGTTCAATCAATGATAATAACACTCTACAATTCTGTGAATAATACTGAGTCTCTCACTCTTAACTCTTATGCATCTGAATAATGCAAGAGATGCATGATTTGTGTATAACTGATTATTCAGATTATAAATAACTGTATAGAATGATCTTCTGAGAGTTCTAGTGATCTGAGATATTAAACAGTATCAGATGCTTTGTCTGAAACTGTAACTATTATTCTTTCATTATCTTGTGAAAAAACTGTAGAAAAGATCTGCTGAAATCACTCAATATCTCTGATAGAATCTGATAAGATGTAATAATTGACTTTACTGTTAGTCTTTCTGAGAGTAAGAGTTATAGAAATTCTGATTATCATGAATTGATTAAGAAAAGATGTAATATTGAAATCTTGTAATAAGATGAATACTGAACAACTCACTGAAGCTTTTCTACAGAGCCTGTTCTATTAAATGCATGAATTACTGAGATCTATAGTATCAGATTAAGACTGTTAATTTGTGAGCATTCTCTGAATAAGAATCTGTCAAGTTCTTAAGATTATATATCATCTGTTAACTGTCTACTACTCTGAGACTGATAATGTATCAGAATAGATAATTCAGACTGTAAAGAATTATCTTCATAAGTTCTGCAATCACTTATAAGATAATTGACATGATCTGTTTCTACATGCAGAGATTGCTATTAATAAATCAGATACTGTTTCAACAGATATAAGCCTGTTCTTCTTTATACACAGTTATCACATGAAGATGTTGAATCTTCTAAAGATTATACAGTTCACACTGAATCTCTGCAGTCTGATTTAGATCACTGATGATATAGTAATAAAGCTCTGAGATATTCATGACTGAGTAGAGATCTTCATAACAACTGTGAAACAAGATTAAGAGAATCAAATCAATGGTCACTAAGACTCTGCTGAACAATATAAAATAGAATACTTGATATGATTAAATCTTAAGAATATACAGATCACATGTTCATCTTATATACTGAATTATTATCATATTAAGTATAAAGTGATAGAAGTTCTAGATAGTTATAACTACTATTTTAACATATTATTAGAGATTTATATTGTCTTTCATACAAGCTTACTCTGTTATACTGTCACTGACTTATTCTCTTCTCAACTGACTTTCAACTGATAGCTGTCAGACATCATAGAAGAAGATAATGAGCTTGAGTGAGAGATTGAGAATATTCTCAATGAGAGACTCTGCAGCTGCAGCTGATAATATCTTATGAAATAAGTTAACTATAATCAACTAATCTGAACTCTGAGTTCTATGTTATCTGAAACAGCAGTTCTTAATCAATGAAAACTGCTTCTGAAAGAGAGAAACTAATGTAGCAGGCTGCACCTGATCAATTATATAGACTATTCTATTACACTTCACAGATTTCAACTACTTCATTCTCAAATGTATTGTCACGCTCCCGGCCGCGTCAAGGCTCTGTTGCAGTTTCACACGGCTCATCGCTTCCATGCGGATGATTCCATCCTGTCTGATCCGGTTTCCAACCACTCTATGACATCATTCGGATATATTATAGAAAGATCTGATTGATGAATATGAGAATCTCACTTCTATATGAGGTCAGCAGATTACTCTTCCTTGACAATGAGATGTCACTGAGGTATCACTTCAGCTATTCTCACTTATGAAATGAGAGAAGAGTATCTGCTCATTGTCTATATAAAATAACTAGATACTGACTTCTCATCAAAGAGATCAGTGATTTGTTTTTCTTTTACTGAAATATATATAAGAGTTACTGCATGTCTCACACAATCTTCTTAGTATACTAAGTATTATATCTATAATATTCTCACAATAACTCTGTAGTCTATGAGCTCACTATTCAAGCAAGATAGTCAAGTTTATTTATACAGCTTCTTAAACAACTATCTCTATATAATACTGCTGACTAGTTACTGCTTCAGTTCTATTATATTACAATTCAAATCACTTAATCTGATTATACATTTGAATCAGTCAAGCTCTAACAGACTGATATAATCTCATATATCTATACTAAGACTGATCTGATCTCACTCTCTGAAGAAAATATCACATCATTCTCTAGAGTGTGTATATCTCTATCTTAGCAGAAATCTGAGATTTTTGAACTCACTGTATATTTTAATATAAGCTCTTTAACTGCTCTATCACTGCTGCAGCCTCTACACACCTACATCTATTATAGAGATAGAGAGATTAAGATTAGAGATTTTTCAAGATATAAGAGAAACATCTTGTCTGAATTTCACAGCTTTATCTGTATTCTTAAATGAAAATTCTGTCTTAATCTAAGCCAGTATAATACTTATAAGATATAAGTAATATATGTTATTAATCTTCTTGAAGACATCTCTATAACTACTTGAGTTATCAAGAAAAGAGAGCTTGAGTGTATTAATACTGCTATAATTTAAGAAGAATTCAAGAACTTTCTACTGAATTAAATCAAAGATCATTACAATCATAGCTTTATAGTAATACAGTGATTCAACTTATTATATTAATAAGATAATAAGAATTCTTTTAATTTCAACACAAGATTTGAAGAATATTAAGAGAAATTAACTGATAATTTGAATTAATTAAAAACACAGCTTTATCTCATAAAGCTGACTTATAAGATGTGAATAATAATATTATAATATCAGAGTTTATTAATTAATTATACTGAGCTTATCAATCTGACTTCTCAGATCTATTTGAATAATTAATTCTTTAAGAAAAAGATTAATAAGATCTCTTCTAAGTAATTAATAATGAAATCTAAACAGCACTGTGACAGCTTCAGTGTAGAGAAAGTAAAGAAGAATTCTAAGTATTCTGATTCTTCACTTACTGTGAAGAAATATTGAAAAAGATTTGATAAAAATCTCTGTTTTAACTGCAGAGCTGATGATCACTATATCAGTGATTATAAGAAGCTGAAGAAGAGAAGAAACTGAGAAGATATCTTTTTAAAGTTAACTTCTCTTCTGACAAACATATCTGTAGAAGATAAAGAAGAGAAAGAAATGAAGAATTGATAATTCTCATATCTTTAAGTTTATATTATAATCACAATGTATATCTTAAATAAGAAGATATTAGTGAGATGCCTACTTGACTTCAGAGTAGATATCAACTTCATATTCTATTTCTTTTCTTTGATAAAGAGTTGAAAGAAGATAGACTTATCAGATTATATAAAAATTACTGATGAAATAAAATATCATTATTTTAACATAATTCAAGTGAAGTGTGTGATTACAGACTCAGAAGAAATCTTCAAAAAGAGCAGTCTGCTTCTTCACACAGTTAATATTATAGATAAGAACATTATTCTAGATCTTCTGTGATTGAGAGAAAACAATTCTCTTATTAACTGAGTCACTCAGATGTGACAGTACTGTCTCACTAATAAAGAGACAGTGATAGAGAAATCTGAAGAGTTTCATCAGAAGAATCTTGAGAAAAAGATAGAGTTGATATACTGTGTAACAGGTGATTGAGACTTGAGAATAGATGAAGAAGTTATCATTTTACTATAAGATTAGCAGTAGTATCTATGATTAAAGATAGATGTATATGATATCTCTTTATAGATTATAGAGATGTCTTTTCAGAAAGAAAAGCAGTGAAGTTTTCTAATATTAAGATATAATATAAGATTTATCTTGAAGACAGTATAACAGCACTGTACAGATCTCTTTACAACTTATCTGTAAAGAAATTGAATATTCTGTACAAATATCTTGAAGAAGTGCAATCAAAGAACTAAATACACTTATCAAAGAGTCTGACAGAGATGTCTATACTCTTTATACTTAAGAAAAATGATAGACTATGTCTATGCATAGACTACAGAGATCTCAATAAGATGACAGTTAAGAATCACTATTTATTATTATTAATTAATGAGATAATTGATTAATTATCTGAAGCAAAGATGTTCTCAAAGATTAATATACAGAATATCTATCATAGAATCAGAGTTAATAAAGACAATGTTTGAAAACCAGCTTTTCATACTAAGTACAGTAATTTTGAATATCTTGTTTTATTTTTTAATCTTTGTAATGCTTCAGTCATCTTTCAGATCTATATAAATAAGATACTGCAGAGTCTTATCAACATCTTCTATATAGTATATCTGAACAACATTCTAATCTTCTTGAAATCAGAGAAAGAATATGATACTTATATTTAAAAAGTATTAAGTCACTTGAGACAGTATTAACTCTATGTAAACACTGAAAAATACTCATTCTATATACAGAAGATTGATTTCTTAGATTATATTATTAAAATGAATAGTATTTCAATGAACAGAAGCTGAGTCTTCATTATTAAGAACTGATCAGTGTTACAGATATACTGTGAGATACAGATGTTTCTAGAATTTATAAATTTCTACAGATAATTCATCTATACATATTTACAGATTACTGTCTTCCTTACAGATCTGTTAAAGAGAAGTGTGAAAGACAGAAAAATAGAATCATTTATTCTCACTTAAGATATTATGCAGGTATTTACAGAATTGAAACAAGCTTTTACAGATGTTACAATACTGAATCACTTTAATCTTAACTTACTTAGTCAGTGTAAGACTGATGTATTCAGAAATGAGATCTGTGAAATCTTTTCACAGTTAATATTAGAGATCTTTCAATGTTAAAAGAATCAGAGAATAATTATCTCTGAGAAAACAGATAATAAATTGTCTATAAGAGAAGACTTTTTTATAGAGTTTATAAGATACTGTGAATAAAGATTAGTGATCTTCTTCTTCAAGAAGTTATCACTTATACAGAGAAGATATAATTCTCATAATTAGAAGATGTTAGTAATTGTCAAATTCTTTAAGATCTGATAATATTATCTTTAGAGTAGTAAGTACTTAGTACAAATTCTCACTGATTATACAAATCTGTATTACTTCTTGATAACAAAGAGCTTGATAGAACATTAAGTCAGATAAGCAAAGCTGCTTTCAGAGTATAATTTCTATATTCAATACTATTCAGATTAACTTAATCCTGCTGATATACTGTCTAGACAGTCTGATTATAATATTATTAATATAAAGAAGAATTATATAAAAGAATCTCTACTATCACTGCAGAAGAAGCTGACTGCAGAGAGTTAAAATTCTCTAAAGCTTAGAAACAGTGCTGATAAGACAGCTGCATAACTCAGTATAGAAGATGAAAGAAAATCCGAATTCTTGCAGAGAACTGACACTGAAGATTATAAGCTTCTTATATTATATCTTACTATTATTGAATTGACAAAGAATGAAACAGTCTATAATCTTTCAATCTGACTACTTTTGAAATTCATTAATAAGTTATAGAAGAGGAATATCTTTACTGCAGCTTGAATTCAGAAGTTGAAGAAGAAAGAATCTAATTTAAACTTGAAAGAGACAGACTCTAAGCAGGATGATACTGCTAAGAAATCAAGTCACTGATAACTAGAAGAATATGAACTTCTACTGCTGAATAGTTCAGTCTTCATCTCTTATAGTAGAGCAGTGTACTAGAAGTTATTGAGAATTTATTATAATAATTCTCATGCAGGGCACTTCAGATTAGAGAAGACTGAGAAGCTTCTAAAATATAAATATATTTAAGACAAGCTCTGAGCAGATGTTAAAGAGTATATTAAGACTTATAATATCTATCAAAGAATAAAGATTCTATGATATAAGTAATACAGCAAGTTGACATCACTGCCTGTTTCAAAGAGCTTATAATAGAATCTATTAATAAATTTCCTAGTTAATCTACTGAAGTCAATAAGAGTCAAAGAATATGACTTAATTTTAATCATTATTAATCACTTTATAAAGATGATCAGATATATTTCTACTTATAAAAAGATTAAAGCCTCTGAATTGACTGATCTGTTTTTAAATATTATTATTTATAATTACAGTGCTTCAAAATTGTTAATAACAGATTGAGAATCTCTCTTCATTAGTAAGTATGAATCAGCTTTTTACTATTATTTTATAATAAGATGTCTTCTCAGTACTGTATTTCATTCACAGACAGATGATCAGACTGAATATCAGAATCAGACACTAGAATAGCATCTTTAAATATTCTATTTATATTATTAGAATGATTGACTCAAACATCTTCTGATCATTAAATTTATATATAATAATATAAAGAATGTAATCTTAAAGATATCTTCTTTCTATACTTATTATAAATATAATTCTTCATTATTCAGTGATATTGCAGATAACATTTCAAAGAGAAGAATAGACAGTCAGAATATTAAATAGATACAGAGAATAGAGTATCTCTCAGTGTCAGAAGTAAAAGCAAGATTGAAACTTTTGAATAAAATTTATAAGAAGACAGTAAAAAGTATTCACTATACTCAGAAGTAGCAGATAGAATACTATAATTGAAAACATCTTTCAATGAAGTTCTTAATAGAGAATTAAGTACTACTTTTAGCAAAGAATATCAAGATAATGAGACTGTGTAAGAAGCTCAGTAAGTAGTGACTAGAACTCTTCTCAGTAATAAGAGTGATAAATAAGCAGATATATGAGTTAAAATTACTCACAGAATTGAAATCAATTCATTCTGTTTTTTATATTTTCTATTTAAAGTTCTATAAGCAATGTCTCAGAGTGAAGCTATCTCAGTCAAATGACATTGAAATAGAGAATAATACTGAATATCTTGTAAAGAAAATATTGAATAAGTGAATATATTACAGTAAGCTTCAATATCTTGTGAAATGAGAAGATTATTTATTATCAGAGAATTCATGAAAATCACTTGAGTATTTGAAAAATGCTGAGAAAGAGATTACAAGCTATGAGATAGCTAGTAGAGATTATCTCATTACATGTCAGAGATATTGAGTAAGAAATATCACTTAAGACTTCTTATTTTTCTCAAAGAGTTTTTTAGAGATAATCTCACAGTGATGAGCTGATATCTTATAAGCTCCGTAGTACTCTTCTTCTATTTTCTCTTAAAGAGTTTTTAGAAGTTTAATGAGACTACACAAGTGTAAAATTTCTAAAGCAGTTAAAAGAAAAGAGATATTTAAAATTAATAAAAAGATTAATATTATTAATTCACAGACTGCTACTATTCTAATAAGACTGCAGTCTACTGAAAAAGTAAAAAGAGAGATCAGAGTCTACTCATTAATAATTACATTCTTACTAAACTTATTCTTCACTGTTAAAGTCTCTGATACTGATATCTTTATCTGCTAAGAAGTTAGCACTGCAGCATTATAGAAGAGCATGAGAAATATATAAAAATATTAACTTATCAACTTATAAAGCATCTCAGTTATCTGCTTTAATTGAAGTGAGATTCTCTTTAATCAGTAATTGATCTCTACAGCACTTTTAACAGCAGCATCAGTTAATCTCTTCTTAAGATCAGTCATTCTAAGATGTTTTTTTATCTTAAAGATTCATGCTTTCATCTTCTTTTACAGATGAGTAAAAGAGATCTTCTCAGTCTTAATAGAATTTATTAACACTTGAAGCTCTGAGACTCTCACTCTGTACTACTTAAGTATTCAGACTTCTTATCAGAGCTGACATGATATCTTTCTATAAGATAATACTTACAGAGAGACAGAAGTCATTATTACAGATATAACAGAAATAATAGAAGTAAGAGAAGAAATAGATGCATAAAATCCCCTTCTTCTTCAGCTGCTTAATACAGTGTAGATAAGTAGTGATATCAGTCAGAGACTGCACTGAAGTCTTCTCACAGAGAGAAGATGAAGAAATCACAGAACTCTGCAGACTCAACTTAACAGTATTTCAAGCAGGACTCAGATATGCTGTGAGAGAGAAACTATGAATTAAGCTTCTCAAGTCACTGTCTCTGAAATCAAGCTCTCTCTGAGTTTCTCTCTGAATAATTACATGAAGTCATACATCACTGTATTAACTGAAGAGAAGAATAGCATCACAACAGTGATGAAGAGAGTAGAGAAAGAACTGAATATGAATAAACTGACTAACAGAAGAGATGACATCTCACTGCAAGATACAGTGACTATCATCACAGTTACAAGAGAAGCAGAAGAAGAAGAAGAAGAAGAAGATATGATAATGAGAGTAGTGCTTCTGCAGTCTGTTAATACTATTATCTTCATCTTCAATCAGACTTTCTTGACAGTCATGAAGACTGCAGTCACATTATAAAGACATTTATTCACTAGAAAATGTCAGAATAAGCTCTTTATTATTCTTCAAGAATGATACTCTCATACACTCACTGTTATAATTGAGAGAGAGAAAAGAAAAATGTTTCACAGAGAGAGAGATCTTTTCAAAAAATTTTATCACTACTATTAACTTTGTTTCTAAAAATACATCACTTTTACAGAGAATTCTATACATAGAATGAAATATATTGAGAGATCTGTAAGTCACTTATTAACTACATTTTTCACATTTTAAATTAATATATAAGAAACTCACTTGTCACATGTTTAATTTAAATGAAGATGAAAAAAGAAAGATTTACACAGTCAGCAGAAAAACTCATCTATTTCTTTATATTACATGCAGTATATGTACTGTTAATTAATTAATAATTATTGCTATATAATAAAGATAACTTCTAATTCAGTAATCTTAAGAGTATAGAGACTAGACTAGCCGGTGAGACCATGAATTTCACATTTGGTTTCATTTGATCTGGTCTCATACATTTCTTGATGTGAGTCCCACCAGGATCAAGCCTCAAAAAAATCTGAAAATGGATTATTTCTGAGAGAAATGATGTGAAAAATGACCAGATTTAATTCAAGAACAGTGAAATAAGAGTAATTTCTCAGAATAAACTGTGAAAGATGATCATTCTTCTAAAATCAGAATGAGACTGAGACTGAAGATCAAAATCAGTCTCATTCAGTTCATTCAGTGATTGCTTATATAATCAGAATTTGGTAATAATTATTGATAACACTTATGAAACAACTAAATACATTCTTGTGTAAGTTTATTCTTCACTTTCTCATGAAAACTACACTTCTCTGATATACTGTGATCAGAGGTATTAAACTGTCTGATAATTTCATGTTTTACAATCATGAGTTTCTTGATTGTTTCTTCTTATAATTGTCTCTGATAATAGTGATAAATATCTCAACTTGAGTTGAACTTTCACTTCATTCTCATCTCTGTTAATGAAATTGTCAGAATATCACATATCATCAGTGCAACAGTTGAATATATACTCTCAACAATTTTTCATAACTCTAGAATTGATTTAGTATGTAAATTTGTCAGATCATCTTGAAGATAGCAGTCAAATTCAGTTTTACAAGTATGTAGTTTTGCCTGATTTTCAGTTGTAATCAATGTATGTAAGTTCTGTTTCAAAGTTAGTATTATAGTTCTATGAGATATGAAGCATTACTAAAGATTGTTACTTACTAGGAAATTGTATTTCACTGTCTTCATATCTTGAACATCTGCTCATTCAAATCTCTGATAGTTAATATTGTAGTAGTCTTGAACTAATTTGATATATAAGTCTTATTTCTTCTCTATTCAATCTTGAGAAGTGTAGATATTAACTCAATGAGAGAGATCTAATAGAGCTGCTACAGCATAGTACTCTGTAAAAGATTGTTCAGTTTTACTGTAGTAATATGCCAGTTTATTTCTTACAGTAATAATAGTCTACACTATAGCATCATCTCAGACTGAATTTCTTTTTAAGTGATTCAACTGCTTCTTCAGATGAGTAAATAAACTGTTATACACTCATCAGACTGACTGCAGCATTGATGTATAAGTGATTGAGACTGTCTTTATTATCTTATAAAACTGAAACAGTAAATCAATCACATATTTCAACTGAGTTCACTTCATATCAGAAAGTTTCAATATCTGAATCTTTTTCTGATCAGAGTGTTGCACTCAATAATCAATTATCTGATACAATCAAAGAGTTTAAACAGTTATCTTATATATTGAACTTCACTGTATTCTAATATTCTGTATCATATTCAGTGATGTGACTGATTTGTTTATTTATTGAATATTATGAAATTGTTATTATTATTTAGAGAAGATATAAATTATATTAGCAATGTTTTGAATCTGTGATATTTAAATTATTAGTCAATCTATTCAAAATTAACAGTAGTGTTATCAAAAAGCATTATCAAAAAGTAATATTAAAAAGTGTTGTTAAAAAACATTATCTTTTATAAAGTAGATACAAAAGTTACTTAAGTAACTACTTTCATCTCATTCTCATCTCAAGAATCAGTCATCTCATTATTCTTCATCTCAATGTTAAGATTCTTTATCAGTGTTTATATCACAAGTTGAATCACATGAGCAATGCAGAGAATATGACCTTGTTTATCATTTCAGAAATGCAAAGTCAATTTTTGCTTTAAGCTCTTTATTATAGTGTAGTTATTCACAGCATTGTCAGTTGTAATTATAAGAAGACTGAGACTAATATTTCAATAGTTATTTTTAATCACAGTTATTAATATCTCTGCTATATAATTCTCAGTATGACTACTGATTAATGATTCAAATTCAATTAATGTCTCTTAATAAGTTCAGTTCTCATTAGTGTAATAATATATAACTCTCATAAATACAAGATTGTTTGTACTAGTTTATGCATTCACTGTAAGAGACACTCTTCAATGATTCTTTAACTCTCATTCTAGATATTGTATATTGACTTTGTAGTATATCTCAAGGTTGAACTGAAGACAGAATTGATATGAAATATGAAGATTTGAATTAAGCATTTGAAGAAGTGTTTGAAATTCAGAGTTTTCAATTGATTGAAGAGAAAGATTCAGAGATATATATATACAAAGTAATTATTCACAGAAGTTATCAGATAAGAGTTATGAAATCAGAGTACTGATACATGATTATTTTCATATAATTTTCTTCAAATTAGAAAGTTAGTATTATCAAAAATCATTATCTAGTAGAGTAACTTATCAGCTCAGTAGTAATTTTCTGATTATTTTTCTTTTATTATCTGCATTCTGATAACTTCAGATATCAGAAAATTTCTTCAGAGTTATGATCAGTTTATGATAAATGTTTCTGAATAAAGTTGTAGTAATTATAGCAGAGAGATGACTCTTCAGTAATCTGCAATGCAATCTGTTGATAATTATTTCATAGATTATCTCAGTGTTTGTATTGAGTTTTTCATAAATTTCATGACCTGGAATCAGATGTGAAGAATGAAGTGATTATTTATTATAATTGAAAGAGAGCATTCTGTGTTGAATTGTAAATAATATAGACTTTGTAATTCACAGTGATTTCTTGAAGAGTTTGTGAATCTTCAATAGAAGTAAAAGAAGTGAAAGAAGTGAATTCAGAAGATATGATAATAATTTAAGAAAGATAATAATTTATTTTCAATAACTGATCACTGATGTGTGTAAGAAGAATTAATATAAGAGAAAATAATCTTATTTCTTAGCTTAGTTATAATTTTAGTACTAACTCAGATTGAATATCATTAATATATAAAAGTAAATAAACAATCTTGATTAATCTCTGTTATATTTCTTGAAATATATTAATATTATGAAAGAGAGTGTTATCAAATTATATTATCAGATAATATTATTAAAAATATATTAATATTGTGAATATCAATATTGAAAAAATGTTAATACTTATATATTATAGTAATTTGTGAATCATGATAGTTAAATATATATATATATATATATCATTCCTGACTTGATTACAACTTGTACAATAATTTTTGAAAACTTAAAATTAATTTTAATTATTAATAATTAAAAACTTAAACTTATAACTAACTAATATAAAAAGAAAAAAATCTACTTCTTCTCTTTCTTATTCTTCTTATCATTCTTTATAATTCACTTCTCATTCTTCTTCTTCTTCTTCTTCTTCTTCTTCTCCTTCTTCTCATCTGAGATAATAATCATCTCAAAATCTCTCTTCACTGTCTTCTCAGAGAAGGGTTTCTGCTGCTTCCTCTCAGCCAGGTCAATCTGTATCTCAAAATCCTGCATTTTCTGATCTGCTGTCTCAGGTTCCATCTCAGCAGTAAGCAGATTGACATGCTCAGAGAGTAGAGCTGTCTTCTCAATATTCTGAATCATGAAGTGCATTCAAGACCTGAATAAGATCTTAATTCTCTTCTTCTCTGTCAGCTTCTGCTAATCAATTAGAGAACAGAAGTATTATTAAAAATCATTATCTTTCAATAAATAAAAAACTTATCAGTTTTAACTTTTTTATCTTCTACTTTAACACTCTTTCAATCTTCTTCTGCTACTGCTTATTTACAGTAATACTCTTCTTCTCTCTTTCTCTCTTCATCTTAAACTTAAATCATTCTCAGAACTTCTTCTAGTCTTACTACTACTGTATAAGACTCTTCACTATCTTCTTCTTCAATCTCTTATAGATAGTGTTATCTGTATTATTTCTATACTTAGTTCAGTCTAAATCTATCAGAAGTGTTACTTAAAATTGTTATTATTCTGCTCTCTTATAAAGTCTCTTCAAGGTATTATAACATGCCTTGTAATCAGTCTTCTCTTACTTAAACATCTTCTTCTTCTCTCTCTTCAATCTGTGACAGTACTCACACGCCTTGATGATCTGCAGAACCACAGAATATTTAGAGAGAGATGACATAATTAATTTCAGTGAGTGTTAAAGAGAGATGAAGGCAGAAGAGATGACTAGAAATAATATAATAATAGTGATAATGATAATGATGATGATAATGATAATAATAATAATGATAGTAATGATATTGATAATGATAATGATGATAATAATAATAATGATGATAATAATAATAATGATGATAATGATGATGAAAGAGAGAGTGTATTGAAATATATTACTGACTTATCAAATATAAAGAGATAAAGAAAATATTAACAGCTTTCAGAGATATACAGAAACAGCTACAGTGTTACATAGTAATATTATCTTCATTCAATGCATACAGTGTTAATATTCTTTATATACAGTTATCATATAATCTATATCAGAGATACATGCAGAAAACAGATCTTTATTACTAGAGAGAATGAGTACAGTAATTCTCTATTTTCATATTATAAAGATAAGTTATTCTCATTTCTTTCTTCTCTCTTTTCTCTTCTTCTTCAATTCATCACTAAATTCAAGCTGATATGAAAACTATTAAAACACTTCTAGAAATTCTCAAATTGAAGAGTATAGACTAATTAAATTTTAAATACAGAAGAATTAAATTATATTTAATATTACTAATTATTCATTCTCTCTTAATAAAGTCATAGTTGTATCTTTCTTCTCTCTCTCTCAAATGAAACATGGCCTGTGAAAAGTGAGTATCATGCCAGGTCATAATAATTAACACAGCTTCAGCACACAGAGCTGTATACACACAGTGTATACTGAACTGAGAGACTGTGTGAATTATAAATCAGTGCCAGTATCTCAGAAAGAGCTGTGCAGTGTGAGAAAGCTGCAACTCTCAGTTATATATACAGAGAGTGAATTGTTATAGTAAGTGTATATACATTATATAAAAGTAATGCTTTTTAATAATACTCAGTCTCTGATATTATGAAAATAGAGTCTCTCTGTGAGATTCATTTTTATCAGAAGTCAGAGAATCTTATATTTCTTAAGATTATCTTCACCTGTCTTATTCATGAAATTAATGAGAGAAATCATTGATTTCAGCATTCTGTTCTTAATATCATTTAAGTGACAGCAGAGTTCATCCTGATCACACTTTTTAAGTATATATTTTCTAAATATTCACATTTATACAGATATATACTGATTATTTGTTAGATAATGTTAAGATAATAGCTCATTGTAACTGTGTTACTCTCACTGTAAAAAATACACAGTTAATAATGAATATTATAAAGACTCTGAGAAGTAAGTATTTTAAGAATACTGTGACTCTGTGATCTTGATTTTTTTTATTTTTATTTTTTATTTTTTTCTTTTTCTTTTCTTTTTTTTTTCTTTCTCTTTTTTTTTTTTTTTTCTTTCTCTTTTTTTTTTTTTTTTTTTTATTCATTCTGATTTTTTCTTGTTTTTATTTTGTTTTTTGTTTTTTGTTTTTTTTTTATATTTTATATTTTTTTCATAATTAAAATTATATGAATTATAATCTATATTCAGAAAAGTAATGATATTTAATAACACTCTCTGTTGAATTTTCAACAAATGAGTACTATATTATGATATTATATAAGTGAGAAGTGATTTCATAGTCTTATTTAATACCATTCTCAATAATGAGATCAGAATGAAAATGTGACTAAGAATTTAAATATATTCTTTATTCAGAACTAGATTTTTATTTGAAAAGTGAATCTGAGACCTTTAATATTTAAAATAATGTAATTTGAAATCAATGTAATGAATACAAACTATGATCAGAAGTAATACTTTTAGACAATGTAATAACTGTAAAGTTTGATTCTGGTCTCAGACACGGTCACACGGTCAGTCTAATAGAGACTATATTCTTAAAGAAGAGAGTATTATTATACTCTCAGCTATATCAAGATCTTATTACAGTTTCATATAACTTATTACTTTTATACAGATAATTTCATTCTATCTGCACTAGTTTTCAATCACTCTATAATATTATTCAGATATATTATAGAAAAATCTGATTAATAAATATAAGAATCTTACTTCTATATAAGATCAGCAGATTACTCTTTCTTAATAATAAGATATCACTGAGATATCACTTCAGCTATTCTCACTTATGAAATAAGAGAAGAGTATCTGCTTATTATCTATATAGAATAACTAGATACTGACTTCTTATTAAAGAGATCAGTGATTCATTTTTCTCTTACTAAAATATATACAAGAGTTACTATATATCTCATACAATCTTCTTAGTATACTAAGTATTATATCTGTGATATTTTCATAATAACTCTGTAGTCTACAAGCTTACTATTTAAGTAAGATAGTTAAGCTTACTTATACAGCTTTTCAAACAACTATCTTTACATAACATTACTAACTAGTCACCGCTTCGGTTCCGCGACATTACATGTATATACTGTGATTCTCAGCTGTTATAAACACATACAGATTCTTCACTTTATTCTCAATCATTAATTCTCAGCTGCTATAAATGTGTATAGATTCTTTCACTCTGAAGCCTCACTGTGTACACTATCACACATATATATAAATATTTATTTTAATCACTGATTCTCATACTTTCTCTTTCTTTTACTTCTCTAATATTTTTCTCTTTGTTATATAAGATCTATTAATATAATACTAATCTATTCAGTATAGACCTCTTATAAAATAAATCTTTAATTTTATTATAATTAATGAATTCAATACTATATTATCTGTACTAATACACTTTATCACTGTTATTAATCTGAAGAAGTATAATAACTATATAATCAAATTTATATCTCTAAAGATAGTTATAACTCACTATTTATATTCTTCTTCTTTTTAAAATTTAATTTCATTAAAGTTATAGATATCACAGTGAAAAAAATAATATTAATTAAAGATAGCTTTATATTAATTAAATTAGTTAATAATAAAGCTTATATTCTTATAAGATACTTATTTTAAATTTATAAACTTTTACTTAATTTATTTATAATCTGATAGATATTTAATAAATTAATATACTTATATCTTACTTACTGTGAGAGATACAGTCTCTGAATCTATATAATACTATCTTAATATATAATTCATAGCAGTTTTGATATACTTGATAATAAATAGATAAAAATTAATATTTAACTGATAAATTTATATCTTAATTATCTCTTTCTAACTGTCATTTAATACTTAATTCAGTGAAATTCTTATAGTTCTTGATTTCTTTCTGTTAATTCTCTTATATAAGATAATATATAAGACTTTGAATTCTTATGACAGAGATGTGATTTTTAATTTTGAATTACTTTTATATATATTAACAGCTCTTTGTAACTGCTTCTCAGTGTAATTAGAAGATTTAGACATGATTATAATTAATAATGATTATTTAAAGATGAAGAATAAAGATATTGAAAATATTTTCTGTATAATGTGATTTTCTATACACTGTGACACACTCACTGGAGAGAGTGAGTAAGTATGGCATGGTTACATTTTATCTTTCTACTGTGAATACTTCTAGTAGTTAACAGTACATATCATGCCAAGCTGCAAAAACCCGAATAATCGCCTGCGAGCACTTATTCTTACAGTTCAACTCTAATCACATTCACCTAGATGCCTCTCCCCACTCAAGTATATAACTCTTATTGAATATATATGAACTCCTGTTAATTTCCTGCACTGTCACAATGTTTTCAGGAGACATGGAACCAGCTTCACTCTTTGATTGATATTCACAGCTCTCTCAATGATGAATTTTGCCAGTGACACATGAACAAATGTGCTTCCTAGCATGAACATATCCCAGCTCCTGTCAGGCAGCATGCATTGGCAATAGCCATATATTTGGCCATACGATACCCCAGTTACCCCGCAGGAACCCCGGATTACAGGATATCCGGGGTGGAAATTCTCTGCAAGCATTCCGATTATTCTAGTTAACAGAATGCCTCATCCGGAGCTAAGTCCGCTCTCTTGCGGGATGCCGACATAAATACTACGAGTCCGGGAATTGTCGATCTTAGCGTCGTCCACATTTGAAATTTAGGATGCCTAAAGTTGTTGAGACGAAACAAAGGAGGAATCGTCATGTTCGAGATATAAAAGTGGTCAAATTCCTGGATGACTGTTTGAGTATACAAAGGAAACGCACTATTATCTGTCATCATGAAATTCTCCACCAGTGGTTTAGGGGCCATTCTCGCTCTGTCAGAAGCAGTTACTGCTGCAACTCCGGCAGAATGGCGTTCGCAATCGATATACTTCCTTCTCACGGACCGGTTTGCAAGAACTGATAGCTCTACAACTGCTCCATGCAACACCGAAGATCGAGTAAGCTACCAATTTTCTTACTTCCAAGGGCACAGTCCATTCTTCCTCCCAAATAACGGGTTGTCCAAGCTGACATTAACGTAGAGATACTGCGGTGGGACCTGGCATGGAATTATCAATAAGGTACACCCAGGAGCAGCTGTTGTTTCTGATAGCCACCTAGTCTGATACGTTTGAAAGCTTGATTACATCCAGAACATGGGGTTTTCTGCTATCTGGATTACCCCTGTGACAAAGCAGTTTCCCGAGAAATCTGGATATGGGGAAGCCTTCCACGGATATTGGCAACAAGATATGTAAGTCGCAATGTCTACATTTCCCTGGGAAGTGGCTTGTATTTGAAACATGGTTGTATGTGCTGCTTACATTGCTCTTTTCCTTTAGCTACAATGTGGAACCTCATTATGGATCTGCAGACGATCTCAGGGCATTAAGTGCGGCATTACATGATCGCGGCATGTATCTCATGGTCGACGTAGTTCCAAACCATATGGTACGCAAGAAAGCGCAACTCGAGCAATTGTCTACCCTGGTCTCACAGCTTCTTTAGGGTTATGCTGGTCCAAGTAGTAGTATGGACTATAGTCGATTCGTTCCGTTCAATAGCAAAGGCTATTTCCATGCTTATTGCCCTATCACTAACTACGACGATCAAGCTAATGTCGAAAACTGTTGGCTTGGGGATAATACAGTGTCGCTTCCGGATCTTGATACTGGGAATCCAGAGGTGCAAAACATCTTCAACAACTGGATATCCGCTCTTGTTTCCAATTATTCTAGTGAGTGACAGCGCTATTTAAATCATTTCCGCAGTTCAACACCCTACTCTGGGAACTAACAATTGTCGCAGTTGACGGCCTTCGAATTGATACAGTCAAGCATGTACCGAAGCCGTTCTGGCGGAAGTTCAATGATGCAGCAGGTGTATATTCCATGGGAGAAGTATATAGTGGTGACTCAGGGTACACCTGCCACTATCAGAATTATCTGGATGGGTTGGTGAACTTTCCAATGTACGATCACGGATATTTCTACTACCAAAGAAATATGGCGGGTTGGCTAAAATATTCGCAGTTATTACGCTCTCCTCGAAGTCTTCAAGTCTCCTGGCGGCAATATCGCAAATCTATACAACATGATCAACACAATGAAAGACAGCTGCGCAGACTCCACTCTGCTAGGAACGTTCGCTGAGAACCATGATACCCCAAGATTCGCAAGGTATGTGACGCCCAAACCTGCCCAGGGCACGCCTCCTCGGCCCTCAACATCTCTAACATCGGTTTACTATCAAAGTTATACCAAAGACATGTCTCTTGCCAAAAATGCCCTGGTCTTCACCATTCTTGCCGACGGGATTCCCATAGTCTACGCTGGCCAAGAGCAGCACTACGCGGGGAGGAAGGACCCAGACAACCGCGAAGCAACCTGGCTGTCGGGCTATAACACCGAAAGCCCTCTCTACCAGCTCACCGCCAAAGCCAATAAAATTCGGAAGAAGGCCATCGCAGACGATCCCAATTATCTTACGTATAAAGTAAGTGCCAATTGACATCCTTACTCATTGCCATACGACCACCCGCCCTGCTTGCTCCCTTCGTCCAACCGCCCCCACACATGTTCCCCTAAGCAGTAGTCTCAAATGACCTTCTATGATATAACAAATACAGAACTATCCCATCTACCAAGACAAAAGCACCATCGCGATGCGCAAAGGCTTCGACGGCAAACAAATTATCACCGTACTCTCTAACCTTGGCTCTGGCGGTGCTTCATACACGCTGCAGCTGGGTGGGACGGGGTATCCGGCCGGTATGCGTGTTACGGATATTTACACGTGCACGACTGCCGTGGTGGGTTCTAATGGGCAGGTACCAGTATCTATGGCTGCGGGAGAGCCGAGGATCCTGTATCCGAGTGAGAGGCTTGTTGAGAGCGGGATATGCGGGTGAGAGATTAATGGAAGTTGAAAGGAAGGAAACTTTACGTGGGAATGGGCTTTAAGAGGGGGTAGTGTATATCTGGAAGAAAGCTTCTCGGATTCCAGTCCGGTCTTAAGGGCTGAAATGCGTGTAAACGAGGAAGTAATAATCGATCCCATAAATAACTTTGCGTGCTGCGTACACTTAATCAACTGAGCCACACTTCACAGAAGAAAGAAGAAAGGTAGTATGCAACTGGAGCGAACTCAACGACATTTTACTCTTCTCTACCTTGACTGGGGTTGTGAGAAGGGCTTCTGGAAGTGCGAGAACTCTATTCACCAATCACAATGCAAATTTACCTCAATTATTGAATTGCTAGCAAGGTCTATCTAGATGGAATTTGATCTGCTCACGTCTCTCGAACATATTTCCTCGGGATGTCTAGACGCCTCCCCAATGCTTTCAGCAATGGATACAAATAGCAAGAAATAGTAGGCAAGAGTGGAAAACGACCCTGGATCATCTTTCGGCACCGCAGATCGATTTGAAGCATCCTTCCTGTCTTCATTTAGCCGTTGACTGTGTGTGGGGTGATCCTAAGAAAAGTAGTCGCATTTGCTCGTTTGTTCGATAATATGTACTTGATTTGATATTTTACTGGCTTCATTGAGTCAGTCAAATTTTTTTATATTTTTCATTTCATACCTATTTCGTAGCTAGTGTTGTTGGATTTCAAAGGAATTATCTGAAAAAAACGAGAACGTCTTAATTTTTATTTATTTTTCTTTTCTTTTTTGACATTTAAGCGGTTTGGAATATATTATAGTATCGTGCCAAACCTACACCGAGTAGCAGGAGGGAGAGGGAGAAGGGAGGAGTCAGTAAATTTGTCCACGAATGCTGAGATTTCGAAGGTGAGAACGAGGGTCGAGCACGGAAGACACTCAAGGTGTTGGCGGGTGAAATATGTATGAGAGTGGGGGAGAGGAGAAAACGTGAATAAATAATCTTAACAAAAAGAAAAGAAAAGAAAAGGGGGAAACGGAAAGGGAATTCGAACGCACCCAAATGTCTGCTTAATGCTCCGAACATAGTATCCCTCCCAGTTCCGCTTGACGACGTCCTCCTGTCCGACAGGAACGCCATCCCACTTCACGCGCATGTTGGTGACCCGGTCGACATCATTCTGATCAAAATTAATCTCTTGCGTGCTGTAGTGTCCCTCAGGCCACTGCGCAAGGCGCCATTTCTGCACAATTAAGATCGGAGACTCCAGCTTAACATATTCGCCGTCTACATTGCCGTCGAAAATCGAGAATTTACCGCCAACCTTTGCGCCGTCGAAGAGTTGAGGGGCAGCACGAGTGAAAGCGGCGATGCGCTGGGGGTCTGTGAAGGTCGTGTAGAGCTCTTCTGCGGTAGTGCGGAATTCGTCTACGGCGGTGACGCTGACAGTATTAACACTGGAGGTGCGTGTGGTTGTGGTGGTAGGAGTGGAAGTTCTTGGAGTTTGGGTGCTGCTCTGGGGGACATGATTTGGTGTCGCAAAGCCGCTGGAAGGTTTGGAGCCGGGGGCATGTTGAATATCCTTTCCATGCTCAGCAATCAGAGCAGGGGCTAATTTTGCCAACTCCTTGCGGATTTCAGGGACGAGTTTCGAGCGGACAAGGTCTTTCACCGGCTGCTTCGACGCAGATTCGGAGTAGATGCCAATTTCAAACTATTCCAAAAAATTTCACATCGTGTTATAAACGAGATCTTCACGCTACAGCTAGAAATGAAAAAGCATCAAGGGTCTAACTAGGGAACGTACGACATACTCGTCTTCCTCGGTATCGTGCGCAACCTCGGGGACATTGATTGAACCGCTGACTTCTTCGTCGTCACTTGTCTTACCTAAGAACAGCCTTATCTCAGCTCAGGTTCCAGCCGCATAGAGAGCAATGCTGTTGGCGAAAGAGGCATTCTAACCTTCATATTCTAATTGTAATTTAACATCAAATAATGTGATAACCTTGCCCTTCCGCTGGCTGACGTCTACGTCGCCATCGAGGCTAACGACCTTCTTTATCTGAGCAGTCACTCCATTTTCCTCTGCAGAGATGGTAGTAAGAGTCTTTTCCAGATATTCCTTGGTCCAAGCAGAAGCATCCTTGTTCACCCAGTGCCAGTTGTTAGGATTGTGGAGCACCATTTTATTCTATTAATTTTCGGCAGCAAGTCGAAATTTGTTTTTTATGTCTCTACTAATGGGCTATTCTGATCTGAGGAGCGGAGTGCAATAGATGTCGGTTGGGAATGGCTCTTTTTAGCTGTAGGATTCTGGTGGAAAGAAGGAATGTTAGTTTAGCAAAAGAAAAAAAAATTCAATCCAACTCCACAAAAATAAACCACACAAAAGAACAAAAATTGCGGGAGAAATTAAAATATCAGAAACAAGGCTATACAAGCCATTGCAAAAGCTAGTCCGCAGCAAACAGAGTACAAGTCTTTCTAGGACTGGTGCCAGCTATGAAGTCTCATCATGAAAGGAACGGTTGGTAATATTAGAGAAAATCGGAGCCGGAATACTCACAGTTGAGATGGAATCAGTTGATCGGTTGAACTCGGCCGGGGAGTAGATCAATACAACAAACAACAGTGAACATGAAACTGAAGCGTGAACAGAGAGGGTTGTACTGAAGAGGAGTTGGTGTGTTGGAGGTTTTTATGTGTGGTCGGGAATTTCTCACCTGCAACTTTTGGAAAGCTCTAGAAAGACAGGAAAGAACCGAAAATTTGGGGAAGCTAGATTATATAATACTTGGCACGTGATGTATTTCTTGGCATCTATCCGAATGAGGGTGGGGAAAAGTAGGGGTGAAGTATATATAGGGCGCAAGGTATATATATATACATTGAAGAAAACATAATTCATGAAAGCATCGAACATAAAACGAGGGTTGGGTATCTTTGCGATCAAAACGGATTAGAAAAGCCAATCGTACTACAGAGGAAAACATGTTCACCCTGAACCTTCAAAAGAGCAAAACAATCGCAAATCAAACAAGGGTCTCAAAACAAAGTATAGATAGATAGCAAATCGATCCTTTTTAAGATTGTTCAAACATTGTATCATCCCATCCGCCCTGGTTCACAAGATCCTGCTGCACACGCGTCTTCACATGACTCATCTCCTTTCCAAGAGCCTCAGCCCATTGCTCCTCGACCATTGTCACCTTATCCTTCAGATCAGCCGTCAACCTCTTCTCTTCTTCCTCGCTCGATTCCGTCATTTCCCGCTGTACACTCTCCAACGGCTCGCCCGATATTATACGTTGGACTTCCATAACGTTGCAATTCGCCGTCATGAGGCTAGTTTTTACTTCATGTAATAGGCAAAGTAGGTTGGTTTGCGACTCGATGATTTGATATGTCGATTTTTCAGCGTGAGAGAGAAGGGAGTAGAGATATTGTAGAGGGAACTGGTAATAGCTGGGGTTCTCTGCGTACTCTTTCGAAGGTATCTGGATAGAAAACGATCGAAGGTCCTCGGGGATTTTTTGGAGGACCGTCACCAGGGACGGTGCAATGTCCCAGAAGGCTGAAAGCTGGGTTTCCACACCTCTGCCAACATTTTGTTCAATGACTTCCATGAAACTTTCAAAGCGCCGTAGTGTTTCCGTGGCGAACGTCAGTTTCCGGTTTTGCGCATCCTGCGAGAAAAAAGAGGCTGTCTCCTGAAGTTTCTCTTCGTTTTTGGTCTGTTTATATGGCAAGGTGACGATTGCTCGATATCGCTCGTTGCGTTCACTCTCGAGGTTATAAACCTCCCGATGTAGCTGTTCAAGTGCCTCAAACAGCCACTTGAGCTGTGTCAGCTTCTCCAGCAGCTCTGGTCGTTCATCGCCTTCTTCCTGCGTTTGATTGGGGGTCCCATTTTGGGTGGAATCGAACAGCTTGCTTCGGAGGCTGTCAATACAGGTGGTCGTGATGTCGATCCGGTCTGTGAGTATGCGCTGTAAAGGCTGGAACACTACCTCTTCGTAAGAGTCGAATTCGGCTTTAACTAACTCCTTTTCGCATTTCTGCTCTTTGACAAGATGGACTGCCTCAGCCTCTGCGGCTTCTGCATAAGATAGCGTCCCTTGCTCTATGCGGGTATTCATGTCTGACCTAAATGCGCGTCGAGATTCCTTCATTTTTATTTGATGTTCATGCTGAAGTTTTTGTAGTTTTATCTGGTGCGCCTGTTTTGTTTCCTGGACTTCCGTGAGGTCACTGACAGACCGCACTGTACTCCGGTAATACAGGAGATCAGGATGTTTGTTATTAACTGCAGGGTAGTGCCTAGGGTACGGCGGTGGAAGGGTAATGAATCTCGAGATATCCAACGCCGGTAACTGGCGATCAATATGAGACGCGATCGCTGGCGCTCGAGGTACAGAAGGATGCCGTTCTAAGCCCACTTTCTCGGGAGGATATTCGTTTGGCGCATACGTAGCGGCAAAGCCAAAGGCAGGAGGGTGAGCGTGGGATTGATTGCCGTCGATTAGCCCAGTAGAAAAATGTTCCTGTTGCATTGCTTCACGCACTTCCCGAGGCACACCCATGTACTTTGATTCCTGTTTAGACCGTCGGATCTTTTTCCCGGAGCCTCCACTTTCAGACCCAGTTTGTGACTCCCACCAGCGGCTTGGAGCTCTCCCTCTAGAACTAATTTCATCCTCTCTTACACTAATGCTGCCTATCGGAGATAGGGATGGCTTGTAATTACTCCACCATCCTGATTCCACACGCGTTTGTGGAAGCACAGGTGAAAAGCGAACTGGCGGGGCTACCCGAGTACTGATACCAGCCGATGGGGAATCCTTTGTATGGACGCCGTTGCGAGGGCTAGAATCTGGTTGGAAAAGCCTATCTCTAACCCTTTGTACATCAAATAAACCGGCTTCACAAGTACTTGCATGGCGTTCTTGTCGTATTTTAGACTCAGATACGATGAAATTAGCAAAGAGTTCCAAGGCTTCAACCGCGGTGGATGCGGAAGCTTCTTTTTCTATAAAATCACGATGCCGCTGGATAGCATCACGCATGAATTCGTCATTTGCATATTCCATCAGCCTACTAGACCGTGATAGGCGGGATGAAGGCCTACTTTGACCCAGCGGAGTGTGTCCCTGCTCAGCAGAGCTGCTTGTTACCGTAGAACTACTCCGTTCCTGTATGGCTTGAAGTGGTGGTGTTGGCAGCGCCCTCGGTGGCATATTTGGAGTGGTGACTGATGCATGCAAAGTTGGCGATTGAACGTCACCGCCAGGAGAAAAGGGAGGGGTTTGTGCATAGTTGCTGGGTTGGGTGAGGAGGGTTTCAAGTGATGGTGTCGGTTGTTGCCTTGGAGTTGACTGAGCAGAACTGGCTGATGTTAAGAGGGGGAACGGAGACTTCACTGTGGATGCAGTAAGTTGGCCATCTGACTGGGCAGTTCGTGGGGTCCGGGGTGCATTCTTCGTTACGGTGCGACGACGCATAAGTCCACGACCCCCCGGGTTCCCAAGGACCAGGTCACGAGGCCAAGTAGAGTCCGATAGGTCGTGACTTGTGTTACGAGGGCCAGCATTTTCTATGGTAGAAGCATGCTCTTTTCTGGCCTCAATTCTACGCTCTCTAATGCCCTTTGAGCTAACGGCCCTCGTTCCCGGAGCTTCGTTTCTATGATGTATGGCTGATTGCGGTCCGCGGTTGTATTGAGTCAAGCGAGCCAATTCATCCACCGGCACATAATCATTTGTATTTTGAGACATCGAACTAACGCGCTCTCTAGAACTTTCGGACCGCCCGCCGGCAACAACGTTCTCATCAACCCATCCAGCTGGTGTAGGTGGTACTTCTCCAAGGCCGGTTCCCAATACCGGTGGTGATCTATGTCGACTTGACCGGTTTGAGCCATCTTGGGAATGACCTCGTGACGATTCTCTTGATTGGTTCCAAGTACCATTAGGTGGTGGTCCAGGGGGTGGAGGCGGGAGTGGCATCCCTGGCTCCCAACGACCGCGCTGTCGATTAAGCCATGCTTGTGCCGCATTACCATTTCGATTTTGCCCTATATCTCCCGTAGAAGCTGCTCTTATCGATGCTGGAGGGCGTATAGCTTCATTCCCAGAGCCATTGTCATGCGGCAATCCCGAAGATGAAGATCCCAAGCTAGAAATGCCACCACCCGTATTGAACGGGGGATTGCCCTGGCCACTCTGTCCTATATAATGTGAAGGGTGGGCACCCGCATTCGGGACACTTGGTTGTAGGTTATCACTAAGCATGACATCAGAACTATGAATCATCGATACAGGCCTGGGTCGAGATCCAGGGTAGCGATATCCGGAAGCTGGCTCCTGAATTCTCGCGGGGGCTGGCGAATTGTACTGAGCTGCAGTTGCCAGTGGAGAAACACCCGCGCCCACGGTTAGTCTAGGGGAAACATCAGCGCGTGTCTCTTCCGGCTTTGGGTGTCTCGGGGAGTACGGAGGGGGAGGTATGGACGTGGCATCTACATCGGAATATTTATTAGTCTCCCGCTTCTAGCGATATCACTCATCATCTCAAAAACTAATCCATCGCACCCAGCGGACAAGGAATAGGGAATTAGAGATGAGAATAAGAGCGATAATACCATTCTGGGGAGCAAACGCGCTCACCCCCGCAGCTGGGGAGCTATTTGCTGTGATAGGACCCCATTCCTGGGGGTTATAGGCTGCGTTGTAAGAGACATGCCTTGATGACATTGGGGTGGTAATCGCACTCATTTCACCCGATGAGGGAGTGAACGACGACCTCATTGGAGAAAATGGACTAGAAAAGGAGTTCATTGAGCTCGGAGTCGGTGCGTAACTTGGACTGGCAGGAAACCCAGCGCCCTGGAACTGGACACCGCTCAAGGATGTAGTAAGAGAAGGTGGCTGTGCAACATTCTCCCGACGGCGGGGAAAGACCTGCGCGCCAGAGAGGGGCGGAGCGGAAGGAGGGACAATTAGTCGAGGAGGATTCCGCTGCGGGTCTGACCCTCCCGTCCTAGAGTCTGACCAGCTGGTAGTAGAGAACCCACGATCAGTCTACGCCCCTTACACCAGCACCGAGGGAGACAAGAGCACCAGAGATATGTATCTGAGACAGTACAAAAGGAATGAGAAGAGGACATGCTCACCTATTCATATCCACGAGTACAGCCGGAGGCGGCCCTGGCCAGGTTAGCAGCCACCCAAAGCATCAGCCCAGGCATAGAAAGTTAATAATAGTTAATATTAATAAGACGATACCAAGCAACCGTCACAAAACTAGAAAATTTCAAGCACGAGAAGCAGTGTCGACAAGCGTAGCCAGATCGTTCATTGGTGTTCAGGGAGGATAATCTCACGGGAAGGCCATTCAGACAAGCGGAAATCACCAAATCCACTTGGGAAAAAGTCACGTCCAGCCGTCACCACCGCGTGAGTTATTTTTATTCTCTGCAGCCAAAGTCCACGCTAGGGGAGATTGAGCTGGAAGGCTGCCTTTGAGTGGCCAGTTCCCAGTCTCTGGATCTTGAATTTAGAAATCCCAGACCGTTTTGGGCTGCCGAGAGGCCAAGAAGCCAAAGAGAGGGCTAGGATTGTCCACTCTGAGGTTTCCTCTTCTGGAGGCCCTGGGAAGGGTATGACCTGTTTCGAAAATTGCTTGAACAGAGAAATGGCTGGGCGATCTCAGCCTCTTAGCGTGGCGGTTGGGCTTTCTGTGCCCAGTGTGCTAACTTGATGATTTGGCCCTTAGCAAGGGGGTGATCAAATGGTTGGAGGCGGATCCTTGCCTGGGTTGCAGGACGCCATTGCACACATTCCCAGCCACGCAAAACCGGGCGCTTATGGAATATGTTGATTTGCCAGTTCAAGTTGACAGAACAGGCAGCATCCGTTGTGGTTGGCCGGTTTGCTAGGCTCGATGCACAAAGGTTGGCCCCAATCCCGAAATAGCAGCTTTTTCAATATGCAACACAACACTACACTGCTCAGTGCTGGCAGACATGCAAAATACAGGGTCGCCCATGCTCAACCCAGGATCAACAGACCAACTGGTAACTACGAGTATTCCCAGCACGGAGGTGGAGGGAGCGGTTCACTTGTTGGCAGACGTCAAGGGATGTGGTCGGTTGGTGCTCTGGCCACGAGCTGCAAGCGGCTTGAGCGAGAGGGTATTGGTAGTTATGGTATAGCACGGCAGCCTGTACTCTGTACGGTACGGCGCAGGTATTATTATATAATATTATGATTTCCATGATTTCCATGATTTCCACCGCTTCCCCAACTCCAATACAATTATTAATGCTGGGGGGGGCTAGCCGGAGCGTAATTTTGGAAACCCTTTGTTTTAGCAATCAATAATGAACAAGATGGAAGAACTTTGCGGGATTCTATTTATAGCTACGCGCCCTTGGCCGGGATGCCAGGAAACCTCGGCCTCGGTATCTGCAGACTTACGAGTCACAATGCGCGGGGTAGTATCAAATGTGCGAGGAAGACTCGGGGAAAGGCCAAAATAATTGAAAAACTATATGAGAAAACGTCTCCGATCTGATAAAAATCTATCTGGGGGAATCGTACGTCTGTAAGTCTGCTAAAAACATTGCAGAGATTCTCTCACTGTATTCCTGGCATTTCAAGGATCATGGAGGGTACTGGTACTTTGCTACTCCGTAGTCGAGGGCGAAATGAGATTGCCGTTTATATCACATATCGTTGGTAGTGGACTCTAAGCTGCAAATGGCTTTGCCTTTAAGTCATCTACGTTACTCTGCCCTTGGTTGGTATGTGGGTTCAAGCCAATATGAGAAGAGAACTGGTTTACTCCGTACTTCGAACATCGTGGATGAAGGCTGCCGTCTTCGGCACAATCGTCGCGTTTCAGCGATTCGATAATGCAGCAAGAAGAAGTGAAAGAAAGCTTCAGGGTTCAAGGTTGGGCTTTAAGTCCTGCTAAGCTGACATGAGATATAACTAATCTAATAATTCCAAGTTCTATAACTAGTGGCTGCATGCGGCACGCTTGTCCAGGCATGAAATTGTCTCAACGCCCACAGAAACCGCCATCAACCTAACTCCCAGTTAGTAGAATCCATAGTCAGAGGGTGATATCCCCCCTTATCAAAAAGAAACATACCGTCAAAATCTCTCCGCTGACATAGGAACTAGCTTCACTAGCCAGAAAGACAACAGGGCCCTTCAGATCTTCTGGTTTCCCCCAGTGCCCTGCAGGAATCCTGTCTGTGATGCTCTTTAGATACGCTGGGTCGCCAGTTACTGTGTCCCGATTCATGTCTGTTGCAATGTAGCTATCAGGATACACAAAAGTCGAGATCTTCATCAGTGAAGGAGCGATAGAAGGAGGCATAAAACAGTACATAAAATCAACGCATTCAAGTAGGGAAACGAATGGCCAAATATATCTTACCCTGGCGCGATTGCATTTACATTAATCCCCTTCGAAGCCCACTCATTACTCAACGCCTTCGTCAACTGTCCTATGCCCCCTTTGCTCATCGAGTACGCTAGTACTTTCACGCCCCCAAAGAACGTGCACACGCTGGCCACATTAATAATCTTGCAACCGCGCATGTTATTTTCGATCCAATATTTGCCCATATCCCTACAGAGTGTAAACGGCGCATTGAGATTAACCTGCATGACCTCTTCATATGCCTCCTGCGGGAAGTTTTCGGCTTCGCACCGGCGCTGAATCCCCGCCGCGTTGACAAGGATATTGATAGCTTTGTGCTCGGCGGTAACTGCTGGAATGAGACGAGCTACAGCGGCTTTATCGGCCAGGTTGCACTGGTAGCTGTGGCATTTCCGGCCTGTTTTCTCGATGGCTGCTCTTGTGGTCGTGTCTGGAGAAGAGCCCTGTGGGTGGTTTGCTTGTCAAAATTGTCATTTCAGTTTTTAAATCGAAGTAATCTCATGCCAGCGACGTCTCTTGCGTACCCTAATTAGGATAACGTCTGCTCCCGCCTCCGCCAGGGCAATCGCCATAGCCTGGCCAATCCCTCTTGTGGCGCCTGTCACCAGTGCTGTCTTCCCTGTAAGATCGAAAAGGGAGGCCGCCATTCTTTTAGAAATCCTATCTGAGAACTATGCGTAAAGCGTGACCCTCAAGTCATATATCCGTCCCAATATTGGGTGAACGCCAGGGTATTGTTTTAAACGGCTTTTGGTCGCACAACAACTCATCTGCAGACGCTAGTTATTTATTTGTCGCAACTTGCGTGAGGACTTATTTATGTCCGGACACTATCAAAATGTGGGGTTGGAATACGAAGTATAGTTACATGTGGCAACTAACAACCATGACTAGCCAGATATATACCGGTCCACTGTAAAGAATTTATTAAAAAGGACGCATCCTCATCTTGCAAGAGCCTTGTTATTTACATACAAGGGATGTTGTATCGAAAAATTAATTAAAAATGTTTGTATTTATTTCTTACGGGGGTAACAACCCAGGAGCTGGTCGGATTGATTAGAGTTAGGCCTCTGATTTCGTGCCAGTTCCAGGAATTTCCTCAATACGTCCAGTCCTCAGCATCCAGAGTTCGGGGCCCAATTGGCCTAATCGCTTTCATGCTATGTAAGTCGACTAGAACGAGCTGGTTCCATTCCTCATCTACACTCGATTCACCAGAACCCTCGCTCTCGCCTCTAACGTTGATTATTGCCAAGTTAGCATCCAAGTAGCCACCTAGATTCGTCTCGATATAGCAAGCGTCCTGGTCGAATTCGTCTACCCCAATTGCGCCCAGAGTTTGTCCATCGCGGAGGGAATGGAGAACAGCACGGTTGTGCATCTCATCAACGCTCACACATCGTGCCCCATCAAGAGAGAGGTCAAGTAAGCGGTGGCCTTCGCACCAATGACATTATAGTTGGATAGATTCAGCCTCGTCCAAATAGAACATGTATAGCGGTGATCCATCTTGAACCTCTCCAACATCCAGAAGCACAAATGGGTTATTTGGATGGGCAACAAATCGCGCCCCATGTCCCGTGCTTCCCAAATCCACCTGAGAGATGACGGAGCCTATAGACGCATTGATAGCAAGAAGCTTGTCGGTATGATTCCCCCCCCCCCAAAATTCCGCAGTCCGGTTTATAGAGCCATAGCACCCTCCCGTCAAAAGAGAATTCCGCTTCTGCTATGTAACGCATGTATCCTTCAGGCCCATTTGCAAACTGGTAATGCCACATCACCTCGCCTCGTCGATTGATGCATCGGAGGGTAGACGGAGTAACGTACGCCGCAAGCATCCGGTCATGACTTGTAGCAGAAGATTCCGGGCGGCCTGAGACGCGGAGCTGAATATCTGGGTCGCCCAGCACGCCAGGCAGCGACCTATTTGTAAATGTGTAGACCGAAATTTCGCCGTCTTTCGAGGAGACCAGATCACGCAACATTGGAGGAGAGGTGGACGAAGATGACCCCTCAGAGTTTGCTGCTTTTGAGGGTTTCAAGCGGGGGTTTCTACGAAGCTGCTGGGTTAAGCGCAGGCCGGTCAGGTCAGTCAGTCACTTAAAACTTTAATTGGCTATGTTGTATTCTCCTCGTACATTACAATTGAAAAATTATGCCAGCTCCACCAATAGTACAACTGTGCAGGGTGGTCATTGTGGCATACTGTGGAATATGTAAGTGTTTTTGCTGTGACATTTTACATCCTCCTGTTGTTACTTAACCTACGACCAAACACTCTGTTTATATTGGTTAGAACGTGAATAAGGTCTTTAGGTTATTTGATCAGTAGTAAAGCTGTTAGAACCTTATTAACCCTTTAGCAGTTGATTGAGGGAAGATGAATGTACCTTCATTTAACTTGAATGAGCTGATTAATGGTAATTCAGCAGACTCATGTCACATCTATCTCCAGTTAGCATTTTCACAAGCGAGCGTGCTGGTTTGATAGCTAGGTTTTTAATCATATGTATACTTAGAAGAAGGATATCTATATAATCTGTGAGACGAAATAAACCTCTTGCATTTTGAGGTTATGGCATGTGCCTCAAGTGCGACTGAAGAATAAATGGTTGCCGCCTTACCTTGTTTTCTGATTCTGTCTGGTTGTTTCTTTGATGGAGATTAGTGGGCGACAATGTTGACCTTAGAATCAGCCCCGTGGAGCAACTTGCAGCCACAAAGCAAGCCAAGTCAACAAAACCAGCTGGAGATCAAGACTTTATCTAAAATGTCACGTTGGGTATGGTACAAGACAGAGCTAAAGAGAAATATGTACGAAGTGTGGATGAAGCCAAAGATGTAAGAAAATTATTACAGCCAGCTGCACATAAACAGTACGGAGAGATAAACCCTGCCTAATCTACCGGCTCCTCTTCTAGGAGGGTCTTGAAGCTAAATGCTAGGAACGGTATTCCATCACCAATGAAATGTTTGCTCATGGCCTCGACCCAGTGCAACCTAAGGGAATGTAGCATAGCGCTAGTGCCCTCCATAACGCAAAGAATCGCAAAAGTCAAAGTGAACCACATGTAAAAGGTGACAATGATCATGATCACTCTCATGACGTTAGAGTTCTGTGCGAAAGCGCCACCAATCGTCATAGTCCACAAGACTACAGAAAGCTGTTGATGGGCGAGGGAGAGGGCCCATAGTCGGAGGTACGATGCGGTATGTGAAACGCAGTTGAGACAGAACTCTAAAAGGAAGAGCAACGTTAACGACCCGATGAAAATGTCTAGGGTGGATGATGCCGAAGATACAATATTACTTACCGATAGTATGAATGACTTGGTGAATCATCTCCTCAGAAAACTCAAATTCCTCTTGCTCCTCCTCTCCTATGCCTTGGGTAATCATCGCCATACCGTCCGCATCACTGGCCAGGCTGTTCCGCCCGTCACCAGAAACACGACTGTCCTCATTCTCCTCACCATCCAGGGCACTCACACGAGCAGTTTCTCCGAGGCCTCTATATCCAAGTGCACGGGCACGATTATGCTCCCATCGAAGGTAAAATGGTTTCAAAAAGAGAAGGATCGGAATCTGAATCACAGCAATAAGAAGAAGAATGACTTGCACAGCTGCTTGCCCTGGGTATAATTGTTCCTCAACAGTGCCGGGTTTGAGGAACATGAAAATGAGCATATTTAACAAGCCAGGGGGCTGCTGGCCACGAGCGTTCCAGTCCACACACCACTTGTATATTATGGTGAAAGACAAATAGCCAAAAATAGACTGGAAGAAAATCATTCCGGGGACGAAATTACCCCAAATTTCTATGGGTCTTTTGAAATGGCGGCCGTTGATATAGGATAGGCACAGGGAATATGTCATGTGCGACCAACCCAGGAGGATACTCAACTTCATTTTGAAGCTGTTGGCGAAAAGTAGGTCGTTCTCGGTTCCATGCCACGCCCAGTCAAGGCCAAAAGGATATCTATAACTGCCTTTGAGGTCAGCGGTGACAGTGTCGCCTTGGTTAAAATGTTCCGGCCACTTCCACGCGCTTGGAAAGATTTCCATGGACCTGGAGAAGATATCATTGTATATCAAACCAGTGTACATCGAGAAGACACCCATCATAAGCATGATGTATCGACCATAGAAAGCCATACCCATGAGCTCATCCAACTTCGTTTTCAGCAATTTTCTTTCGAAAAGAATCATGCCAGTAGCAACCATCGTCATGAGCATCCCGTGACCGAAATCACCAAACATAACCGCAAAGAGGAACGGGAACGTGATGATCGTAGGAAGACCGGGGTTGACCTCTCCATATTTAGCCGTCCCGTAGGCGTTGATGATAACTTGGAAACCCTCTGTGAATCTGTTTGTTTTGATATAGGTCGGAGGAGTCTTATTGGTCCGAATCTGGTTGACAATTGTGGGCACAGACAACCCGGCACGATCGTTGACGTCCTGCAACGTTGTCTTGATAAGTGGAAGAGAATTAGTAGGGCACCAAGCTTCAGCAATAAGCGTCTTCCTAGCTTGATCGTAGGAAAACTTGTTGAGTGTGTGATAGGTTGCCTTCTCCTTCTTGACAATGATCATCCAAGCAGCAAGGGAGCGCGCAATCTGAGTTAATTCGGCATCCAATGTGTTTTTCGTATTACGCAGAAAACTGCCCACATCGCCTAGTCTAGTATTAACCTCGTGAATCTGATCTCGCCGAAGTTCGCTGTTTTCATCCACATTGTACAAGTTGGCTCCAAGGGACTCGGAAATTTTCCTGATCTTTGCAATTATTTCTTTTCCGTGGGCAAATATCACAAAGACGTTCTTGTGAATTTCTTCGTTATTGGACGGATCTATTATAGCCTCTGGGATTTCCGATTGGTTCATGTAGAGGTTTCCACGCAGAGTGCGCCACAGAATTCGCTCAAACGCCGCGATTCGATCTCTCGAAATAACACCGGCGACAAAGCCAATATTCATCACTGAGAAGGCCTGTTGATTTTCAAGATCACCGTTCTGGCCTCTTGTGGGTTGCTGCTCGGCGTCTCGAAGAAGGGGAGCCTCGTCGTTCTCAAACGACTGGCGGATCTCTTCCGTGTGACCGTGGGCCTAGTACGGGGTTAACCGCCATAACCGGAAGTAATATCATGAAATAAGTTAAGAAAGGAACGAACCCGATCAAAAAATCCACCAGCCTCCCTCAAGACCCATCGCCATTCGACTAGTTCAATTTCCCGTTTCCGCAAGGTTTCATAGCTCTCGTTCAGCGACGCGACTCGTTGCTCGAGACTCTCACTTCGATCAGCCAGTTCGTCGATTTCAGAGGCCATGGGGGCAGCTAAAGTGTTAGAAAACTCGGAGGATGGCCTCATCGGGATTCCTGCCTTTTCGAGCTGGGAGTGAAAGTATCCTACAACAATCCAACCAAAGTCAGCACGGTATGTTTCACGCATCTTCCGAGCATAGGACGTACGCAGTTGCCTCTCGACGTTATCGAGTCTCCGGATCTCGTTCGTAAATGTCCGCTGGAATGCAGTGGTATCAGGGTTTAACTATAGCAAGGAGTTCCAAGGTCAGCTACAAGTCAGCATTCAGAAACTCTCAGCATCCGGAATCGACCCACATCACGAAACTGGACCTGCCCAATTTCGCCCAAGGCACTGACGACCTCCCGACCGATTTCGTTCGCGATATATAGCTGGGTAAGGCTCATGTCCGCCGAGCGGAAGAGCGTATCTTGAGGAACCCCCATAATGGTAGAAGTTGCCTGGGGTCGGCTATCTCACCAATCCAGAAAAACCGCACTCAAGGTAAAAAAAAAAAAAAAATAGCAGCAGGACAATATCTCTTGAAAGGAAAGAGAAGAAAAGAATGAAGGGCAGACGCGACCAACCCAAGCGGTCCAAGCAACTCCGAAGATGTCTACATGTCACGTGATTCACCTCGTAATCCATGGATCCAGAAGGCCAAGAGTCATGCCAAGGAAATGCATGACGACTAAGCTCATTGTAGAAAACAGTAAAATATTCTTCCCCAAGCACCATTATTGTCAGATTAAATCACTAGAGAGGACCTAGTGGTGAAATTAATGAGGGTGGCGTATACATCTAGTATAGACAAATAGATACCCAAAGGGAGGTTTTGAAAACAAGCAATAATATGCGTAGAAAGTATCGGAATGATCAAGGCCCAGCGAATCTCTAATTCCCGATCCAACCATAATGTAATATCATATATCAATTCTCAAACGCCAAACCGTGTTAAAAGGGTAAAGTGAATGTCCAGTATTTTCCAACGGTACGTTGAATTAAATAAAAGGAACCAGGTCTGGAATTACTACACAGGGATTCATGCGCAACTCTCACTATAGAGCTTAGGCAAAATAGCTCTTCCATAGGACACCCGCAAGGTCTTCGACTTGGTCTGGTTCGAAAGCCTGATTAAGAATTGTTAGCCAGTTATTGAATTCTTTCAAAGGTCAGCTGAGCAGGATTAACTTACCTTGACATCGATATGCCAGGTGTCTTGCCTCGTTTTCTTGAACTCACTGATGATAGACTTCACACCCTGCCCAACGATTCCTGGATCACCTGCGGCTTTGTTGCTCAGGGTGATTAAAACCCCCGGCATCCACTGTGGCGGAGGACTAGCGTAGGGGAAAGCTTGTATGAGGGCCCCTAATCCAAGGACTGCCGCATGCCTTGTGAGAACAAGCCGGGTATGCTCAGGGTTAGGAGTGCTCGCGCCAGTGGAAACACCTGAAGACACACCGGAGCCAATACGACGAGGTTTCTTCGGGAGTGGATTGTCGACAAGTGCTTTTGTGAACCGGTCGCGTAATTTGAGTACCATATCGGTGCGTAATCGCGCGGGAGAGCAGCGGATCATGCCAGAAAGCGTTGCAGAAGCGCCAGACCGGACTTCAGGTTGAGTATCCTCGAGCATGCAGGCAATGCAATCGAAAAGCTTGTCACGGTCAGCTTTTGGCAACAGGAAAAGACGGCGGAAATACATGATTTGGATGTTAATCATGACGCGAAGACGTTGATGCCACGAAGGAGACGTAAGGCCGATACGTGTCAAAGCTTCCACGAACTCGGAATCATCTCCAGAAGGATGAGGAACATTCGAAAGGTGGCGGAAGACATGGTATGCGAGCCTCTGTAATTCCTGATCCTCTTTGACGTCCATCATATGCAAAAGTTCTTCCGTAAAAGTGCCTGGAAAGAACTGGAGAAGCTGAGTGCATTCGTGTGATGACAATGTGGAATCTAGCCAGAGAAGAACGGTTTTGCTTCCCGAAGTATATGAAGATGGAGTTTGCTGGCCAGGAGATCTTTCATGGCGCCATTTTTCCAGCCGGTTGAATATATCGACCACTGTGTCTGCAAATTCCTTGGTGGGCTTGTATGGATGGCTGCCAATGGATGAGGCTTCTTTTTGCGCCTGAATCAGCTGGTCTATATCAGCATATGACTCGTGATACCTAGTTCGGTATATCGCTCCCAGGGTATGACCCATCGCTTCACGAACTCCTTTATAAGGATGATCAAGATGGGCAAGGAAATCAGCAACAATCGACTTCTCTAATTGGAAGTGCCAACCGAAGTCCAGGATGCATTGATGAAGTAAGTTGATTTTCGAGCTTTCCTTAAACGCCGCATTTGAGTTCATATCTAGTCGGAAGCTAGTCAACCAATCCACGAGAGGCCATAGGCGACGCGGATCTCTACATTGCATTACCATATGCAAAAAGGTTGTCCAATATCCGGAATTTTCTGGGGTAAGACCATCTGAAAATATTTGGCGAACAATCGGAAAAGCGTATTCCCATACTAGAGTTCGTTTGTCCACGCTCGTATCTGTGACAGAGCCGATAAGAGCTCCCAGTATTTCTGCAGTTGCACGATGCTGATGCTTATCACTTCCATCTTCAAAAACAAGGGCGATCTCCTCTTTGATCTCCTCAAACGTCGCGGCTGTTAGCTCATCTCTCAACATGAGCTCGAACACATAGAGTAGGGTCATGGCGCTTGACATGCGAAATTTATCCGCGTAGGCATCCCTTGGTTCCTGCTTCAAATATTTGAAGAACGTGCTAAACCACTCGCGAGTACATAGTTTCCCCATTTGTTTGCGAACATTCCATTCAAGCTCGTCGTACTCGATATCCTGCTTGACATTGGATCTATAGGCTGGCATAGTCTTTCCCCAAACAAGCCAGCCAGGATAATCATGGTCGACATAGTATTCCGCCTCGGGTTTAGCAAAACTTGCAAGGTATTCTTCGGTCCAACCCCTCTTATATGGTTGAGTGGGGACTTGGATTTTGGCAGGGAAACGTTGAACACCCATGATGTAGTCTTCATACTTATGGTTACAGACTGCCCTCACGTCTACCATGGTAAACAGAGCAACAAGGGTTTGGGAGTATAAGCCTCTCAGGCTCGGGTGAGAGTCGATAGATCCCATTATGATGAGATTTACCAAGTTCTCGCTTGCGACGTAATCAAATCTCAAGCCCATGCCAATCACAATTGCCGCAGCCCTGCTGGCCATTTTCCAATGAGATACACGTGCCATATCAGTCAGCTCTTCTGAAAGCTCGGCCTTCTTCTGCTCTATCAAAGCTCGCTTCTTTTGAATAATTTCCCGTTTATTATTGACTATGGCTTGCACGTCGCTCTTTGGCGCGATAGATTTTATAATGCCTTGGTCAAGCACTGCCATTCGCTCCAGTGGACGTCCGTAGTCCATAATCTGGTAGACAACTCCGGAACAAAGCCTTTGAATCGACGGCTTGTCAACGGCGCTGGCTTCTATAAATGCTTTGATGAGGGCAGGAGCGTACTTCCAATGGCGGCCCACGGGTTTGGCAATGCTGCTGTAGAGGATAGAGTATATGGCACCCTTTAAACGGCGGTAATCGTTTGTCTTGATGGCGTTTTGTAATGCTTTGATCAATGTCGGAATAATAAGTAACCTTGATCCCCAAATTGCTTTGAGGGCAGATTCACTGGCTCCTTGGGCGCTTCGTCTTATATCAGTGTATAGCGAGATACTCGACTCAGCGAGGTCAAATAGAAGCGTCTCATCGAGTTTGGATCGAGGTCGTGGGGCCGCATTATGCCGAAGCCTTTGCACATGGTACACGTTCGCACGACGAACAAGTAGAGGCCGAGGGTAATCTTTACGAAGGCCGCTCACTTTGTATGGCTGGGAGTCCGCCACGAGAAGTTTTGTAACCCGGTCGAGAACATGGGCTGATTTCTCTATCCCCACATCCACAAACCATGAACGATAGGCGGTATACAACGGAGTGAAGCACGAAACATCATCTTCCTGTTTTTCTACCAGAAACCGGTGAACGTTATGTAATACTTCACCAACTCGTCGTCTAATGTCATGGATTTCGGTATAGAGTGAGTCGTCTTCTTTCAAGAGGTATCCCGTGGGATATTGGAATGTTTGTCGTACAGCAGAGTCATCGGAGCCGTCTAATGCAGAATCGTCTTCAGCGCTTTCTTCATTGGAATATTGATCGTTCGCATCAGGCATGCTGACATCGAGATCCGCAAGGGAGCAGTTCCGCCCACTAGTATCCTTTGAAGCTGCCTTGTTATCAAACAATATAGACATTCCAGAAATGATAAGCCTGAGTAAAACCAGCTTTCGCGTCACCTCATCGGACCATTCTTTGCCACTTCCATCTCGGTTTATATTTGGCGTTTCACATGTAAGGGAAGTAAGCTGATCTAGAGCGTTCTCCGCCTGCGATTTGAAAAGCTCGACTGCGAATTCAAGTTCCTCTCGTTGTGGGACATGCCATTTGATGGTTAGGTGGTTTGGATCCTGTCTCTGTCCCCATTGTTCTACCTGAATTCCCCTTTCCTTGATATCCGGCTCGTACAGAGAATGGTCAATAACATATGTTACTGTAAGATTCAGAAGCAAATGATGGATAAAATTCGACACGTGGACAGTAGGGATACCCTTGCATTTCTGCTGCATGTAGATGGCAATATCAAAGAGTTCTTTCCTGTATTTCAAAACGGCAGAGCCGACGTGAACGATACACATGCTCAGCATGCTAACATTCCAGACCAACCCGCGGTCACGTGGCAGAATGTCTGAGCCAGTAGTCCTGGTGGAGGCTGCACCATTCTCATCTATCTCGGTACGAATAGATTGTATTAAGAGTGGAACAAGAGCTTTCAGAGCTTTTTCAGGGTTGACTTTACAAACGGCGTTGCATATAAATGCCATCGCATCTCGGGCTTGATGGATAACATGACCGGAAACAAAATTCACAATCTTGTTCAACGCTTGATCATATAGTTCTGGGGAAAGGGATGCAAGTAGAGGCAAAAGGGTAGCAGGTAATGTATTCACGACATTTTCCTCGGGAGAGCCGCTGCGAACCCGAGCGGCGTCTGGGAGATTTTCGAGAAGAGTAAATACTCTACCGAGAAAGGATAACAAGAATTCCCCAAATTGGGTAGTGGATGACCGCAAGATCATTTCTTCCTCTTCATTAGTAAGTTCTGTATCATAATTCATCTCAACAGACGCTCCTTCATTTTCCATTCTTTCTAGCTCTCCAGTTATCCACTGAACAGCCAGCATATTTCCGTTCACATCGTCACGATCTCGAGTAAGATCTTCAAAAGGGATATTGTAGCAAACAGATTGTATGAAAGCTAATGAATGCAAAGACTTTTCCAGGTCGTTAGCATCAATTCCTGGTAAGACCAATCCCAGCAGTGTGGTGATATGGCATCGGAACCCCTTGGTTCGCGCCATCAACCGCGATAGAACCTGTAAAGATCGAAGGGAAGAGGTTGTCCTATGGACTTCCACCAAACCCTGAAGAGACGGGTAAATTCTTTGTAGGGCACCAGGTAAAATCAGGTTCGGTTCTAAATATGCCAAGCTTTGGAGGGTGGACAGCGCAAAGTTCATTGCGAGTCCGAGCTTGGAATATATTCCCATAAAAGTGACTTCCCGAAGGCACAGGACGAAACGTCGTTTCAAGGCATCGTTTAATCTGCGCTCTGGTGTGACTTCCATTTCTTCGTCATGCTCCATGTTCCACCGCATCACAAAGAAGTCCGCGAGGTAGTAAACAAGCTGTGACAATGCTTTCGACCATCCGCCAGCATTCGAGGGGTGGAAGAAAGTCTCCACCGCCTCTATCAAACCCTCAAGCATGGACAATATAGAGTCTTCGGATTCAAGACATGCAGGCGATAGTGACATCACTATCCATCGAGCGATATTATGGGTAAATGGGTGTTTTCGATGGTCCCGTTCAAGCATCATACCCAGACCTGATGAAGCGTCAACGGCACTGCTGTAAGTTGAGGTTGCTTGTCCAACGGGAATTTCCAGTAGTCTTAAAATTGCGGTAAACACGAGTGATGTTTGCTCAGAGGTGAAGATTCCGAACTCAGAGAACGGAATATGGCTAGCGGGGAGTGCATCGCGTGCTATCCTCGATATGAGATCTATGAAAGTTACATCAAATGTCCTAGATCGGTTCATTAAGGACCAAAGATGGAGGTAAGTTGGGAGGTACTCTTGCGGGAGAAGATCTTCACGATCTTCCGGGGCAGGAGCTGTTGGCAGGAACAAGTTTATCAAGCCAGCAACGACGAATGCCCCTTCAGTAAATGAAGCGCTGAAGTGAGGGAGAAATTCCTCCAGTATCGCCCGCAACTCCAAGGGGTCGAAATAGGGCTGAGCAAAGGCACAGAGTTTCGTCAAGGTCTTGATATTCCTCTTTAAGTTTGTGGAGTGGACCAAGCCAGATTGCGAAGGAAGAACGAACACCTTGATTTCTCTGTACAGGGGTTTCCAGTCAAGTATTAGATCCTTGCCTGGTCGAAGGTAATGCTTTCTCCTGTATCTTGTTAGTCATATAAGGTATTGCAGTATCCATAAACAGAGATATTCCTTACTTGGTTAAAAGCATAAACATGGTAGCGAATCTCTCTGCCACGTTTGGGTCGATTCCTGGCGCTAGAGAAAGTTCGTAATAAAATTTTACCAATTTAACCCGCTGCTCCCTTGTCGGGTCAAACTTCAAAGAAAGCCATCCTTTCAGTTCACGTGTCCAGTGTACAGCCCCGGGATTGAAATCTCCCGATTCAACTGCGATGTAGAGGTGCTTGAGGATTTCCTCCAAGTTGCACTGTCTCTCACTCTCATCCTCAACTTGATAGGGTAGATATTTAAAATACGGATACGTCCTCGGTCTATTTCGTGCCTCTTTGACCTGATCCTCAAGTACCACTCCGTTGATTCGAACAGGTTCCCCTCCTGGGGACGTTGCCCGGGATGTCTCGTTTCCACTATAGGTGAAATCTGCAGCTAAATGATCTGAAAGGCGTTCTCTGGAATCCATGTTGGCGTTGAAAAAGGGCGAAATCGCAAGGGGCGAAGAAGGATGGTATGACGTCGAAGGGTTTAAGAAACCAAGAGTCTCTGGTGCAATAGATACCTAAGTGCGGCATTTAAGAAGTTAGAATAAACACGAAGCAAAGATAAACAGTAGATTCAGAAGGGCAGAAACCGACCAAATATAACAAATATCGTAACTATGGGAATTTCAGATGCCCCAACCCTTCTCCGGCCCTAAAGAGTGTTTGGGAGTTTGCTCTGGAATGGCCGAACAGCAACAATCCGGGCCGCACGCGGATTTACGATGATTCTGGGTCAATGATCATTTATTGAACTAAAGTGAAAAGGAAACGTGAGGTCCAGGACTGGTCAATTTGTCAGTGACCTATCCCAAGCTCACTCGACTTGGGAGCTGTGATTGTCCTGAGCTGGATGGGAATTCCCAAGCTGGGTTTGAGATGTTGCGTTGCTATTTGCGGCAGCACTGATTACCTAATCGGGGTAGGGCAGCCGCGTTGTTGGACCGGACAGTTTGGTGAAGCACACAGCACAGAGATAACAACAGTCTGCAATTATTTGCTCTGGGATTTCGCGAAGAAGTTTGAAGAAGGCCGAGCAATCCGGATTTTACAAGAAGCTCATTTTCAAAATAGTGAAAGATGACATGGTTGACCTGATTAATAATATCCCTCGCCGTAGCTAGGCAGAACCTACGTACGCAACACACAAAAAGCTGGAGACCACCCTCCCCAAAGCACGCGACTCTTTTCCCAACCTCCACCAACCAACTAGGTACCTCTTTGACAAAGATGTGAAGGGCTAATCCCAAATGTCATGCCGGCGGAAGAAATGACGCGAATAAGCCCCCTTGAATAAGACTATACAAAACCATTCCCTGAACTAGAAAACGGGGGTTGAAAAGTTGATGGAAGGTATGCCCGTATTCCAGGGCACAATAGCATATATACCAGTACCACAACGGGTATCCGGAAGATATACGGTTGATAATCTGGACGTGAGAGTTCGTCAGAACGAGGGCTGCGAGCACCCCCTGGGGAATTGCGAGTCTGGAAAGGCATGTACGCCGATGCTCCGCTCGTGAAGCCTCTTCGCTACGTTTCCCTGGCTCTTTGTATCGCACGTCGAAATCGACAGGTGACTGGAACGCCCACCAAGACGAAATACCCGTTAGAACGAGCATGGGAGCTGCGAGACAGAAAAGAGGCAGGTTAGATATTTTCCAGTAACTCAGGAACCCCCCGCTGCCCCTACAAAAACAAGTAGAGTCAGTATCAGATTTCACAGCTGTATTGTTTCCATAACTTCCAAGACATACCAGTAGTGGTTCTGGACAAACGTGTAAATGCTTGGGATGGTATTATCACACCAACTCCTTCGCACGTCCACATTTTGGCAGTATGTTGTAAAGGCACGGTACTGAGGCCCAACAACCCCTAGCAGAATCAAGCTTCCACCAAGTATAACAAAGAACATCCTGTGAATCTGGGATATCGATATTCCACTTGAAGCAATGTTTGCCAATCCCAACACCGCATCGTACGCAAATAGCATCCCGCTCAAAATGCCATTGCTACGGATCGTAGTGACGGCAGCAAACAACCCTCCTGCCACAAGAAATTTTACATCTCTTGCGAGCATGTATCCACGACAATCATCGTGTAGCGCAGAAACATACGCGTAAAAACCTGTAAAATTGAGCAAGGAGAACACAGGCTCTCCATAAGGCGCTGAGAGAAAAGCACCGGCAGATGAGATGGTATGGAGCACTGCGGCTAGGAGAGGCACAGCACGACCCCCATCTCCACTACCAAAGACGTTTCTCGATAGTCCGTAGAGTGAGAGTACGGACAAGTAATGACAGACATGCGAGAGTCCAATACCAGTCAGCGCTATGTGGAGACTATCAGGATGCGAACCACGATCTCCCCAGAAGGCTATAAATCCAATTAGTTGACTGTCACAAAACACCGAGAAAAGTGACGTGAAATGAAAAGTAAAACTTTTATAAAATAAACATCACGTAAAGAGAACGCTCACCAGAAGATAAACCTGAGAGCAATCTTGTGTAGCCGTATCCAAACGCCCATTCCTGCTCAAACAGATAATCGCGTTGGGCAATGCTCACGAAATAAATCGCGTCCCATCTCACGAACTTCAGCAATGATGATGGCCACCACCCGCTGCCAGCTCCTGCTCTTACGCTTAACAAGATCAGGTCTGAGGCATTCTGAGATGCAATGGACGGCAGAAGAGTAGTAGATGAGTCGTATCCAGGTCCTGGGCTGGCGACAATTGCCAGGAGCAACAGTAGCTTCCAAAGCACGAAAAGGACAGACAAGCTGCGCAATGGATGGTTAAGCAATGCACCACATATCCACTGCCAATGAGGAGGGGAGGAGGAGGAGGCTGCTAGCCTCATGGTTCATATTATTTAAGACGATGGTGGTAGCATTGGAAGTGGAATTGCTCTGCTCTGGTGGTGCGTTTTCATGTTTGGTTTCATTTTCGGACTTTTAAGCTTTAAGCTCTTGTTTTATTAAATAACTATTTACACCATCTCGCTACAACTCGCAATGTATAGATTGTTTTTACATCAACGCCACGAATAGGCCATTTTACCCTACCAAGTTGCATTAGTGTTATCAGTGACCCTTTTGATGCTTTTCTTGTCTAGATACACTCAGAGACAAATGACAGACGCGCTCCTGACCAATTCCATGAACATTCCCAATGTAAAATGTTTGCTGCCTTGGGATCGGAAAGTGTTCATCAGAAGGATCAAACCGATATCGCTTGGCTCAAGGAACGCGTATCACATATCTCTAAGCCTCAGTAAACCAGCAAGCTTTCTTATTATGTACATGTACAAATATCGTCCATTCGATTATCTAGGCATCAGCATTTCAGCGTTTAAGCCCAGTAACTCCATTCAACGGCCGCCAGCGCTCCGAAAACATTCAATTCTAGCCCAGCTCGAGGGTTGAATCCATTCATTCTCCTTGCTTCTCATAGACATCATAGATATTCAAATGCACGAGATAGTGTACTCCACGTTGCCCAAGCCCGAACCCTCTCTGGTCAAAAGTAATAAATCTATCACTACCAAGTTTCCTCCCGCAATACTAGTCCCTTTCTACCTAGTCAACTACTCCGTATTTAACTAGGAAATCCATTGAATGGCGTTATGGCGTTGTTAAGTACGCCCGCAATGTAAATGATATCTCCATTCGCACTATCCTCCGTGCCCGCGTAGTTATCGGTTCGGATTAATTGGAAATCATGAATCCAAACGTAGGCAGGCAATTTCGACCATATTATTGCTATCCGTCTGCGTGGCACGGCGCATAGGTTAAACCCGGCTATCTAGAATCGCAGATTGTGCCTCATCAGCCATTCTTTTTTCGTATTTTGCAATCTTTGTCATCGGAAATATTCAAAGTCTCTTTTTGTAGGCTACTGGGGCAAAAGAGCTCAATCACCACCAGCGCACTGCTGGTAGAAGGGCCGACCAACCGCGGGACCCCCAACACCCCCCCTCGGACCAGCTATCACAGAGTACAGTACTTCCTCTCAGTGGCTCCCTTCAGTGGCCTCCCCACAATGGCTCCTTTTTAATAATGGACTGGACCACTCAGTCCTAGGACTTAAAGGGACTTCTAGGGCACACTCCTGGGATGTCTCTTGACACTGTTAAAATGTCCAGGGTATTTGTTAGGAATTTTTAAGTTCATTCTGGGATTGAATCCATGCATGTTGATCACAGTGGGGCTCACACTTAACAGTCTCATAATCTGTAGGCTACTGGGACAAAAGAGCTCAATCATCACCAGCACACTGCTGGTAGAAGGGCTGATCAACTGTGAGACTCTCAACATTCTCTCTCAGACCAGCTATTACTAGACTGGCCGCCGGGATCATGAATTTCACATTTGGTCTCATTTGGTCTGGTCTCATACATTTCTTGACATGAATCCCTGTAAGAATAAGTGCTTGCAGGCGATTATTCAGGTGTTTGCAGCTTGGCATGATATGTACTGTTAACTACTAGAAGTGTTCACAGTAGAAAGATAAAATGTAGAGATTAAATATATAATAGTATTCAAGCTGAGTTATGAATAGTATTTGTGAACTCCAGTCTATATAGTTATGTGTAGCCAAGGGCTGTTAGTTCTATTGATTATATGAGAGATAGAAATAGAGATAAAGAATCTGTAAGAAGCAGAATTTCTTACATATCTCTTTCTCTCTAAGACTTTATCTGTAAAGTCTTTCACTGAGTGACTTCATAGTCAGCTCAGCACTGCAGTGATACTCACTAAAAACTCTTCATATCTATAAAAAATCTCAGTAAGGAAAAATCTCTTATTACTATGAAGAAAAAAGAGTCTGTCACTCAGTTTCTTATTCTATGAGATTCTTTATAATTTACAGATTCTTCTCTGACTATCACACAGATTCATCTCATATCTTTTATATAGAAGAGTTTCAGTTGACTCTCAATCATTTTCATAAGATTCTTATATAATTATTACACAGATCTATCTCACAGATGAATTACTCTCTATAAGATTATCCTTATCAAAGAGAAATATTTATAAGTTAATCTTTTATTTATTCTTATAAATCATTGCTCTTTGACACTGTAGAATTATAAGAAATTTTTCATTCTTTCACTAACTCTATAGAATTGTAGAATCAAGATATCTACAATCTGTAATTACTCTTTATAGTTATATAGAAAGATTCAGATCTGTAATTTATAATTACTCTTATTTACTAGAGTAATCTGACTGTTTTATAGAATCACTTATAGTGTAAGTAAATCTCTCTAGAGTAGTATAAATATCTCAGATCTATCTGTAAAATCTTATCTTCTTTTCTCTTTTTCTATAATAACTCTTATTTTTATAAACTGTAAGTATTCTCATTCATCTGTGAAGTATTTTTATTCAGATAATAGAGAGAGAGTGTTTCTAATAATATTCATATATTAATTCAAGAACTTCTTAAGAATAAAAATTTTTTCAATTTTAATCTCTTTATAAATAATATCTGATTACTACTGAGCTTCTTGTAAGTGTTTCTGCAACTTCTTTAATCACTTTTTATCAGCTGATAAAGCAGAGACACTGCTGTTTATAATTATATCTTTATCTCTCTTAACTCTGTCACTGCATCTGATTTTCAGATCAGCAGTCAATTCTCTATCTCTTTTAAATCAGTCTCTGACTTTAAGTAGTGCAGTTCTTTTCTTTGCTGTAAGTCTTCTTATAAATAATTTCTTACAGATTCTAGCTGATAGTTCTTATAAAGCTCTTAGTGTTATCAGTGTCTTCTACAGCTCTGCAGATCTATAATCACTCTCTCTCTATCTGCATAATCTCTGATCAGATATATGTAAATATATCTAGATTCTCTATCAATGATTCTCACACTGCAGTACATTTTCACAATTTCATTATCAATGAGAGATGAGTTCTCAGATATCTGTAAAATCTAAGTAATTAAGACAATGTAAATATTATGAATTCATAATAGAAGTTAATCTGAATAGATAAGCTCTCTCTCTGCATTCTTATTATTTCTAAGCTGAATACTTCAGCATAACTGAGAGAGTAAATATAGCTTTATAAGAGATATCTGATTATATATATAGATGATCAGTCTTCAAGACTCTGCTGCAACTGTGTGTATTCTGATATTTAGCTTCTCTGAAGTCTGTGCATTTCTAACAGTCTTTGTATCAAATGTAATAATTATCTGTATCATAGATATGATACTCTCTGCTTCTTTAAAGAGAGAAATTGATAGTTATGAAAGAATTAAGTGTTATAAGTATTAATAATATAAGTGTGAGTTTTCTTTATTTTTTCTTTATTAATCTCTAAATTATATTCACAGTTCTGTTTATTTTCTTATTTTTTAGCTTTAATAAGAATATATTTTCTTCTTTTCTTATATACACTGTAGACTGTTCATCTCAGTAGAAACTCATTATCTTATAGACTAGAGTTTATAAATAATAGTATTAATATCTTTATTATAATCAGATTCTTAGTAAAGACTGTATTATTCTGACTTATCAGAATTTACAGTATGAAAGTCATATCTCAGCTTCTGCAGATATCTTATCTGTTCAGATAATTCTTAAGTAAACTTATTTATCTTATCAGAATACTCTTATCACTGAATTTTAAATCAGAGCTCATGATCTCACTTCTCTGAGTTAATAATCTCTTTGATCTGATATTCTCTTTCACTCTCTAGTACTTTATAAACAGAGTGATAAGTCACAGAATTCTCTTCTAAAAATTCCTTATATTTACAGAGTAAAGAGATATGAAAAATATTATATATCTATAACTCAGATGACAGTTTTAATCTGTAGAACTATAAACTAACTTTTTTCATAATCTTATAAAACTCTATCTATAAGAGATTCAGTTTCTTACTAGATCTCTGTATAATAATATTTTCTAGACTTAGTCAGACTCTATTATCTTCTTTAAAACTCTTCATAATATACTTGAAGTTATAGTATCTCTTCTAATACTCTTAAGTCTTTCTCAAGAATTTACAGACTTTCTTCTGAATCTTCTGAATTCTCTCAGCCTGTTCACAGACATTATCACACTTTATAGTATACTCTTACAGATTCATCAAGATCATCTGTGAATAAGTCTCAGTAAGTATCTCAAAGAGAGTTTTATCTATACTGACATACTTTGAGTTATTGTATATAAACTCTGTAAGTAATAATTAATGCACTCAGTCATTCTGATTGTAATTGACAAAGCACTGCAGATACTGTTTTAATATACTTATCAGATATTCTGTCTGATCATCTGTCTATTGATAAAAAGCTGTGCTTAGATCTTATAAGATCTTCAGTATAGTCATCAGATCAGACTAGAACTCTTCTATGAAGATTAATTCTCTATCTAAGACAATATTCACAGATAATTCATATAATCAGATCACATCACAGATGAAGATATGAGTTAAATTCTTTAACTTCAAGTTCTTATAAGTGAGTATAAAGTGTGTCATCTTAATGAAGTGATTCACTATTATCAGCACACTGTCAAAGCAGGCATTATATATATTCTTACTTTCAGAGAGGCTTATAAGAATATTCATTTCTAACTGTTCTCAAGATTTCTATAGAATGAGTAGAGAAGTAAGTTTTTTATATAATCTGAACTGCACTACTTATAAATTCTGATAAATAGTATAAGAATTTACTATCTTCTTCACAAGTTCTTGTATCTTTGATCAGAAGTATTTTCTTATAAGTAACTTATGAGTTTTAGTATCTGTAAAATGATCTGCTAGAGAAGAGTTATAATATCTTTTAATAAGTTCTATATATAGAAACTTATTCACAGGTATATAAATTCAGTTCTCTTTTTATAAGAGACTATTTAAGTCTCTTTAATTCTTTATTTCTGTAGAATTGATTCCTGCTGTAAGCAGTTTCTGAATATACTGAGTATATTCATTCTTCAGTTACAGTTCAGACAATCTGAATAGAAGATCTTATAAAGACTTATACTCTATTTCTTCTTATATCAGATCTTCTGCAGCACTTCTCAAAGCTCACAAACTCTTCAGATTATAGATACTCTCTTCAAGAATTCTTGCAGAGATTCTCAGAGTGTTAACTCTCAGTATTATAGAGAGTAGTTGTACAGGCTTCTTCTCTCTCTTTTCTCTCTTCTCTTACAGAGAATTGAGAGACTCTTCAGTCAATCTCTTTATAACACTCAGTCTAAGCATTCTGTGAAGCTTTTCTGTCTTCTCTAATCTCTCTGTGTCTGTTATTCTAGTCTTCTTAATATAGTCTGATCTGTAAGAGAATCTGTTCACTAAGTTCTTAGTTTTCTTAATATATTCTATCTTGAATCAGAACTCACTCAGTCTCTGAGCTCAGTGAATCTACTGCTGCAAGAGTTTCTTGATTGAAGTAAACTGTTATAAGCTGTTATAATCAGTTCTAACAGTAATTACTATTACAAGACTCTCAAAGTAGTAATATCAGTGATGAAAGAATTTCACTATTATGAGAAACTTCTGATTATAAATGTCATAGTTAATCTCTGCAGGTTGCATCTTTCATAAGAAAAAGATCACTGAAACTCAGTTCTCATTTGACTGTAGTTATAAGACTATTTCTGAAATTATAAAGAAGAAGATATCTGTCTTCAATCTGATTAAGAGTAAGAGATCAAAGTGAAACAGCATCACTATATCTGTAAATATCTGTTTCAATCTTATAAAGACTCTGTAAGCTTCTAAGATAAGAAAGTTCTCATAGTTCTCTCTTCTTAACAATCTTTTCATTCTCTGTTTACAGAATAACTTCTTCTTATTTTCATTCTTCAGCATGTCTGTAAGAACTAAGAAGATTCTTATAAATACAAAGATAAACTGTCTATAGAAATTCACAAAGCTTAGAAAGATCTGAATCTCATGAATACTAGTTAACTTCAGTCATAATAGAATAGTCTTAACTTATGAAGATTTCATCTAAATATTATCTACAGTGATTACATATTCTAGAAAATTAATCTGATAAGCACTGAAGTTGTACTTTGTGAGCTTAATATACAGTTCTGTCTCATCTAAGATCTTCAATATACTTCACACATGCTCAGTGTGTTCTTTCTTCTTCATAAAGTACATCATCACATTATTTAGATATATTACTATAAAGACATTCAGATATACATGAAGTGTTTTATTGATAAAAGACTGAAATACTGCAGAGATATTAGTCAGATCAAAAGACATCACTAGATATTCAAATAATTTCAGTGTAGTTCTAAAGACAGTCTTTCATTCATCTTCAGATTATATTCACAGCTGTGTATATATATTAATCATATTCAGTTATATGAATATGATAGCTCTCATAAGACAGTTAATCACATTCTCAATCAGAGATAGAGAATAGCAGTTTTTTATTATCTTAAAGTTCAGATTACAGTAGTCTATATATAATCTGAGATCTTCATTCTTCTTCTTTACAAATATCACAGAGACTCTTACAAAGGTCTGTAAAGATTGAATGAAGTTATTCTTCAGATTCTTCTTCACATAGATCTATAAGATCTCTGTCTTATAATAAAAGAGCTTATAGATTGATTCTCAGAAGAGTTTCTACTCTTCTATCAAATCTATTATCAGATTCTTCTTACAGTGAGAAGAAAGCTCAGCTGTCTTAACTGAGCTGAATATCTCTGTAAGATCTCAGTATTTCTCTGATATCTGAAGCTCAGTTTTCATGATCATGAGATTCTCAGACACTTATAAAGTTATTATATAGATGAGCTTATCTCCTCTAATTAACTCTGCAGCATTAACTGTTTCTATCTCTGTGAGTGAGTCTGTCAACACTGATTAAAAGTATAAACCTGACTTGCAGACAGCTATGTGTGAATTGTGTCTTTAAAGTTATACAAGTCTTAAATACATGTCATCTGTGATATCTGTAATAATCACAGTTTCTACAAATCTTCTTCAGATTTCAGAGAGATCTTACAATTCAAAGATAATTTTTGTAAGTCTCTCAGCTCTCAGATCTGAGTTCTCATACTCTGCTTATTATAAGAGCAGATTCTCAGTCTTCATCTTTCAGCTCATTCACTTTATAAGCTTCAGAGACATCACAGTGATCTGAGATTCTGAGTTTATTAATACTTTTTATACTTGTAGAACAGCAGCACTGCAGCACAGTCTCTCTTTATAAGCAAGTATTTTCATTGAGAAAGCAACAGATTCAGATGTCAGCTTTAAGACTCTTAAGAAGGCTGTTACTGACTCTGTCTGTGACTCTTTAAATTTCTATTTTAATTTGTTCAGATAGTTTGTATAGAGATGTTCTGATTTAGAATAGATAAAGCAGAGTCTCTTTTTCTTAATCTCTCTGTTATACACTCTGTTCACAGAAGCTTATAAAGCTCTTTCTCTCTGCTCAGTAGTCAGATGCAAATCTCTCTATATCTTATTATCTTTTTCTAATAAATCTGTTCTCTGTTGTTCTGATTCTTGCAGAGCTAGTTAATAGTTCACTCTTTACAGATCTGTGACTCTCACAGTGATCTGTAAGTGATGAATAAGAGTCATTAGTTTCTTCAGAGTCAAGAACTTAGAGTCTTACTCAATGAGCTTATTTTACATGTCTTTATTCAACTTCTTTATAAATATCATTATTCAGGTCTTATTTCAGAGCCCTGTTTTCACAGATCTTAATTTATATCATAATTTTATAAAGCACTGTAAGTAGTCTTCATCAAATTTCTTATCTCTTTTTCTAATATTGATAATCACAGCTCAGATATTCTCTATTTAGCTTGTGAAGTCTCTTAACTTATTCTCTAGATAGGTCTTGAGAACAGATTATCAGAATCTCTTATAATCATTTTCTAGATAATTCAGTCAGTTCTTGACTTCAGTGTAATAGAGATCTATTATTATATAGATGACAGCTTCTTCATCTTTCATATCACATAGTCAGACTTATAAGTCAATTTTAAATACAAACTTGTAAAAGCTTTTATAGATTGTGATTTAATAGATGATCTTAAGTGATCACAGCTTGAGAAAGTTTCTTTTCAGTTTACAGATATCTCTGAAGATCATGTCTAGAAACTCAGTTTGAGAGTGTTTGCAGACAGTAAGCATTTCTTGTAGAAAAATAGCTTGATTCTGTGAGAGATGCTTAAGAATATTCTTCACTGAGATTAATTTATTCATGAGTTCAGAGAGTTTCTCTGTCACAGATGCAGAGAATGATATCTTATAAGTGATTGATAAGTTCTCTGAGACTTCTTTCACAGAAATTATTCATGATTCAGATAGCTGCTTCTGAGTGTCTGCAGTAGAGTTCATAGAGATTGAAGTATATAAGTTTCTAGTTCTTTCAGTTATAATAGACAGTTGCTGACTGACTGAGCTTGAAATGTAAGAATAAGTACTCACAGGCAATTATTCAGGTATTTGCAGCTTGATATGATATGTACTGTTAACTACTAGAAGTGTTCACAGTAGAAAGATAAAATGTAGAGATTAAATATATAATAGTATTCAAGCTGAGTTGTAAATAGTATTCGCAAACTCCAGTCTATATAGTTGTGTGTAGCCAAGAGCCGCTAGCCCTATTGGTTACGCGAGAGATAGAAATAGAGGTAAAGAATCCGCGAGGAGCGGGATTTCTTACAATCCCGCTGAGACTGGCTATTAAAAAAACATGTAAAGTGACTATATATCAGATCTTAAAATGAAATCATGACTTGAAAAAAATAAGAAAGTGGTTCTATTTGATCTCATTTAGTTTCATTCTTGACATAAAGTTACTATTTTTAGATATTTTAAGGTTTTTTTAGACTATTTTTAATTTTTTAAAAAGTAATGCTTTTTGATAATACTTAAATAAGATTTAAAGTCATTTAAAGCAATAAAAATAATTTAAATTGAGAAGTGAAAATCATGATCTCATTTGAAAAATGTGATAAGAGTAGATAGTAAGTTTCACTGAAACAGTATAAGATTACTATCTAATGCTAAAACTGTGTAATGAGATCAGTTGAATTGATAATGAAACTATTAAAAAATCTGATTCTGATTTCAGACACAGTTACACAGTCAGTCTAGCTATTACAGAGTACAGTACTTTCTCTTAGTAACTCTCTTCAGTAGTCTTCTTATAATGACTTCTTTTTAATAATGAACTGAATCACTCAGTTCTAGAGTTTACAGAACTTCTAGAACACACTTCTAGAATATCTCTTAACACTGTTAAAATATTCAGAGTATTTATTAGAAATTTTTAAGTTCATTCTGAAATTGAACTCATGCATATTAATTATAGTAGAACTCATACTTAACTGTAAGAGACCTACGCTGAATAGATCAGTATAATAGATAGGTCTTATATAACAAAGATAAAAACACTGAAGAAGAAAAGAAAGAGAAAGTGCGAGAATCAGTAATTAAGATGAATATTTATATGTGTATGTAGTGGCGTACACAGTGAAGCTTCGGGGTGAAAGAACATATACATGTTCATAGCAGCTGAGAATCAGCAATTGAGAATGACTGAGAATCTGCAATCAAGAATAACTAAGAATCAGTAATTGAGAATAATCAAGAATCTGCAATTGAGAATGACTGAGAATCTGAGTGTATATGAAATCTGTGAAGTGTAACAGAATAGTCTATATAATTAATCAGAGTGATAATTGAGAATGACTGAGAATCAGAGTATATATAGAATCTGTGAAGTGTAATGAAATAGTTTATATAATTGATCAGATGTAGTCTATCATATTAGTTCTCTCTTTTCAGAAGCAGTTCTCATCAGTCAAGAGCTGCTGTTTCAGATAATATAGAACTCAGAGTTCAGATCAGTTGAGAAGAGATCAGATTAGTAACAGTATAACAGTTCAGTGTATAGTTTTTAATAAGATAATACACTAAAGATTATAATATCTTATAACTGAAGATTTTATCATTGTATAGTAACTTCTCTTTAAATTATTATTATTCAATTTCTTCAAAGCTTCTGTTTATAAATTTGAATAGAAGCTAATCTTTTCTCTATTTCATCTGAGTATTCTTATAGTTATCTTCTGAATCTTTCTCTAATATAATATGACTGATATAGATAGACACTGATTCATTCTTTGATCTTTCTCTTAAGTGTGAAGATATATAGATTAATTGACATGTTGAAAGTAATATATTCTGATCAGTTACAATTAATATATACTTTACATTGATATCAATCAGTGACTTCTTTGAGAGTGATCTCAGAAACTCAGAAGCCTGTTCAAACAGCAGAAACTCTTACTTATATATAGACATTATCTCAGAACAGAATATCAAGATATTTCATGATATTATCAGATATTTATAATACTAATTCACATGCTTTCATTCATGAATAAAACTTCTGTTTTATATAATCTTTCAATTATTCATTGATATATCAATTTTGATTGATTAATAAACTGATGAAATCTTCATCTATACTCAGTTTTATAAGCATTTTCATTCTTTATAATAAGTAGAGAGTGAGATCAGAAGTATTGAAATATATAGAAGTATCTAAGCATTCTTTCAGTGCTTTTATATTTAATTCTATAGATGTTGAAATTGCATGAGTTTCTTATTATAATAATTATTGAATCTCTTCATATTAGTGTTATTGAGTTGCATGCATATCTGCTATCTATTACTGTTATAATTTCAACATTGCTCAGAGCCACTATGACACTGTGTCTATACTCATGTTCAAGAGTTTCATATTCTCATTAGACATGATTATATTGATTATCAGATGTATAATTATATTCTCATACATCTGAGTGTCAGAACTCTCAGATCTTTCACTGATATTCTCTTATAAGATCTTACTCTCTTCATAAGATCTTGTTATAAGACTAGAGTAACTGATAAGTAAGCTTCTATTTAAGAACTATCTGAGAACTCAGTGTCTGCTTAACTGTGTAACTGTTTCTCTTTCTTACATGTTATTACACATTCAGATATCTCTTGATAAATAATCATTTCTAATGAGAAGATAATGCTGAATAATTGTTTTCTAATAAGAAGACAATGAGCGTTTTTATAGTATAAGAGATCTACACTGAATAGATCAGTATAATATTGATAGATCTTATATAACAAAGATAAAAACACTCATTATCAAAGTAAGAGAAAACAATTATTCAGCATCATCTTCTCATTAGAAATGATTATTTATCAAGAGATATCTGAATGTGTAATAACATATAAGAAAGAGAAACAGTCACACAGTTAAGTGAACACTGAGTTCTCAGATAGTTCTCAGATAGAAGCTTACTCATCAGTTACTCTGATCTTATAATAAGATCTTATAAAGAGAGTAAGATCTTATAAGAGAATATCAGTAAAAGATCTGAGAGTTCTGACACTTAGATATATAAGAATATGATTATACATTCAACAATTAATATAATCATATCTAATGAGAATATGAAACTCTTAAATATAAGTATAGATGCAGTGTCACAGTGACTCTGAGCAATGTTAGAATTACAACAGTAATAGATAGAAGATATGTATACAACTCAACAATATTAATATAAAGAGATTCAATGATTATTATAACAAGAAACTTATACAATCTTAACATCTACAGAATTGAATACAAAAGCACTGAAAGAATGCTTAGATACTTCTGTATATTTTAATACTTCTGATCTCACTCTCTACTCATCATGAAGAATGAAAATACTTATAAAACTGAGTATAGATGAAGATTTCATCAGTTCATTAACTAATCAAGATTGATATATTAATGAATAATTGAAAGATTGTGTGAAATAGAAGTTTTATTCATGAATAAAAGCATGCAAATCAGTGTTATAAATATCTGATAATATTATGAAATATCTTGATATTCTGTTTCAAGACAATGTCTATGTATAAGCAAGAGTTTTCACTGTTTAAACAGGCTTCTGAGTCTCTGAAATCACTTCTGAAGAAGTCACTGATTAACATTAATATAAAGTATACATTAATTGTAACTAATCAGAATATATTACTTTTAACTGCTGATCAATCTATGTATCTTCATACTTAAAAGAAAGATTAAAGAATGAATCAGTATCTATTCACATCAGTCATATTATATTAGAGAAAGATTCAGAAGATAACTATAAGAATACTCAGATAAAACAGAGAAAAGATTAACTTCTATTTAAATTTATAAACAGAAGCTTGAAGAGATTGAATAATAATAATTTAAAGAGAAGTTACTATATAATGATAAAATCTTCAGTTATAAGATATTATAATCTTCAGTATATTCTCTTATTAAAAACTATACACTAAATCACTGTACTATTATTAATCTAATCTCTTCTTAACTGATCTGAACTCTGAGTTCTGTATTATCTGAAACAGCAGCTTTTAATCAATGAGAACTGCTTCTAAAAAGAAGAGACTAATATGATAAGCTGCATCTGATTAATTATATAAACTATTCTATTACACTTCACAGATTCTATATACACTTCAATTCTTAGTCATTCTCAATCATTATCTCAATCAATTATATAGACTATTCTGTTACATTTCACAGATTTCATGTACACTCAGATTCTCAGTCATTCTCAATTGCAGATTCTCAGTCATTCTCAATTATCAATTCTCAGTCATTCTCAATTACAGATTCTCAGTCATTCTTGATTACTGATCCTCAGCTGCTATAAATGTGTATATGTTCTTCCACTCTGAAGCTCCACCGCGTACACCATCACATACACATATAAATATTCACCTCAATTGCTGATTCTCATACTTTCTCTTTCTTTCCTTCTTCAGTGTTTTTATCATGTAAGAAGCCTACGCCGAATAGATCGGTATAATAGATAGGTCTTATATAACAAAGATAAAAACACTGAAGAAGGAAAGAAAGAGAAAGTGCGAGAATCAGTGATCAAGGTGGATATTTATATGTGTATGTGGTGGTGTACGCGGTGGAGCTTCGGGGCGGAAGAACATATACACATTCATAGCAGCCGAGGATCGGCAATCGAGAATGGCCGAGAATCTGCAATTGAGAATGGCCGAGAATCTGCAATCAAGAATGGCTGAGAATCTGAGTGTATGTGAAATCTGTGAAGTGTAATGAAATAGTCTATATAATTGATCGGGGTGGCAATTGAGAATGACCGAGGATCGGAGCGTATGTAGAATCTGTGGAGTGTAACGGAATAGTCTATATAATTGATCAGGCGCAGCCCGCCACATTAACAGTCTCATAATTTATAGACTACTGAGATAAAAGAGCTCAATCATTATCAGTACACTGCTGATAGAAGAGTTAATTAATTACAGAACTCTTAACATCTTCTCTTAGATTAGCTATTACAGAGTATAGTACTTTCTCTCAGTAACTCTCTTCAGTAATCTTCTCATAATAACTTCTTTTTAATAATAAACTGAATTACTCAGTTCTAGAGCTTAAAGAGACTTTTAAAGTACACTTCTAAGATATCTCTTAACACTGTTAAAATATTCAGAGTATTTATTAAAAATTTTTAAGTTTATTCTAAGATTGAACTTATACATGTTAATTACAGTGAGACTCATACTTAACAGTCTTATAATCTGTAGACTACTGAGATAAAAGAGCTTAATTATTATCAGTATACTACTAGTAGAAGAGCTGATTAACTGTGAGACTCTTAACATCTCTTCTCAGATCAGTTACTACAGAGTATAGTACTTTCTCTCAGTAACTTTCTTCAGTAATCTTCTTATAATAACTTCTTTTTAATAATGAACTGAATTACTTAGTTCTAGAGCTTATAAGACTTCTAAAACACACTTCTAGAATATCTCTTAATACTGTTAAAATGTTCAGAGTATTTATTAGAAATTTTTAAGTTTATTCTGAAATTGAACTTATATATATTAATTATAACAGAGTTCACACTTAACAGTCTTATAATCTGTAGACTACTGAGATAAAAGAGCTTAATTATTATCAGTACACTGCTAATAGAAAAGCTGATTAACTGCAGAACTCTTAACATCTTTTCTCAGATTAGCTATTACAGAGTATAATACTTTCTCTCAGTAACTCTCTTTAGTAATCTTCTCACAATGACTTCTTTTTAATAATGAACTCAGTTAGTTCTAGAGCTTATAGAACTTTTAGAGCACACTTCTAGAATATCTTTTAATACTGTTAAAATATTCAGAGTATTTATTAGAAATTTTTAAGTTCATTCTGAAATTGAACTTATATATGTTGATCACAGCAGGGCTCACACTCACCAGGCTTATAATCTGTAGACTACTGAGATAAAAGAGCTCAATCATCATCAGTGCACTGCTGATAGAAGGGCCGATCAACCGCGGAACTCTTAACACTTTTGTCATTCTGTCACAGCAGCTCTTTTTCATTTCATGACTTTAAAAGAAGAATCTTCTCTTGAGTTGAGTGACGCACGCTTTGATCATTTATCAATTGAGAATCTGCTCATCACATTCTATCAGCCACGAAAGCACTGTCAGAAATGCTGCTATTTAGTTATCAGATAATTTCTTATATTCATCTTACATTCTTACTTACTCTCATTCTGATAACACTGAAGAGCAACAGAAGTAATCAAATAAAATTAAATATGAAATTTATAGTCTCAGTGACTAGTCTAGTATCTTTCATATAAGTAACTTTCAGAGTTTTTAAACATTGAGTGAGTTGTGTATTAATATTAGTTATTTAATAATTCTGAGTGATTAATTCATTGACTTAATCTGTAAGAGCTTGAATTTATATAATTTAACTGAGTGTTATTTTTCTAACTGCAGAATACTATGTATAAAAATATAGAAAAAAAAATACTGCAGATCTGTAACTAATAGTAAGATGAGAAGATTCAGTAATATTACAGAATAAAGACTAACTTTATCAGAGTGAATAGCAGCAGTATACTAAATCATATTGAAACTGAATCTTAAAGAAGAAGAAGAAGAAGAAGCTTGGCTGAATGGTTAATGCGGCCACCCGGTAGTTAGCACCTTGGCGTGGGAAACCAAGGCGCGTGGGTTTCGAAACCCGCAGGGGATACATTAAATCCGGAACTCAAGCACCTCAGGTTTCTAATAAATACAGAGGTGTACAAATCGCTCCAATGAATTGCTCTATGTTCCTGGGCTGGGAAGTTATTATCACATGTATCTAATTGTCATTCCTTTGTATTTTCCTATGTTCTTGTTATCTTGGCGTGGTCTCAACACCTGTATTTCCTCCTGTATAACCAACACTTGACCTGTATTTAACATCACGCAAGGACTCATCATAAGCTCCGCTTGCATATGAGTATAATGGAAGAATAATAATAATAATAATAATAGAAGAAGAAGCTATCTAAGCTAGAGATGAGCGGGTGGATATGGGGTGGCGAGGCTTGTGTGGGTCACCTGACCATGCCCTATGCCCTTATACATGTGCTAGTGGGTAAATTTTTGGATTCCGTCTTCCACCCAAAGCTACTTAGTACAAATAATGATCTAGATTGCTAGGCCTACCGCTCATGCGTGAATCATGCCATTTGTACAACATTTTAAATAATAAAGCGAGTTTGCGCGTCTTTTCCGTCTTCCACCCAACTCTTTTCTTAAGGATGGAGTATGAGGTGGCGATCCTGGCGAGGAGAATGGCCCACATGCTGTTTTCCACTGTTCCTCTGAAGAGCGCAATCTCATAAAATGGAATTACATACAGTCACGGCCAGATGTCCCCACTTAACTTAGGCGAGCGATGATGTTACACACCGTAGATTAAGGCCTCTCATGAAGAAGCGCACGAATTAATGAACGACGCAAAGTGACCTATTTTTTGACATGGAGGGCTATAAATAGCCGGCCGTGGAAGATATTTAGCGCCAAAACTTTATCACCCAATGAGTCAGTTTGGTTCCTCAGTTTAGTTTCCACCACCCTTTATAAAAGGCGCCCAGCACCCGCTACCTCACGCACCTGTGTCGTCCCTGGATTTTGACGGAACGGTTGTCGAAATAAAAAATTAAAATTAAACAGGAGGGAAAAAAATCCCTTCAGAGATTCGCAGCCCTCGCCCGAAATGAACCACACTAAGTGCTTCAAGCCAATCCAAAAGGAGATCCCTCATAGGACATTTTACCGGTCGTTGTTTAATTAGCCTTAGGGACCCTCCCTAAGAAAAGAGCAAAACAAGCATCCAACGCCCTTTTTTTTTATGATATTACCCTTACTATTAAGCAAGGGCGCCTGGTTGTTGTTGCGTTGGTGTCCGAATCCCATCCCTCAAATACTCCACCCTCCGCCGTCGTTGTCGGTGTCTCCTCCACCACTTGAATACCTCCCATGGACCCCTACAATGCGCAGTCGCTTGTCGGGTCGTTTCCTGCTCCGACGGTGACGAGGGGGGGGGGGACGATGGTAATGAGTGTTCGCTGCGAAGAGGACTTGGCACGGTAAAGCCAAGCGAGGGAGAAAGGTGATACGGGGGTGGTGCAGTGAGACTTTGCGGCCGCTTCAGGTGGTAGAATGTCTGCCGACACAAGGGGCAGCTTGCATCGCGTTTTGATAACCAGGCGTCGATGCATGGCTTGTGGAAGATGTGGTGGCAGGGTAGTTCTCGAAATCGCATGTCGCGGTGGAGGGTCTCGAAGCAGAGGATACAGTCCGTTTCTTGATTCTGGCCTCTCTGTTCGCCTGCCGTTGGGATTTCCCAGTTAGTTAATTGTAGCTGGTGCTCGATATGCATGAACTGTCGGTGGTGGCGCTGGTGTATAGAAAACCTATGTACACGGTATACATACCCTTCGCAATGAAGGCACCAGATAAACACCGCATTTTGGCCTGGTCAAGCTCCTTGACAGAGAGCGTGCCGGAACTTAAGGGGAAGTATATGTAATGTGTAGTAGGCATCGCGATGTGCGTTTTCTCCCCTCCCAACAGATCGACAAAATTTGCAACAGCCCGCACCTGTTGCCTCGAGTAATGTGGCTATTTATGAAGAGCCCGCCCCGATGAATTTTACATGGAAAAATAGGTGTAGCTGGCTTCCTTATCCAACCATTGAGGATTTGTGGGACCACATCCGAAGTCAGCTTTAGAGAAACTGATGTGATTTTTCTCCGGTTATTTCCTTCTTCTTTTCCTCTTTTCTTTGTAGGCCACAGGTTCTTTGATATAACTTATCCTGCCCTCAAAGAGTTGTTTTTCATTCTTTGCCTGTTATGTTGGGTTGTTTCCCAACCCCATGACTATGACATCAAGTTCCAACAATTTGCCGGCCAAAACCTTGGTAGCCGTGTAGCCGGCAACAACGCAGCTTGGATTGGCGGAGCGCTGCGGGAGATCGAATGGTTCTCCCAGTCAGAAGAATAGTTGTGAGCATTTAGTTCATCGCATGTGCCATGGTCAGTTGGTCTGTTGGTCTGTTTTTGTCATTGTTTGATTTCCAGGGTTCCATGGCATTCGCTCCCGGGGGATCGGGCTTGCCGCTGATATCCCGGCTCTGTTCTTTTGCTTGCTATAAAATACCATCAACTGTGTATATTTTGTTTGCTTGATACATACCTAAACTTGGTTACCCCGTGTCATACCATTATCCAGTTCCCTATTGTGTTTCATGTCCTTCTTCCTTTTTAAAATCCTGTCATACCCCCTTGCTCACCGGAATAAGCTTTGGCGTTTCAATTCCCCAGTTTACTAGAAATGAAATTAGTTGGCGATAGAAGCGACTCAGCTAATCGCTAAAGAAGTACTTCGGGGATGTTTCTAAAGAAGCTACAAAGCTAAACCTCAGAAAAACGCACTTTGGAAGGTTGCACGAAATGGAAAACAAAACGAAAGCTAGAATGAAATAAAGGCCAATTGAAACAAAGGCGTAGTTGAAAGAAGAGAGCACTGATATAGTTGTATAACTATTGTTTTCAAGAACCGGCGATGAAAGATAGAAGTTTTGAAACAGAGCCAACAGATAGTATAGATCAGTCAAAAAATGAAAAGGAAAAGTATTTAACACAGCAGAGCTGGAATGCATTTTGACAGTAACCTTAAGTACATCATGCATCGTCATTGGGATCTATCCGAACACTGCTTCGACAGCCTAAAAAGAATTAATGATCATTTTGAGGTAGTAGAAGACTCCATGAATGCTTCGAGTCTATAATTTTGGGAAGTTAGCTCGATTGGGCGGAATTAGCCCTAACTCTTCATCCCTTTGATCATCCCAGGTTGGTTTCTCTTTCTCTCTTACATACCCCACCCTTCTACATTAATTTCTCCACTTGCTCCTCTGTCCAGTTTTCCGGATTTGCTTTATTGATCCAACTTGTTGTCAGTATAGTATGCCGTTCCTCAACACTCTGACTTAAACCATCTAGTTGGCTGCGTACTTTATTCCTTCTAGGTCTTGGGTATCGTCAGCGCAGGCATGACGAAGGCGGGTAGAGGTGAATTGAGGAAGACTAGGCTGCAAAAGCAAAGAGTTGTGACGGAATGATTGTAGATGAGTTGACTGTGTGCCATACCTGGCAGAAGTTCCCTCATCTCTGTTCCCTGAGTCCTCAACTCTGAAGAGTTATTTGAAAGATTCTATGCAAATGCCACCCAGTTTCTAAAATATCCCATAGCTTATTGCCAAAGCAGATGATTGGGAACCTTATTTGATCATAGAATCTGCAACTGAAGTTATATTGTAGTTTACTCCAGAAAGAAAAGCTTGAAAATTGTTTGTTGAATAGCTGTTTCTGGTATAGCCAGCTGTACACTGTGAAACCCACCCTGTACTAATTATTAACCTTGAGAGTACCATTGACTTGTCCACCATATTCTGCAATAACTTTCTCTGCAGCTGTCTGTGCCACAAGATAGGCCGTGGGCTGGCTATGGTTGCTATTTTTAAAGACCGTTATTAGGACTTGTGCTGATGAACGGGTAATGATAAAATAAGAATATAATACAAAAAGAAGAAAAAAATATAAGCATATAGAGAGAGGGAGGCCAGTTAACTCACTTTGGGGTCATTGGACAAACACTCAAATCCACTACTCGTAGCTTCTCAACGCCATACACGCGGAAGTCCTTGCCTGTACATGCAGTTGGGTCGTCCGATTTGCCCACTTTTACGGTTCCATTGGCATGGAAGACCGGCAGGAGGTTTTCATCGATGAATTCCTATATTTCAAACGTTTTTGTATGTTAGACACCGATACCTACCTTGATTTCCTCACATTTATTTGTATGAAAAGACAGGCAACGCCAGAGTGGGGGAAATAATTAATTGAAAGGCAATAGCAACAACATACATGGATATCTTCGTCTGACTGGCTCCGAAGAGCCAGGACGTACGCCTTGAATTCTTGCAGAATCGCGCCAGACTCGAAAAACTTCATAGTTTCTCTGATTGCCAGGGTCAGCATCTTTCGATCGAAAGGGTGGGACATGTAATTGGGGTCAATGACGGGATGATTAGTCGCGTTTGCCGATTTTAGCGTAACTTCGCCCTTGGACTGCATATTCATAAGGCAAACGACAATAGAGAGATACGACGTCCCCTCTGGTATAACGTATGTCGGGGGGAAATGGGGTCCCGCAAGAAAGGCTTCATAATGGGGCACGGAGTCCTTGGCCAAGTGTTCCTTTCAAAGAGCATCTAGGTTTTGATATTCGTTAGTTGTGAGAATGGAATTTTCCTTCAACCATCCGGTGATAGCGCAAGACTGGTGTAGGTTTGTCTCCCCAGTCCCGTCTCGTCTCCATTGCTCTCGTGTAGCTTCAACGGCAGCGGGGTTAGAGACAAATTTAACTCGATCACTGAGGCCTGCAGCGGGCGCATATGATGCTCCTATAACAACTAAGGGGTGATCGGATAGACCTTTGCCTACCCCAGGAAGATCGTGAAGTGTTTCAATATTGTGCTGGGTGAGCTCCTGAGTAGGCCCAACACCAGAGAGGAGCAAGATCTTCGGGGTATCGAATGCACCGGCAGATAGTATTACTTCCTGGTTCGCGGTGACTATTGGCGCACATTAGTTTTTCACTTCAAGGCGATGAGCAGAGGTGAAGAATTCCTGATCCACAGACATTTCCGCCCATCCACTGTTTCGACGCCAACTGCTACCTTGTTCTCAAAGATAACCTTGGCGATTTTAATGTCAGTTACCATCTTCAAATTCGCAGGACGATAGTTGGTATATATGGATTCGCTGGTCCAACGATAGCTTTTATAAGTTGTAGTAGGCGGGAGAGACATCCCGATAGGGTTTCCAGAGTTAGGGTCCGTGTTTAATGGCAGCTAGGTTAGAGAAGTTGGAAATGCATTATCATTGAATTGTATAGCAGGGTAAATCTCACGCCGTATCTTGCGGCTGCATCGAAAAGCTCCGACACCCCGGCTTCTAACTGAGCAGGCAAGCTCACATGCAACGGCCTTGGAGTTTATTAGATTCTCGCTCAGCGTAGGGACTTGTACTATATTTTACACGCACCCATCATATCCATGGTACTCTGGCAAAGGATTCGAATATTTCTTCATGTCCTCGGACAGGTCGGCATGAAAAGTTTCTATCTATGCCCAGAGCAAGTCGCGGGATTAGTTTTCGCACATGACAACCCCCAGAGCAACAGTTGCCAACCTCCTTAAATCTCCTGAGAGTATGTTCCCATTTCCAAGATTCATCACCGACGAGCTCAGCCCAGAAATTATAATCCTCCCCAGCGCCACGTAGGTAAGTCAAGAAGTTAACGTTGGAGCATCCTCCTGGGCCCTTGCCCCGGAGATAGGGGAGGACCTGTCCCTTGAGGGAGGTTTGGGGCGTCGTAAGATGCCCGAAATCTAGGTCAGGACGATACCAGGCATGGTACCTGTCATACTTGCAAAAATGCGAGTTATCAGGAAATGCACTGCCAGATTCCAGAACGACAACCGAGCTTTCTGGCAACGCCGCTGCCAGTCGCGTAGCAAAGAGAAGGCCAGCGGTCCCCCCTATCAAATAATTATTAGAGCCGTGATTTGTCAATCGATGAGAGAAAGCATACCCCCCCACAATAATAAAATCGTAGCTGTCCGTCATTGTCTCGATTTCTAGCCTTTTAAACGTCCACATATAATCTTCATAGACCAAGAGGTCGAGCAGACCTGGAGGGGTAGCATCCGCTTTATAGCATGGGATGGCGTATTTATAACTTTAATATAGGTAGGGATAAGAATAAACCAACGGGTGATATTCACCGAATGATGCAGCCAGCACAGGCCCGATTTGTAGCAACCTAAATGTCAGTTCTCCCCTTTTCCCTCCAAAGGTCAGCTCTCGAGCGTTTATTATTGGTGAGAAATGAAAGTGAATGCTAGAATGATATCCCACACTGAAGGAGATAATCTGCATAACATTAGTGCATACACTTGGTAATCATGAGCTAATCGTCGTGCGCTGCAACTGCGCAGGTTTAGATACCGAACTCTCAATTTTTAGCCCCTAGTATTTTCAGCTGCTTTGTTTGGTTCAATTGATACCGTCCCGAAAATTACCGCTCAAGTTGAATACGCAGCGTAAGTGAGGGGGGAGAGGTTGGTGGTTGTAGAAAGGAGGAGACTTGGATATAAAGTCGCCGCTTGGAGAGATTTTCACCCCAACTCCTACCACGTCCCGTGACGTTATTTGACAGAATGGACACACATGTGCGAGAATCCCAGAAGATCGGTAATAATTCCGCAGAACGTTGTCAGTTTTGAGGTAAAAATAAACCGGTTCGAACGCTTTGCCCATGGGTGTGATAAGCGGGATGCTGGGATGTCTTGCCAATCTCGCCGAGAGGAGGGGCAAAGGAATGCTTGCCCAGCTCATATCTTGCATCTTGGATAAGAAACATCTCCTGGACTCAGATACCAGCAGACCGCTTGTTGACTCCATTGATAAACAATGAGTGCTGTACATGTCTAGTACAGTAAAAACAGTTAGCTGGGTTGACGGTGTGTAACCACCACGCAGCTGAGATGGGGTAAAACCCGATAGCTGAGCCCTCATCTATCCAGGAGTGATATAGAGTTAAACTTCTCCATGAGTTAGCCCCAATAGTTAACTATCAGAAGCATACTATGGTAATCTGCTGAATTCCCCTGAACAGATTGCTGTGGTCGCAATGAAATACCTCTTCACATACGGACAAACACCTTCCTTAGGTTCTCTCGGGCCTCTGACTGAATTTCTGGCAGTCAACAGGTGTTCGACCAAGAAACAGCCTGTCAGTGGACGGGAATTTACCTAAGGTTGGCTGTGGGAGAGAAATCGAGTTCAATGAATTAAACTATTGTGGCGGACGTATTGCTTGGGAAAAAAGAATTTTCCCAGCCCCCCTGACAATTATTAGTAGCAAAACACCACAAAAAATTAAAATATCCACAGTTCTCTAGAATCATTCAATATCATCAAATTCATATATATCAATTGACTTGTTTTTTTTTTTTTTCTTGCAACACTGATCATTTTACTGCTTTACAAGCTTATAATAAAGACTTCTATTCTCTATCTCAGTATTTTCAAAGTATCTGTTTTAGAAGTTCTAAATAATAAAGAGAATTCACTCAATAATGAGATAAAGAAACAGATAAATAAGAAAAATACAAAGACTTAATCTGAGAATTTTCAATATTTGTAAATCTTTACATCTAAATTTAATATTCTATATAATTATTATCTTTATATAATTTCAATATCTGTATTATCTTCTATATAATCAATACTTAACCTGTATTTAATATTATATAAGAACTTGTTATAAGTTCTGCTTATATATAAGTATAATAAAATAATAATAATAGTAATAATAATTATAATTTAGAAGAATATACAGTTACTGAATAATAATATAACTACTTCTGAATTAAACTAGCTATATAACTGTGTCTGAGATCAGAATTAAACTTTATAATTATTATATTACTTAAAAGTATTTCTTCTAATTATAATTTATATTTATTATATTAATTTCAAATCACTTTAACTTAAATATTGAAAATTTCAGATTCACTTTTCAAGTAAAAATTTAATTTCAGATAAAGTGTGATGTTTACTCTTACTACTTCTCAGAGCTTTTACTTCTCTCTTCTTTTACTCTATTCTTATTTCTCTATCTGAAAGTATATTTACTTATTACTTCTTATAGCTTTTACTTCTTTCTGAGACTTCTGTCTTTTTCTTTCTAAGACTTTCACTTCTTACTTCTTTAAAGTCAATCACAATAAACAAACAAGTATGTATATATATTTATATAAAGACGCCTGTCTATCTTCATCTTGAAAGAATAAGATAAGATTTACCTTTTCACATGTATAATATATAATTGATAGACACTACAGATGATATATACTGCAATTTAATAATATATCTACTTAAGAACAAGATTTTCAGTTCTCTTAGATTCTGCTTCATCTTCAAAACTGTAATAATGATAATTAATCTGAGTTATAGATAACAAAGTTCAGTTAACTGATAATCAGTCTGATTAACTTCTCTATATTCTTTTCATCTTTAAGAAGACATATTACTGATGATTAATCTGAGTTATAAATAATAAAGTTCAGTTAACTGATAATTAATCTGATTAGCTTCTCTATCTTATTTTAACACTACAGCTGATAATCTGTTCAGTTTATAGTAAACTTACTCTATACACATTCATTACACACTGCAATGAAGCAGAAGAGATGAACTAATAAAAGTAACTCTTATCAGTTACTCTACTCTACTGAGCTGAACAAGTCTGCTAAGAAATGAGCCTTCTATAAACTCACTCAGAAATCTGACACTGAGTATACCTACTCACAGATAACAGTGAAGAAACATACTTGTGACAGACTGCGTCTGATTATAAGACTATTTCATTACACTTCATAGATTTCTGCTAAAAGTTCTAATTCTCAGTTACTAATTCTTAGCTGAAGAACTTACAGAGTTTCTATTCTTCTGCTCTGAAGCTTCTATTCTTCTGCTCTGAAGCTTCATCTCATACATGTATAAATATCCGCTTCAATCACTGATTCTTACACTTTCTCTTTTGTTTTCCTTCTCTAACATTTTTCACTTTTATTATATAAGATCTATATCTTAATATCAATCTATTCAGTGTAAGCCTCTTATAACACTGTCATGATTACAGAGATCTGATAGAACATAAATGAATAATATAATAGTATTAAGAATCAAGTCACACTGTACAACTATATTAAAATAGAGAGTACTCTTATAAGAGTATTCATCAGATATTATAATAATGTTAAGATAAGTCTTAACTCAGTTTCTATTATAAAATGAAAGAATATTATTAATTATTAACTACAGATCTTCTTGTAAGAATAAGTACTCACAGGCAATTATTCGGGTGTTTGCAGCTTGATGTAATATGTACTATTAACTACTAGAAGTATTTATGATAGAAAGATAAAATGTAGAAATTAAATGTATATTAACATTGAAGCTAAGTTATAAATAGTAGTCATAAACTCCAGTCTATATGATTGTGTGTAGTTAAGAATTACTAACTCTATTAATTATATAAAAGATAGAAATAGAGATAAAGAATCTGTAAGAAGTGAGATTTCTTACATACTTCTCTCTCTCTAAGACTTTATCTGTTAAGTCTTTCACTAAATAATTCTATAGAATCAGACTCAGCACTGCAGTGATACTTGCTAAAAATTCTTTATATCTATAAAAAACCTTAGTAAGGAAAAATCTCTTATTATTATAAAGAGAAAAGAGTCTGTCACTCAGTTTCTTATTTTATAAAATTCTTTATAATCTGCAGATCTTTCTCTGACTATTATATAGATTCATCTTACATCTTTTATATAGAAGAGTTCTGATTAACTCTTAATTGTTTTCATAAGATTCTTATATAATTATTACATAGATTCATTCTGTATCTTTCAATCTGAAGAGTTTCAGTTAATCTTCAATCATTTTTTCATAAGATTCTTATGTGACTGTTACACAGATTTATCTCATAGATGAATCACTTTCTGTGAGATCACTCTCATTAAAAAGAAGTATTTATAAGTTAATCTTTCACTCATTCTTGTAAATCATTATTCTTTAACACTGTAGAGTTGTAAGAAATTTTTCATTTCTTTATTAACTCTGTAAAATTGTAGAATCAAGATATCTACAGTCTGTAATTACTTTTTATAGTTATATAGAAAGATTTAGATCTGCAATTTATAATCACTTTTTATTTATTTAAGTAATCTGACTGTTCTATAAGATTACTTATAGTATAAATAAACCTCTCTAGAGTAGTATAAATATCTCAGATCTGTTGATAAAATCTTATCTTCTTTTCTCTTTTTCTATAACAGCTCTTATTTTTATAACTGTGAGTATTCTCATTTATCTGTAAAGTGTTTTCACTCAGATAATAGAGAGAGAGTATTTCTGACAATATCTGTATATTAATTCAAGAACTTCTTAAAAATAAAAAATTTTTAATTTTAATATCTTTATAAATAATATCTGACTACTGTTGAGCTTCTTATAAGTATTTTCACAACTTCTCTGATTACTTTTTACAGACTAATAAGACTGAGATATTATTATCTATAATAGTATCTTTATCTCTCTCAGCTCTATCACTATACTCAATCTTCAGATTAGTAGTTAATTCTGTATCTTTCTCAGACTAGCTTCTAACTCTTAGTAGTGCAGTTCTGTTCATTACTATAAGTCTTTTTATAAATAATTTCTTACAGACTCTAGCTGATGCTTTCTATAAAGCTCTCAGTACTATCAGTGTTTTCTATAACTCTGCAGATCTATAATTACTCTCTCTCTATCTATACAATCTCTGATCAGATATATGTAAATATATCTAGATTTTCTATCAATGATTCTCATATCACAGTACATTTCTACAATCTTATTATTAATAAGAGATAAGTCTCAGAGTATCTAGACTGACTTCTAAGATTATAAATTTCATGTTTGATCTCATTTAATCTAATCTCATACATTTCTTGATGTGAATTCCGCTGAGACTAGTTATTAAAAAAACATGTAAAGTGACTATATATCAGATCTTAAAATGAAATCATAACTTGAAAAAAATAAGAAAGTGATTTCATTTGATCTCATTTAGTCTCATTCTGAACATAAAGTTACTATTTTTAGACATTTTAAGGTTTTTTTTAGACTATTTTTAATTTTTTAAAAAGTAACACTTTTTTGATAATACTCAAATGAGATTTAAAGTCATTTAAAGCAATAAAAATAATTTAAATTGAGAAGTGAAAATCATGATCTCATTTGAAAATGTAATAAGAGTAGACAGTAAGTCTTACTGAAATAGTATGAGACTACTATCTAATGTTAAAACTGTGTAATGAAATCAGTTGAATTGATAATAAGACTATCAAAAAATCTGATTCTGGCCTCAGATACGGTCACACGGTCAGTCTATAAGTATCTGTAAAATTCAAATAATTAAGACAATGCAAATGCTATGAATTCATGATATGTAAGAAATTCCGCTTCTCACGGATTCTTTACCTCTATTTCTATCTCTCGCGTAATCAATAGGGCTAGTGACTCTTGGCTACATACAAGTGACACAACTATATAGACTGGAGTTCATGAATACTATTCATAACTCAGCTTGAATACTATTATATATTTAATCTCTACATTTTATCTTTCTACTGTGAATACTTCTAGTAGTTAACAGTATATATTATGTCAAGCTGCAAACATCTGAATAATCATCTGTGAGCACTTATTCTTACATTTCAAGCTCAGTCAGTCAGCAACTGCTTATTATAATTGAAAGAACTAGAAACTTATATACTTCAATCTTTATGAACTCTACTGCAGACACTCAGAAGTAGTTATCTGAATTATGAATAGCTCTTATAAAAGAAGTCTCAGAGAACTTATTAATTACTTACAGAACATCATTCTCTGCATCTGTGATAGAGAAACTCTTCAAACTCATGAATAAATCAATCTCAGTGAAGAACAGTCTTGAGCATCTTCTATAAAATTAAGTTATTTTTCTATAAGAAATGCTTACTGTCTGTAAACATTCTTGAACTGAGTTTCTAGATATAATCTTCAGAGATATCTATGAACTGAAAAGAAACTTTCTTAAGCTGTGATTACTTAAGATTACTTATCAAATCATAATCTATAAAAGCTTTTGTGAGTTTGTATTTGAAATTAACTTACAAGTCTAACTGTGTGATATAAAAGATGAAGAAGCTGTTATCTATATAATAACAGATCTCTATTACACTGAAGTTAAAAACTGACTGAATTATCTAGAAAATAATTATAAGAGATTCTGCTGATCTGTTCTCAAGATTTATCTAAAGAATAAGTTAAGAGACTCTGTAAGCTGAACAGAGAACATCTGAGCTGTGATTATCAATATTAGTAAAAGAGATGAGAAATCTGATAAAGACTACTTACAGTGCTTTATAAAATTATAATATGAATTGAGATCTGTGAAAACAGAGCTTTAAAACAAGATCTGAATAATAATATTTGTAAAGAGACTGAATAAAGATATATAGAACAAGCTTATTAAGTAAGACTCTAAGCTCTTAACTCTGAAGAAACTGATGACTCTCATTCATTACTTATAGATTACTGTAAGAGTCATAGATCTGTAGAGAACAGATCACTGATCAGCTCTGTAAGAGTCTGAATAACAGAGAATAGATTTGTCAGAAAAAGATAACAAGATATAGAGAGATTTATATCTGACTGCTAAGTAGAGAGAGAGAGCTTCATAAGCTTCTGTAAACAGAGTGTATAATAGAGAGATTAAGAAAAAGAGACTCTGCTTTATTTATTCTAAATTACAATATCTCTGTATAAACTGTCTGAATAAATTAAAATAGAAATTTAAGAAGTTATAAACAGAGTCAGCAACAGTCTTCTTAAGAGTCTTGAAGCTGAGATCTGAATCTGTTACTCTCTCAATGAAAATGCTTACTCATAGAAAGAGATCATGTCATGATACTGCTATCTCACAAGTATGAAAAGTATTGATAAACTCAGAATCTCAGGTCACTGTAGTGTCTCTAAAGCTCACAGAGTGAATAAGCTGAGAGATGAAAACTGAGAATCTGCTCTTATAATAAGCAGAATATGAGAACTCAGATCTGAGAGCTGAGAGACTTATAAGAATCATCTTTAAATTGTAAGATCTCTCTGAAATCTGAAAGAAATTTATAGAAACTGTGATTATCACAGACATCACAGATGATATATACTTAAGACTTGTATAACTTTAAAGACACAATCTGTATATAGCTGTCTATAAGTCAGGTTTATACTTCTGATTAATATTAATAGATTCACTTATAAAGATAGAATCAGTTGATACTGTAAAGTTGATTAGAGAAGATAGACTTATCTATATAATAACTTTATAAGTGTCTGAGAATCTCACAGTCATGAAAACTGAGCTTCAGATATTAAAGAAATACTGAGATCTCACAGAGATATTCAGCTCAGTAAAGATAGCTGAGCTTTCTTCTTACTATAAGAAGAATCTGATAATAAATTTAATAGAAGAATAGAAACTCTTCTGAGAATTAATCTATAAACTCTCTTATTATGAGACAGAGATCTTACAGGTCTATATAAAGAAGAATCTGAAGAATGACTTTATCTAATCTTCACAGATCTTTATAAAAGCCTCTGTGATATTTATAAAGAAGAAGAATAAAGATCTCAGATTATGTATAGACTACTGTAATCTGAACTTCAAGATAATAAAGAGCTGCTATTCTCTATCTCTGATTGAGAATGTAATCAACTGTCTCACAGAAACTGTTATATTTATATAACTGAATGTGATTAATATATATACACAGCTATGAATACAGTCTGAGAATGAATGAAAGACTGTCTTTAGAACTGTACTGAGATTGTTTAAATATCTAGTAATATCTTTTGATCTGACTAATATCTCTGTGATATTTCAGTCTTTTATTAATAAAATACTTTATATATATTTAAATATCTTCATGATAATATATCTGAATAATATGATAATATACTCTGTGAAGAAGAAAGAACACACTGAGTATGTATGAAGTGTGTTAAAGGTCTTAGATAAGACAGAACTGTATATTAAGCTTATAAAGTATAACTTCAGTGTCTATTGAATTAATTTTCTAGAATATATAATTACTGCAGATGATATTCAGATGAAATCTTTATAAGTTAAGATTATTCTATCATAGTCAGAGTTAACTAGTATTCATGAGATTCAGATCTTTCTGAGCTTTGTGAATTTCTATAGATGATTTATCTTTGAATTTATAAGAATATTCTTGACTCTTACAGATATGCTGAAGAGTAAAAATAAGAAGAAGTTATTCTGTGAATAAAGAATGAAAAGATTATTGAGAAGAGAGAACTATAAGAACTTTCTTATCTCAGAAGCTTATAAGATCTTTATAAGATTGAAACAGATATTTGTAGATACAGTGATACTATTTCACTTTAATTTCTTACTCTTAATCAGATTAGAGACAGATATCTTCTTCTTTATAATTTTAGAAATAGTTTTATAACTACAGTTAAATAAAAACTGAGTTTCAGTAATCTTTTTCTTATAGAAGATGCAACCTGCAGAGATCAACTATAATATTTATAATTAGAAGCTTCTTATAATAGTGAAATTCTTCTATCACTGATATCACTACTTTAAGAGTCTCATGACAGTGATTACTGTCAGAACTGATCATGATAGCTTACAATAGTTTACTTTAATTAAGAAACTCTTACAGTGAAAGATTCACTGAGCTTAGAGACTGAGTGAGTTCTGATTCAAGATAGAATATATTAAGAAAACTAATAACTCAGTAGATGAACTCTCTTACAGATCAGACTATGTTAAGAAGATCAGAATAACAGATACAGAGAGACTAGAGAAGATAGAAAAGCTTTATAATATACTCAAACTGAGTATTATGAAGAGATTGATTGAAGAGTCTCTCAATTCTCTGTAAGAGAAGAAGAGAAAGAAAGAGAAGAAGTCTGTATAACTACTCTCTATAATACTGAGAGTCAACACTCTGAGAATCTCTGTGAGAATTCTTGAAAAGAGTATCTATAATCTGAAGAATTTACAGGCTTTGAGAAGTACTGTAGAAGATCTGATGTAAGAGAAAACAGAGTATAAGTTTTTATAAGATCTTCTATTCAGATTATCTGAACTGCAACTGAAGAATGAATATACTCAGTATATTCAGAAACTACTTATAATAGAAATCAATTCTGTAGAAATAAAGAGTTGAAGAAACTTAAATAATCTCTTATAAAGAGAGAACTGAATTTATATATCTATGAATAAGTTTCTATATATAGAACTTATTAAAAGATATTATAACTCTTCTCTAACAGATCATTTTACAGATACTAGAACTCATAAGTTGCTTATAAGAAAATACTTCTAACTGAAGATGTGAGAACTTATAAAGAAGATAGTGAATTCTTGTACTATTTATCAGAATTTGTGAATAGTGTGATTCAGATTATATAAAGAACTTGCTTCTTTACTCATTCTGTAAGAATCTTGAGAATAGCTAGAAATGAATGCTCTTGTAAGCCTCTCTGAAAGTAAGAATATATATAATACCTGCTTTAACAGTGTGCTGATGATAGTGAATTACTTTATTAAGATAACATACTTTATACTCATCTGCAAGAACTTGAAGTTAAAGAATTTAACTTATATCTTTATCTGTGATATGATTCAGTTGCATGAATTATCTATGAATATTATCTTAGATAGAGAATTAATCTTTATAGAAGAGTTCTGATCTGATCTGATAATTATACTAAAGATCTCATAAGATCTAAGTATGACTTTTCATTAACAGATAGATAATCAGATAGAATATCTGATAAGTATATTAAAACAGTATCTGTAAGAAATTCCGCTTCTCACGAATTCTTTACTTCTATTTCTATCTCTCATATAATCAATAGAGCTAGCGGCTCTTGGCTACACACAACTATATAGACTGAAGTTCATGAATACTATTCATAACTCAGCTTGAATACTATTATACATTTGATCTCTACATTTTATCTTTCTACTGTGAATACTTCTAGTAGTTAACAGTACATATCACATCAAGCTGCAAACACTTAAATAATTGTCTGTGAGCACTTATTCTTACATTTCAAGCTCAGTCAGTCAGCAACTGTCTGTTATGACTGAAAGAACTAGAAACTTGCATGCTTCAACTTCTGTGAACTCTACTACAGACACTCAGAAGCAGTCATCTAAATCATGAATAGCTCTTATGAAAGAAGTCTCAGAGAACTTATTAATCACTCACAGAACATCATTCTCTACATCTGTGACAGAGAAACTCTCTGAACTCATGAATAAATCAATCTCAGTGAAGAACATTCTTGAGCATCTTCTGCAGAATCAAGCTATTTTTCTATAAGAAATGCTTACTGTCTGTAAACACTCTTAAACTGAGTCTCTAGACATGATCTTCAGAGATATCTATGAACTGAAAAGAAACTTTCTTAAGCTGTGATCACTTAAGATTACTTATTGAATCACAATCTATAAAAGCTTTTGCAAGTTTGCATTTGAAATTGACTTACAAGCTCAGCTATGTAATATGAAAGATGAAGAAGCTGTCATCTACATAATGACAGATCTCTATTACACTGAAGTCAAGAACTGGCTGAATTATCTAGAGAATAATTATGAGAGATTTCACTCATCTGTTCTCAAGCTCTATCTAGAGAATAAGTTAAAAGACTCTGTGAGCTAAACAGAGAACATCTGAGCTGTGATTATTAATATTAGAAAAAGAGATGAGAAATCTGATAAAGACTACTTACAGCACTTCATAGAACTATAATATGAATTGAGATCTGTGAAAACAGAGCTCTGAAACAAGATCTGAATGATGATATTTATAAAGAGACTGAATAAAGATATGCAGAACAAGCTTATTAAGTAAGACTCTAAGTTCTTAACTCTGAAGAAACTGATGACTCTCATTTATCACTTACAGATCACTGTGAGAGTTATAGATCTGTGAAGAGTGAATTATTAACTAGATCTGTGAGAGCTAGAACAATAGAGAACAGATTTATCAGAAAAAGATAATAAGATATAGAGAGATTTATATCTGACTGCTGAGTAGAAAGAAAGAGCTTTATAAGCTTCTGTGAATAGAGTGTATAATAGAGAGATTAAGAAAAAGAGACTCTGCTTCATCTATTCTAAATCAGAATATCTTCATACAAACTGTCTGAATAAATTAAAATAGAAATTTGAGAAGTTATAGACAGAGTTAGCAACAGTCTTCTTAAGAATCTTAAAGCTGACACCTGAATCTGTTACTCTCTTGATGAAAATACTTACTTATAGAGAGAGATCACATCACAGTACTGTTACTCTGTAAGTATGAAAAGTATTAATGAACTCAGAATCTCAGATTACTGTGATATCTCTAAAGCTTATGAAGTGAATGAGCTGAAAGATGAAAACTGAGAATCTGCTCTTATAATAAGTAGAGTGTAAGAACTCAGATCTGAGAACTGAGAGACTTATAAGAGTTATTTTTAAATTACAAGATCTCTCTGAAACCTGAAGAAGATTTATGAAAACTGTGATTATTACAGACATTATAGATGATATGTACTTGAGACTTGCATGACTTCAAAGATACAATTCACACATAGCTGTCTGTGAGTCAGGTTTATACTTCTGATCAGTGTTGACAGACTCACTCATGAAAATAGAATCAGTTAATACTGTAGAGTTAATTAGAGAAGATAAGCTCATCTATATAATAACTTTATAAGTGTCTGAGAATCTCATAGTCATGAAAACTGAGCTTCAGATATCAGAGAAATACTGAGATCTTACAGAGATATTCAGCTCAGTAAAGGTAGCTGAGCTTTTCTCTTATTATAAAAAGAATCTGATAATAGATTTAATAGAAGAGTAGAAACTCTTCTGAGAATCAATCTATAAGCTCTTCTATTATAAGACAGAGGTCTTGTAGATCTATGTGAAGAAGAATCTGAAGAATGACTTTATCTGATCTTCACAGGTCTTCATGAGAGTCTCTGTGATATTTGTGAAGAAGAAGAATGAAGATCTCAGATTATGTATAGACTATTACAACCTGAACTTCAAGACAGTAAAGAGCTGCTATTTTCTGTCTCTGATTGAGAATGTGATCAATTATCTCACAGAAGCTGTTATATTCATACAACTGAATATGATCAATATATATACACAGCTGCAAATACAGTCTGAGAATGAATGAAAGACTGTCTTTAGAACTGCACTGAAATTATTTGAATATCTAGTAATATCTTTTGATCTGACTAATATCTCTACAGCATTTCAGTCTTTTATCAATAAAATACTTTATATATATCTGAATATCTTTGTGATAATATATCTGAATGATGTGATGATGTACTTTATAAAGAAGAAAGAACATACTGAGCATGTATGAAGTGTGTTGAAGGCCTTAAATGAGATAGAACTGTATATTAAACTTGCAAAGTACAACTTCAGTACTTATCAGATTAATTTTCTAGAATATGTAATCACTGCAGATGATATTCAGATGAATTCTTTGTAAATTAAGACTATTCTATTTATCACGTTCCCGGCCGCGCCAAGGCCTCATTGCGGTTCCACACGGCCCATCGCTTTCATGCGGATGATTCCATCCATCCCGCAGGCCATCCGAACCGGTTTTCAACCACTCTATGACATCATGCGGATGTATCATAGAAAGATCCGATTGATGAATATGAGAACCCCGCTTCTATACAAGGTCAGCAGATTACTCTTTCTTAGCAATGAGGTGCTGCTGAGGTATCACTCCAGCTATTCTCACTCATGGAATGAAAGGAGAGTATCTGCTCATTATCTATATAAAATAGCTAGATGCTGGCTTCTTATCAAAGAAGTCAGCAATTCATTTTCCTTCTACTGAAATATATACAAGAGTTACTATGTGTCTTATACAATCTTCTTAGTATACTAAGTATCATATCTGTGATATTCTCATAATAATCTTGTAGTCTATGAGCTTGCTATTCAAGCAAGATAGTCAAGCTCACTTATACAGCTTCTTAAACAACTACTTCTATATAATACTGCTGACTAGTCACTGCTTCAGTTCTGTTATATTACAATTTGAATTACTTAACCTGATTACACATTTGAATCAGTTAAGCTCTAACAGACTGATATGACCTCATGCATTCATGCTGAGACTGACTCAACCTCATTCTCTGAGAGAAACACTACATCATTTTCTAGAGTGTGTACATCTCTATCTTAGCAGAAATCTGAGATTTCTGAACTCACTGCACATTTTGACATAGGCTCTTCAACTGCTCTGTCACTGCCATGGCCTCTACACATCTACATCTATTATGAAGATAGAGAGATTAAGATCAGAGATTCACTGAGATATAAGAAAAACATCTTGTCTGAATTTCACAGCTTTATCTGTATTCTTGAATGAAAATTCCACCTTAATCTGAGTCAGTATAATACTTATGAGATATAAGTAATATATGCTGTCAACCTTCTTAAAGGCATCTCTGCAACTACTTGAGCTATTAAGAAGAGAGAGCTTGAGTGTATCAATACTGTTATAACTTAAGAAGAATTTAAGAACTTTCTACTGAATCAAATTAAAGATCACTGCAACTGCAGCTTCACAGTAGTATAGCAGTTCAACTCATTATATCAATGAGATGATGAGAATTCTTGTGATTTTAATATAAGATTTGAAGAATATTGAGAGGAATTAACTGATGATTTAAATCAATTAAAAACACAGCTTTATCTCACAAAGCTGACTTATAAGATGTGAACAATGATATCATAATATCAGAGTTCATTAATCAATTATACTGAGCTTATCAATCTGACTTTCTGAATCTATTTGAATAATCAATTCTCTAAGAAAAAGATTAATAAGATCTCTTCTAAGCAATCAATAACAGAATCTAAACAGTGTCATGACAGCTTCAGTGTGAAGAAAGTAAAGAAGAATTCTAAGTATTCTGATTCTTCACTCACTGTAAAGAAATGCTAAAAAAGATTTAACAAAGATCTCTGTTTCAACTGCAGAGCTGATAATCACTATATTAGTGATTGTAAGAAGCTGAAGCAGAGAAGAAACTGAGAAGACATTTTCTCAAAGTTAACTCCTCTTCTGACAAATGTATCTGTGAAAGATAAAGAAGAGAAAGATAAGAATTGATAATTCTCATATCTCTGAGTTTATGTTATAATCACAATACATACTCTGAATAAGAAGATATTAGTAAGATGTCTACTTAGCTCTGAGATAGATATTAACTTCATATTCTATTTCTTTTCTTTGATGAAGAATTGAAAGAAGATAGATCTGTCAGATTATATGAAATTTACAGATGAAATAAAATACCACTATTTTAACATAATTCAAGCAAAGTATGTGATCACAGACTTAGAAGAAATCTTTAAGAAGAGCAGTCTGCTTCTTCATACAGTTAATATCATAGATAAGAACATCATTCTAGATCTTCTGTGATTGAGAGAAAACAATTCTCTTATTAACTGAGTTATTCAGATATGACAGTATCATCTCACTGATAAAGAGATAGTGATAGAGAAATCTGAAGAGTTTCATCAGAAGAATCTTGAGAAAAAGATTGAGTTAATATACTGTATAGCAGATGATTGAGACTTGAGAATAAATGAAGAAGTCATCACTCTCACTGCAAGATTAGCAGCAGTATTCATCATTGAAGACAGACATACATGATATCTCTTTACAGATTTTAAGAATGTCTTTTTGAAAAGAGAAGCAGTGAAGTTTTCTGACATCAAGATATGATATAAGATTTGTCTTGAAGATGATGCAATGACACTGTACAGGTCTCTTTACAACTTGTCTGTAAAGAAGTTGAATGTTCTGTGCAAATATCTTGAAGAAGTGCAATCAAAGAACTGAATACATTTATCAAAGAGTTCAGCAGAGGCATCTATACTCTTTGTACTCAAGAAGGATAATAGACTACATCTATGTATAGACTACAGAGATCTCAATAAGATGATAGTTAAGAATTGCTATTCACTATCATTGATTGACAAGATGATCAATTGATTATCTGAAGTAAAGATGTTCTCAAAGATTGATATACAGAATACCTATTATAGAATCAGGGTTAACAAAGATAACATTTGAAAAACAGTCTTTTATATCAAGTACAGTAATTTTGAATATCTTGTTTTATCTTTTGATCTCTGTAACACTTCAGTCATCTTTCAGACCTATATAAATGAGACACTGCAGAGCCTTGTCAACATCTTCTGCATAGTATATCTGAACAACATTCTAATCTTCTCAAAAACAGAGAAAGAATATAATACTCATATTTGAGAAGTATTAAGTCACTTGAGACAGCATCAACTCTATGCAAACACTGAAAAATGCTCATTCTACATGCAGGAGATTGATTTCTTAGGTTATATTATTAGAGTGAATGACATTTCAATGAACAGAAGCTGAGTCTCTGTCATTGAGAACTGGTCAGTGCCGCAGACATATTGCAAGATGCAGGTGTTTCTAGAATTTGTGAATTTCTACAGATGATTTATCTATGCATATTCATAAATTACTGTCTCTCTTACAGATCTGTTGAAGAGAAGTGTGAAAGATAGAAAAATGAAACTGTTTATTCTCACTCAAGATGCTGTGCAGATATTTGCAGAATTGAAATAAGTTTTTACAGATATCACAATACTGAATCACTTTAATCCTGACTTATTCAGTCAGTGTGAGACTGATACATTCAGAAATGAGATCTGTGAAATCTTTTCACAGTTAACACTGAAGATCTTTCAATATTGAAAGAATCAGAGAATAATCATCTCTGAGAAAATAGATAATGAATTATCTGTGAGAGAAGACTTTTTCACAGAGTCTATAAGATACTGTGAATAAAGATCAGTGATCTTCTTCTTCAAGAAGTTATCACTTATACAGAGAAGATATAATACTCATAATCAGAAGATATTAGTAATTGTCAAATTCTTTAAGATCTGATAATATTATCTTCAGAATAGTAAGTACTCAGTGCAAGTTCTCACTGATTATACAAATCTGTGTTACTTCTTGATAACAAAGAGCTTGATAGAATATCAAGTCAGATGAGCAGAGCTGCTTTTGAAGTATGATTTCTATATCTGATACTGTTCAGATCAGCTTAACTCTGCTGATACACTGTCTAGACAGTCTGATTATAATATTGTTAATACAGAGAAGAATTCTACAAAAGAACCTCTGTTATCACTGTAGAAGAAGCTGGCTGCAGGGGATTAAGATTCTCTAAAGCTTAGAAATGATATCAGAGAGACAGCTGCATGACTTAGTATAGAAGGTGAAAGAGAACCCAGGTCTCTGTGAGAAACTGACACTGAAGATCATGAGCTTCTCATGTTATATCTTACAATCATTGAATTGATAAAGAATGAAACAGTCTACAATCTTTCAATCTGACTACTTTTGAAATTCATTAATAAGTTACAGAAGAGAGACATCTCTACTGCAGCTTAAATTCAGAAGTTGAAGAAGAAAGAGTCTGATTTGAACTTGAAAGAGACAGACTCTGAGTGAGATGATATCACTAAGAAATCAAGTCACTGATAACTAGAAGAATGTGAACTTCTACTGCTGAATAATTCAGTCTTTATCTCTTGTAGCAGAGCAGTGTGTCAGAAGTTATTGAGAATTCATCATAATAATTCTTATACAGAGTACTTCAGATTAGAGAAGACTGAGAAGCTTCTAAAATATAAATATATTTGAGACAAGCTTCAGACAGATGTTAAAGAGTATGTTGAAACTTACAATGTCTGTCAAAGAATAAAGATTCTGCAGTATAAGTAATATGATGAGTTGATATCACTGTCTATTTCAAAGAGCTTATAACAGAATTTATCAATGAATTTCATAGTTGATCTGCTGAAGTTGATAAGAGTTAAAGAATATAACTCAATTTTGATCATTGTTAACTGCTTCATAAAGATAATTAGATATATCTCTATTTATAAAAAGATTAAAGCTTCTGAATTGACTGACCTATTTTTAGATATCATTATTTATGATCATGATGCTCTGAAATCATTGATAATAGATTGAGAATCTCTCTTCATTAGCAAGTACTGATCAGCTTTTTACTATTATCTTATAATAAGATATCTCCTCAGTACTGCTTTTCATTCACAGACTGATGATCAGACTGAATGTCAGAATCAGACACTAGAACAGCATCTTTGAGTGTTCTGTTCATATTATTAAAATGATTGACTCAAACATCTTCTGATTACTGAATTTATATATAACAATACAAAGAATACAATCTTAAAGATATCTTCTTTCTATACTTGTTATGAATATAATTCTTTGTTATTCAGTGATGTCACAGATGACATTTCAAAGAAGAGAATAGATAGTCAGAATGTCAGACAGATACAGAGAATGAAGTATCTCTTAGTATCAGAAGTAAAAGTGAGATTGAAACTTTTGAATAAAATTTATAAGAAGATGATGAAAAGCATTTACTGTGCTCAGAAGTGATAGATAAAATACTATAATTAAAAACATCTTCTGATAAAGTTCTTAATAGAGAATCAAGTGCTACTTTCAGCAAAGAATATCAAGACAATGAGACTATGTAAGAAGCTCAGTGAGTGATGACTAGAATCTTTCTCAATAATAAGAGTAATGAGTAAGCAGATATATGAGTTAAAATTACTCACAGAATTGAAATCAATTCATTCTGTTTTTCACATTTTCTATTTGAAGTTCTATAAGCAATGTTCTGAGGCAGAGTCATCTTGACTGAATGATATTGAGATTAAGAGTGATACTGAATATCTTATAAAGAAAATATTGAATAAGTAAACACATTACAGTAAGCTTCAATATCTTGTTAAATGAGAAAATTATTCATTATCAGAGAATTTATGAGAACTGCTTGAGCATTTGAAAAATACTGAGAAAGAGATTACAATTTATAAGACAGCTAGTAGAGACTGCTCTATTACATATCAGAGATATTGAGCAAGAAATGCTGCTTAAGACTTCTCATTTTTCTTAAAGAGTTTTTTTAGAGATGATCTCATAATAATAAGTCAGTATCTTATAGACTCTGTAGCACTCTTCTTCTATTTTCTCTCAAAGAGTTTTTAGAAGTTTAATAAGACTACACAAGTGTAAAATTCCTGAAGTGATTAGAGAAAAGAGATATTGAAAATCAATAAAATAATTAATATTATCAATCTGCAGGCTGCTGCTATTCTAATAGAGCTGTAGTCTGCTGAAAAAGTAAAAAGAAGGACCAGGGCCTACTTATCAATAATTATATTCTCATCAAACTCATTCTTCACTGTTGAAGTCTCTGACACTGATATCTTTGTCTGCTGAGAAGTTAGTGCTGTGATACTGCAGAGAAGTATACTGTAGAAGAGTATAAGAGATGCTGAAAGTATTAACTTATCAACTTATAAAGTATCTCAGTCATCTGCTTCAACTGAAGTGAGATTCTCTTCAATCAGTGATTAATCTCTGTGATACTTTCAATAGCAGTATCAGCTGATCTCTTCTTAAGATCAGTCATTCTGAGGTGTTTTTTTATCTTGAAGATTCACACTTTCATATTCTTTTACAGATGAGTAAGAGAGATCTCTTCAGTCTTGACAGAATCTGTCAATACTTAGAGCTCTGAGACTCTTACTCTGTACTACTTGAGCATCTAGACTTCTTATCAGAGCTGATATGACATCTTTCTATGAAATAATACTTACAGAGAGACAGAAGTTGTTATTACAGATGTAATAAAAATAACAGAAGTGAGAGAAGAGACAGATGTATAAAATCCTCTCTTTCTTCAGCTGCTTAATGCAGCACAGACAAGTAGCAGTGCTGATCAGAGGCTGCATCAGAGCCTTCTCATAGAGAGAAGATAAAGAAACTGCAGAATTCTGCAGACCTAACTCAGCAGTATTCTGAGCAGGGCTCAGGTGAGCTGTGAGAGAGAAACTACAGATTGAGCTTCTCAGAGTCACTGTTCCCAGAACCAAGCTCTTCTTGAGTTCCTCTCTGAATGATCACACAGGGTCATACATCATCATATTGACTGAGAGGGGGGGCGGAGTTGCAATGACGGTGAGAAGAACAGAAGACAGACTGAATACAGATGCACTGACTGGCAGAATCATCACAGCTGTAAAAGAAGCAGGAGAAGATGTGACAATGAGAGTGATACTCCCGCGGCTCATTGATATCACCACCTTCAACCTGGCTTTCTTGACAGTCATGAAGACCGCCGCCGCATCATAAAGACATTTATTCACTAGAAAATGTCAGAATAAGTTCTCTACTATTCTTCAAGAATGATACTTTCATGCACTCACTATTACAGATGAGGAAGAGGGAAGAAAAAAGTGTTATAGAGAAGAAAGATTTTTTCAAAAAAATCCTGTCACTACTGTTAGTTTTGTCTCTAAAATACATCACTTTTGCAGAGAATTTTATATATAGAATGAAATATATTGAAAGATCTACAAGTCACTTATTAATTACATTTTTCATCTTTTAAATTGATATATAAGAAACTCACTTATCACATGTTTAATTTGAATGAAGATGAGAAAAGAAAGACCTATACAGTTAGTAGAAAAACTCATCTATTTCTTTATATCATACACAGTATATATACTGTTAATTAGTTGACAATCATTGCTATACAACAAAGATAATTTCTAATTCAGTAATCTTGAGAGTATAGAGACTATATTCTTAAAGAAGAGAGTATTATCACATTTCCAGTTATGTCAAGACTCTGTTACAGTTTCACACAGCTCATCACTTCTATGTGAATGATTTCATTCATCTTACAGGCTGTCTGAACTGATTTTCAATCACTCTATGATATCATGCAGATGTATCATAGAAAGATCTGATTGATGAATATGAGAACTCTGCTTCTATATAAGGTCAGCAGATTACTCTTTCTTGACAATGAGATGCTGCTGAGGTATTACTCTAGCTATTCTCACTCATGAAATAAGAGAAGAGTATTCACTCATTGTCTATATAGAATAGCTAGATACTGACTTCTCATCAAAGAAGTCAGTAATTCATTTTCCTTCTACTGAAATATATATGAGAGTTACTGCATGCCTTATACAATCTTCTTAGTATACTAAGTACCATATCTGTGATATTCTCACAATAACCTTGTAGCCTATGAGCTCGCTATTCAAGCAAGATAGTCAAGCTCACTTATACAGCTTTTCAAACAACTACTTCTACATAACACCGCCGACTAGCCACCGCTTCGGTTCCGTCAGGTTACACTATTATAATCAGAGTTAACTAGTATTCATGAGATTCAGATCTTTCTAAGATTTGTGAATTTTTATAGACAGTTTATCTTTACATTTATAAGAATCTTCTTATTATTATTATTATTCTTCAATTATAGATGTATGCAGTCAGAGACTATGACATCTACCTGAGAACTTTTAGTTCTCAGAGTTTTTCCTATATCTGTAAAGTTAACTATTATACATTCATCAATTTCAGATATGCAAAATCAGAAAATTTCAGCTCAGAATACAAAAACTGTTTACAAATTGCAGTGTTTTAACATCATCTCATACTTTGAAATCATTTGACAATATCATGACAAAGGAAAAGAGAACACAGTCTTAAAGATAGACATATTAAATAGATAGACAGAAAGAAATTGAAAGGAAAAGATAAAATAAAGAAAGACTGTAACAAAACAAATTATTAAAAGATAGTATATAGCTGTTTTAACAGACTATATCTGATTGATTTCCTCCTCTTCATATTCAGATAATTCGGAATTTAGTCATTTTCTTGTAGCTGCTTGAGTTTCTGATAGAAAGTCTATTAAGTATTTAATTCCTGTCTCAGTTGAGAATAAGAATCTCATATTTAATTAATTTAGATTATACTTCTCTTTCAATCTAGCTCTGAGACTATTGTATAATGCACAGTGCATTACAATATACTCAGAATTCTCATTTATATTGCAGAATGAGCATTCTATTGAGTCAAATCTATCATCAAATCTTTGTATATAAGATTTGAAATAGTCATGTCCTAGTTTCAGCTGTATTATAGATGAGAATATTTTCTTTTTACATTTAATTGAACAAGATTTTCACTTGAGTTTTGTTTCAAATCTTGAATAATGTATACTTTTCTTTTGTTTCTGCCAGCTTTCATTTCACTTGTCTAAACAAGATTCTTTTATTTTTCTCTTTATAAAAGATCAGGACACAATTTTTTGAATAGATCTGCTTAATTCTGCACTCTTTTTTGCAGCTGAATCAGCCAATTCATTGCCATGAATATTCATATAAGCAGGAACTCAGTGCAGATGAATTATCAGCTTTGATATTCTTCTCTTTTGAATTTTTAAAATAGAGTTTAAGATCAGTTCAAGATTCATTTAATCATTATAAATCTGACTATTTCTAAGTCTTTTAAAGCAGCTTGACTATCAGAGAATATTCATGTCTCTTTCAAACAATTTCCTCTTTTATGAGATTTTATTTCAATGAGTTTGAAAGCTTTCACTATTACAAATAGTTCAGCATCAAAGACTTCACATTCAGAGCCTAGATTTCAGAAATCTGAGATAAAATTGATATTATCTTCAGTATAAGCAATGCCTGCGTCTAATCTATTCAAGTTCTCATTTTTTGAGCCATCTGAATAAATCAGAATAGAGTCTTTTATATTGATTGTAGAAATTCTCTTCAAATGCTGTTCATATTCTTTCTCTTTTGATAGTTCACTTATTTGTAAGTCTATAAGAGATTCAAGCTTTTCTCTTCAGAGACATAACTTCTCATGATCAACTTTTTCAACATTTAAAGAAGAAAATTGATTTTTAATCAGAGAGTATAGTCTGTACAGTTGAGAAGGCATTTTCTTTAAGAATCTTCTTGACTCTTACAGACATGCTGAAGAATGAAAACAAGAAGAAGTTATTCTATAAATAGAGAATGAAAAGATTATTGAGAAGAGAGAACTGTAAGAACTTTCTTATCTCAGAAGCTTACAGAGTCTTTGCAAGATTGAAACAGATATTTATAAATGCAGTGATGCTGTTTCACTTTAATCTCTTGCTCTTAATCAGATTGAAGATAGATGTCTTCTTCTTTATAATTTCAGAAATAGTCTTATAACTACAGTTAAATGAGTGTGGTTCGGAAGAACATACGACCGTCGGATAATCACGCGGCCGCTTCCAAACTACTAGCGTACGCGTACAAGTGTAAAGGGGCCATAGCGTACGCTAATTAATTTAGCATACAAGATTACAATATAAGAAGCCAGTGTACACCTGTAATTGTACACTGGCTTAAGAAACCTTTGAATCACATCTGATAGCATGTCTAAAAACTGGTGAGAAGTGCAGGCTCCTCCAGGGCGTGATAATTCTGTCTACAAAGTGATTCATAGTTATCATGCCAGTGTGGTCCTAGAATGTCTCAAAAGATAGTGTATGAAGAGTAGTGAGCAGAAGAGCATCTGATTGATGCTGCTTCACTTGTTGAGGGAAAACTCCACACCCAGGCGAATGCCACATATGAGACATGAACAGATGAGGTGTGAGAAAGGGGATGAGAGCAGTGAACCAGATTCAAAGAAGTCTACTCCCTACCCAAAAGAAGGATAAAAAGAAGGGGTGGCCATCACTGGAGTCATACAATGATAACAGAGCAATATAGCAATATAACAATATAGTGATATAATGATACAGTGATATAGCAATATAATGATACAGCAATAATGATAGACATCATACAATCAATGAGAAATCACTGAAATGAATATCTTCTCTAGCTGATATGAACAACACCCTTCTCTGCTATCTGAATTGAAAGATATGCAGAATCTCTCAGAGGGTTTACTTGAAGCAGTAAGAAAAGCAGTCAAGATCACTGAACTGAAATTGAAGCTCTGTACACATATGAGAATTCTAAATGAGATTGAGGCCTTGTGTATGCAGTGACAGGCTGAGGTGAAGATTAAACAACAATTGACATTCACTGTGAACCAAGCATTCACTATGAAGAGCTTCGCCGATGCAATTGCCATCATCAATAAGAATAGAGAAAATCAGATCTTAGGCCTGCAGCAGAAGATCAAATGTTTACACAGACAGGTGACTACACTGAACCTGAAGATCTCATCACAATCATTCACAATCTCTTCAGAAGTGTACACATCATCAGAGACTGCTGTGCAGGATGAGAATCTGAGCATGAAATATATCAAGCTGAGAGATCTGCTGAAGTTATCAAGCTTCAATGATGACTGAAAAAATGATGCTGCAATCAGCTGACTAAGTCAGATGTGATCATATTATCAGATTGAATGTGAACTCACAGACAGGCAGTCAACAGAATTTCAACAAGTCTTAAGATCTGCCATATTTCTACACAGAAAAGTGAAGTCATTATGAATGACTGATAAAAAGATGAATCTCACAGATCTGAAGTGATATTCATTCTCATGAACATGAAATGAGTTTTTCAAATGAATCTTGCACAACTTTGAGAAAGTGAACATGTGAGATAAGTGTTACAAATACTTCACTGAGTGTAGACAAGTGAGCAATCTTACATCATACTTCACACACTTCAGTTTATACTATCTTATATTGAATGAAGAGCTTTCAACATCTTTCTGTTTACAGATCTTCATTCATGATCTTACACCTGAGTTAAGAGTGAAATGAAAATGCTTAACCTCACAGCCAGGCACAGTGAAGAAAGCATACAATATTCTCATTATACAGGAACAAGTGAGTTAATTGTAACAGAAAATACTGCAATTGAGTATGTCTCAGTGAAGAACAGATAATCAGACTTCTATGATACAAGTCACACACTCAGATATGATGAATCTAGATCTGAATGTCATTGCTAAAGCACTGAATCCTCTGAAAAAGAGATTCTCTGAGTGAAAATCTTGATGTCATGAGTATTGAGCTTGTTTCAACTGCAGATGTCAAAATCATGATACAAAAGATTGCATTCAGTGTGTGCAGTCAAAAAACTAGCAGGATCAGTGAGCTCAGAGACACTCACTGATATTCTATAAAAAGCCTTCAAAGTGAAAGAGATGTCTGTATTAGATAATTCTCTGAATTCTGTGAATGCAAAGAAGAAGCAGGCTTCTGACTGAGATGTAAGTGAGAATGAAGTGAACACTCATCTCAATGCCTTGAGACTTGAAATGTTAATGTATAAGAGGCACTTGGATAAGAATTGAGAGATGGCTGCAAAAGTGTTAGTGAATACAGAAGCTTTAATACAATATATTGATGATTATATAATCTGAAGACTGAAAGAAGTCTGCTGAGTGAAGAATCCCTGATGTATAAGATTATCTGATAACTGATATTTGATATCATCTGCAAAAGTAAGAGTTTCCTTGCACTTCAGAGAATGATCTTGCTATATTTGAGCATGAGAGCTGCAGAACATGAAATATAACCTTATTTTCAGACTCAATTGATTTCAAAGATTCAATCTGCAGATTCAATGATGTACATGTCATATGCAGTTGACTGATAGGAAGAAAATGATTCATACAATTCTATCAACTGATATGAGAAGGACATTTCACATCCCTGATATAGAAGGGTTAAATCTGCTTACACATTAACAAGTAAAGAGAATGATTCATAAGATCTCATCTGAAAGCATCCTGTATATCATACAGAACCTGGAAGCGGAGGAAACCAAGATAAAAGATATGCAGGAGGATAAGCATATGAAGGAGCTTCTGAAGAAGCATGAAAAGGTCTTTCAAACAGATCTTTCACCAGAATTGCTGCTGAAACAAGGATTCATACATGAGATTGACACAGGGGATGCAAAACCAGTCAATCAGAATGCATACCCCCTGTCACAAATGCATCTCAAAGAACAGAAGCATCAGATCACAGACCTTCTAGAATGTGGTCTCATATGACCCTCATCAAGCGCGTGGGGCTTTCCAGTCCTATTCATGAAAAAGGCAGGTGGAGAGTGACAGATATGTATCAATTATCAAGCACTTAACAAGCTAACAATCAAGAATGAATATTCACTGCCACAGATTCAACAACAGTTGAATACAGTCAGAAACACCTGATATCTATTGAAGATTGATCTTCTCTCAGAATACTGGCAGATCTGTGTAGACAAACTGTCAGTCTCATGAACTGTGTTTAATATGCAATGAGGGAAGTTTGAATTCCTAGCAATGTCATTCAGTCTGACAAATGCACCCACCATCTTTCAAACAATGATGAATATGATTCTTTATAAACAGAATGAAACCTCATGCCTTGTATATCTTGATGACATTCTAGTCTTTTCAAACTCATACAATGAACATCTGAAGCATCTCAATGAAGTGCTTACAACTCTGGCAGAGTATAAGCTCTACATCAAATCAATCAAGTGTGTGTTTGAAATAGAAGAGTTGGAGTTTGTGAGACATGTAGTGAGTGATAACTGTATACATCTCATCTCAGAGAAATTGAATGTCATAGTGAATTGACTGTGACTGAGAAATGTACATTATATACAACAGTTTCTTGAGTTGATCTCATACTACTGTAGATTCATCAAGGATTTTGCACAAATATCTGCATCACTCTCAGATCTCTTAAGAGAAATGAATACAAATCTGTGAAAGAAGAAGTTTCATTCAATCATCTGAAATGCTGTGTGTGAAGAGGCTTTTCTCACACTGAGAGAATGTGTAACAACATTCTCAGTGCTTATTCAATCAGATTGTGATAAACCTTTCTATATCAAGACAGATGCATCTGAATGAGCTATCAGAGACACTCTTCTACAGATGAGCAAGAACAGCAAGCTGCACTCAGTGGCATACAATGATAGAAAACTATCAGACACTGAGCTCAATTATTCAGTGCATGAAAAGAAATTGCTAGTGATCAAGCATGCACTGATGTTGTGAAATAGATATATTAACAATGAGCATATAACAATGATGATCACAGATCACAAAAGTCTTGTCTATCTATAATTAATAATAAAATCTTCCAAATGTTTAGCATGTTGAATCTCAGAGTTCTAAGTATATAATCTTCATATTAAATACTGAAAGAGATCAGATGCAGTGATGCTGAACACAATCAGTCACAGACTCAATTTCATGAGTGAGGGTTCTGCAAACCAGGTACAAGAAATGTTCACATTAAACACACTGAGAAGATGCAAGGAATCAGAATGAGTGAATGCTATAATCTCTCACTTGAAGAATGACAAGATGTTGAATAACAAGTGTCTTGTGAAAATAGTAGAAGAGATGCTTCTGAACTTTAAGCTGAGAAAATTGGAAAACAACATTGTGCTTTATCACAATCTAGAATACACAGAAGCTCCCTATCTAGAATCTTCATTTAGACACAACTTGATGGCTCATATGCACAAGGAATTCAGTCACTTAGAAAGCTCTGAACTCATGAATGTACTTGAATCAAGAGCATACTGGCCAAGCATGGCTGAGGACATTCAGACATACACTCATGAGTGCCTGAATTGCCAGGTCATGAAAGGATCTAAGAAAGGATTGAAACACAAGAAAGTACAACATCAGGTGAAATGTATGATACAACTGTTCAAACAATGAGAGATGAATCTCATAGGCATATTACTGTGAATGTCAAATGAAAATTGATGAATAATCACTGCTATTGATTATGCTACTGACTGGCCAGTTGTGAAAGCAGTTTCAGAGATGACAGAGAAGATGATAGTGAAGTTTCTACATGATGAGATCTATGTCAACTATGAAATACCGCGTGAGATTCTAACTGATAATGATGTGAACCTTATGAGAGAAGCAGTGAGGCATTTTATGAGCCAGTTACAGACAAGATATTGTAGAACAATGTCATATCATCTGCAGATGAACAGAAAGATAGAACACTTGAATAAAATCTTAGGCAACATGCTGATGAAATATCTAGTGAGCAAGCCTACAAGACTATGAGATGAATATCTCAGGCAGGCACTGTTGACCATGCGGATTCAACAGCATGCAGTCTTCAAGTGTTCATCATTCTACCTGTTGTATGAATTGCATCCGCACATCTTGAAGAATGCTTCAGAAAAGGTGAGAGAGAGAGCAGTTGCAGATGCAGCAGAAACAACAGTTGTGAATACAGCAGAAACAGCAGTTGCAGATGCAACAGTTGTGAATGTGGAATCAAGATTGAAAGAGATCAGCCACACACACACAAAAGCTAATGAGTTACTCCTGAACTGAGCAATTCAATTGAAAAGAATACAAGACTCACTTGTTAAGAAATTGAGTCTCAAGATGAGAATGTGAGTTCTTGTATGCAATGAGAGTTCTGAGAAGTTTCAATCTAAATAATTTGAGTCATATAAGATACTTAAATCACATTCTCTGAAAATGTATGCATTGAAAGAACTAGAGAGACAGGTCTTACACAACTTAATTAATAATTCATGACTTGTGAAAGCAAAGATGCAAGACCTGAGTGAATTATGATTATCTGCAGCACTATTGTCAGTGTTGAAAAAGAAAGAACTTACAATTGAAAAGTCTCATGAAGTAAGAGAAATCATAGACACTTATAAACCAGATAATCTCACTTATTCTGACCTTTTCATGATTATAAGAAAAGAATGAGAAGAAATGAAGAAATCAGGTGAATATTACACTTCAATAAGTGATGAGACTGTAGTCAGTTGTATGATAACATGCTGCAGACAGCAGACATAACATGACAAAGAGCAGTCTCAAAGTGACAGACTTGTATGTGAATCAGATCACAGAAGAAAAAGAAATTCAAAGTTGAATTTAACTGTTTACACCAGTTCAATCATGAAGACCACAGAGGATGAACTATCTGAAACATCTGCAGACATGTAGAACCAAGTCATCTCAATCTCTGAGAATGCTCAGAGATCAGATGAGGTTAGTTTTAATAAGCTGTTTACTGTAGTGATCTGAGCAGGTGAAGAGAGACAGTATAATATATAAGACAGAATTATAAAAAGTTGAAAGCTGCTGAATCTAGTCACTGAATGCTGTATTATATAGAGATTGTGTAAGAGTAGTGACTAGCAGATAGAGAAAAAGTGTAAGAAAAGAGATAATGAATTGATTATCAACTGTAAGAATCAGCTGCAAAAGATAAATGTTATTATACACACTTCATTCATTTTCATATATCACATGTTTAATCTATTTCCAATGCCATGTCACTTGAAAAACACCAAAAACAAAGAAAATCTTAAAACTCAAGATTCACAAGGGATTTGAGAGCTGCAAGCTGCTCTCATAACAATGCTGTGTACATCTCTGATTCCTCTACTGCTCTATGTATGACATTAATGTCATTTATCACAAGATTGGCTGGAATGCCAATATAGAAATGTGTATACATATACATAGAGAAATTGAAGAAGAGTGCGGGACCTGCAAGACCAGGAGCCAGGGCAGGAAGAACAGAGACAGAAGAAATGAAAGAGAGAGATACAGAACTGAATGAATGACAGAAGTCATCTGAGACTGAATGCTTATGATTCAGTGTGCACATGACCTTCTTCACAGGAAAGAGAGAAGAAGCAACAGAAGAAGCTTAAGAGTGAGAGAGAGTAGTCTCAGTGATGTTATTATCTTTGATTAAAATGACCTCTGATGCCAGAGCAACTAAGAACTATTGTTAGTGTATAAAACTACAAAAACAGGGGTAACAATTACTGAATAAACACCTGCTGGCCTTAGAATTGTACACGCAATTACAACACATACAAGGCTTCTCAGAAAGAGAGAGAAGGACACAGGGGAATACAGGAAGCAGAATGCAGTGTGTAAACAGCTCATTTTCATAATGACATCTCAGACAAGGTGTATGAGCCTCACACCTGCAGATGTAAAAGAGTACAACATTCACATTCTCATTTCTGAAAACACAGATATCTTTTGTCTGCATCATGAAGTCAGATGACAGATGTCAGAGAATAAGCTGATATAAATCTATCATTCTGAAGGAATTCATCAGAGCAGATATCTCTGTGATATTGAACTTTACAGTTGTAAAAAGTTTCTTAATATCTGTGAATATCATAACTTCATACACAGCAAAACTCATAATAATTTTTCCTAAGAATAGGAAAATCAGTATCAGAAAGAAAAAGATGAAAAAAGAAAAAGACTTATAATCTCAACACTGTTAAGAAGAGGGATGATTCTCTGAGATGAATGAACAATTGTCTTATCATGAATATTTAAAATGAATGTAATAATCAGTGTCTGTGACTGAACTTCAGATAGTCATGTTGTATATCATCTTCATGCAATAAATTGTTCTAGAGGTCAGTAAGAAAGGTGAGAGTGTACACACTGAGAAATGTGATTCACTGAGCCTACACAACATCTCCTTGAAATGGGAAGAGCTAGTAAGGAAGGCAGAGATGATAAAACCAGAAGTAGCAGAAGTAGGGGTCGCGGGAACAGGGGTAGCAGAAGCAGGAGAATCAGACACAGAGGCAAGTGTAGAAGATTGAGGGGGAGCAGCAGGAGAAGGAGTGACAGAAGGAACAGGGGGGGACACTGAAGACCTGGTCACACATGACACAGGCAATTCCTTCATTATCACATCCTTCAAGTTCTTGATCAATAATTCAACACTGGGTTCACTATCATCAGCAGACACAGATCTGTCAACACATGACAATTCTACACAAATAAAAACAAACATATCAGCATCTGCATTCATGCAAAATTGTGCCAGAAAACATGATCAGAAATCTGCTGAGAAGAGAAATGATCAGAGACATATGAGAAGGTGAAGAAGATGTGTCATCATTCATGATAATATGTCATTCTGACAATTGTTAGAAGATAAACAAGTCCTGATCATGTTTCACAACACATTACACTTACTGCTAATAAACTGCTCAGTATGAGCACTACAATGACACTTATTATGAGAACAGAGAGTCATTGCCAGAAACATGTATGATGTAATAGATGAACAGATCAAAAGAGTTGAACAGAAGAAGGAGTAGAAATCTTAGATGAGATGATGACATTCAATGATGATGATGATGAAGAAGATGATTGAAGAATGAGAAAAGTTAGTAAATGAGTGATGTAATATAGTAGAAGTTTCTTTGTGAGAGTGTATGCAGAATGCTAGCTGAATCAGAGATAGGTCACATAATCATGAAACACTAGTGGTGAGCTAATCCACATGAAGCTAGGGCGTACAACATGGTCACGTGAGTGTGACCAAATCTGGTGAGGAAGGATGTGGTTCAGAAGAACATACAACTGTCAGATAATCACACAGCCACTTCCAAACTACTAGCATACACGTATGAGTGTAAAGGGGCCATAGTGTACACTAATTAATTTAGTGTACGAGATTACAATATAAGAAGCCGGCGTACGCCTGTAATTGTACGCTGGCTTAAGAAACCTTTGAATCACATGAGAACTGAGTTTCAGTGATCTTTTTCTTACAGAAGATGCAATCTGTAGAGATCAACTATTACATTTATAATCAGAAGCTTCTCATAATAATGAAATTCTTTCATTACTGATATTACTATTTTGAGAAACTTGTGACAGTGATTACTGTTATCATGATTATAACAGCTTATAACAGTTTACTTCAATTAAGAAACTCTTACAGCAGCAGATTCACTAAGCTCAGAGACTAGACTGGCCGCCGGGACCATGAATTTCACGTTTGATCCCATTTGGTCTGGTCTCATACATTTCTTGGCATGAATCCCGCTGGGACTGGCTATCAAAAAAACAGGTAAAGTGACTATATATCAGATCTTAAAATGGAACCATGACTTGAAAAAAATGAGAAAGTGATCTCATTTGGTCCCATTTAGTTCTATTCTTGGCATAAAGTTACTATTTTTAGACATTTTAAGGTTTTTTTTAGACTATTTTTAATTTTTTAAAAAGTAATGCTTTTTGATAATGCTCAAATGAGATTTAAAGTCATTTAAAGCAATAAAAATAATTTAAATTGAGAAGTGAAAATCATGATCTCATTTGGAAAATGTGATAAGAGTAGACAGTAAGTCCCACTGAGACAGTATGAGACTACTATCTAATGTTAAAACCGTGTAATGAGATCAGTTGAATTGGTAATGAAACTATCAAAAAATCTGGTTCTGATCTCAGACACGGTCACACAGTCAGTCTATCAGAGACTGAGTGAGTTCTGATTCAAGATAGAATATATCAAGAGAACTAAGAACTCAGTGAATAGACTCTGTCACAGATCAGACTATATTAAGAAGATCAGAGTAACAGATACAGAGAGACTAGAGAAGATAGAAAAGCTTTATAAAATACTCAGACTGAGTGTTGCAAAGAGATTGACTGAAGAGTCTCTCAATTTCTTATAAGAGAAGAGAGATAAGAGAGAGAAGAAGCCTGTACAACTACTCTCTATAACACTGAGAGTTAATACTCTGAGAATCTCTACAAGAATTCTTGAAGAGAGTATCTATAATCTGAAGAATTTATGAGCTTTGAGAAGCACTGTAAAAGACCTGATGTAAGAGAAAACAGAGTATAAGTCTTTATAAGATCTTCTATTCAGATTGTCTGAACTATAACTGAAGAATGAATATGCTCAGCATATTCAGAAACTTCTCATAACAGAGATTAATTCTGCAGAAATAAAGAATTAAAGAGACTTAAATAATCTCTTATGAAGAGAGAACTGAATTTATATACCTGTGAATAAGTTTCTATATATAGAACTTATTAAAAGGTATTATAACTCTTCTCTAGCAGGTCATTTTACAGACACTAGAACTCATAAGTTATTTATAAGAAAATACTTCTGATTAAAGATACAAGAACTTGTAAAGAAGATAGTGAATTCTTATACTATTTATCAGAATTCATGAGTAGTACAGTTCAGATTATATAAAGAACTTACTTCTCTACTTATCTCACAGAAATCTTGAGAACAGCTAGAAATAAATGCTCTTATAAGTCTCTCTGAAAGTAAGAATATATATAATGCCTGCTTTGACAGTGTGCTGATGATAGTGAATTACTTTATCAAGATAACACACTTTATACTCATCTGCAAGAACTTGAAGTTAAAGAATTTAGCTCATATCTTTATCTATAATGTGATTCAGTTATATGAGTTATCTGTAAATATTATCTCAGACAGAGAATCAATCTTTGTAGAAGAGTTCTGATCTGATCTGATAATTATACTGAAGATCTTATAAGATGTAAATACAGCTTTTTATCAACAGACAGATGATCAGATAGAATATCTGATAAGTATATTGAAACAGTATCTGTGATACTCACATATCTAACCGCTTCACCACGAACTCGCTCGATTTTTCGAATAAGAACCCGCCGATAGATCCATCGAAAAGCCCTCGATCATACGAGCATTCTGACCCCATCGCTGACTGCATACCCTGTGTGGTGGTGGAGTTACCCAGCCAAATGTGAACTGGACATTGTTCAAAGCTCCTGTGTGGGAATATCCCCCATTCTCCCCTACCACACCACAACCCCGGGCCAGAGTGCCATACAAATTGTAAGGTGAAGTGAGCTAGTCATATGCACCAATCTTCTCGATTTTGGAAGATCCCTGACCTGTAGTTGTGGAGATATCTGAGTAGCGACCTCCGCGAAAACCCTGTTCATCTTTGATGTTCCAAAACATCAGCATCAAGTCTCACCCTCATATCATCCTTCTCAATCTGGCCCATCCCCAGCAGAAAAATACAAAAAGATATCTTGATGATAATATCAAGCATATAATCACTGAACTCTTCTGAAGTGCAATCTTCACAGTCTGTCATCAGTGTATCTAGACTTCAACATCAAGTCTCACCCTTGTACTATCCCTCTCAATCTGGCTCATTCTCAGCAGAATGATACAAAAAGATACCTCAGTAACAGCATTCAATACATAATCAGTGAACAATGAGTCAACAGTATATCAATAACTATAAAATCAGTATATCTCAAGATCTGACTGAGCCTTTGATCCCTGCACAGTGAGATATATTAAATCTAGTTTTAATATCTTAATATTCAATAGATTCTGTAAGGAATTGAGAACAGCAACACTAGATTTCTATTGAATTTAAGAATTAACTCTATATTAATATAATCATTGATAAAGTCTTCTATTTTGAGATATAAATAACCAGTTTCTCTACATCCTGCTGACAATATTTACATTATTATATAGAAACAGACTTATATTCTCTATAATATCAAGACTCTGAAGAGAAAAAGTCTTGATAGAGAGTATACAGTAGTACATATCTTAGCAGTTTCTATCTTATTCTTCTGCAGCAGTTAATACAAAAAAAAGATCTTAGAAATAGTTTTTTACTTCTCTTGAAAAAGTAAGATGTTTTTCTCTGGGTTTTATACAATATTCTTTCAAAGAATTAAAAACAGAGTTATTTTCTGTCATAATTTCATATTCTTTTAAGTAAGAATTACTTTTTCAGTGACTGAAGAGCTTTCATTAATACTTAATTCTCTTTTACACTCTTTATTAACTGATTTAAGTTGCACACTTGTTGTGTGAGAAGAATTGAATAATTTAGAATAAAATTGAATAGTTTTAATCAATTTCTCTGCAAAAAATTAACTTATTTTTTATCAGTTTTTCTCTCAAAAACTGTTATATTATCTGATTTATTATCAATTAATATCATACTTTTCCTCACTGTATCTCAAGAAAGAGTTTGTAATGATTTTATTGATTTATTTTAAAAATCACTTTTAGTTTATTAGATTCTCTTCAAAAATCTAATCTAGTTACTAAACTAGTGTGAAAAAAAATCAGGTGTTTTATATACAAAAGTCTTTCATTCTTCTTTTGAAACAGTCTGATCAACTTTTCAATTGAAAACAGACTAATAAATCTCTCAACTGAAACAGTCTGACCAACTTTTCATTTGAAAATAGATTAATAAATCTCTCAATTGAAACAGTCTGATCAACTTTTCATTTGAAAATATACTGATAAATCTCTCAATTGAAACAGTCTGATCAACTTTTCATTCAGTGAGTAAAATGAGTTCAAGAGTACACTCAGTTAATGTGGAAAAAGATGTTTTCCCAGATATCATTTCTGAGATTGAAATTCTAAAGAGAAGAAAGAAGAAAGAAATAGAGAAATAACAAGTTCTTGAAATACAGGAACTGGAAAAAGCAAGCAAAATTCTTGAAAAACAGTATCTGAGTGAGAAGAATGAAGAAGTTCTGTTAATTCTTCATACTCAGACTAGACAACTACAAGAAGTGATCAAGTTCAAACTTGGAATTTCAAACACAATTCAAAAAATATTGAAATCTTTCAGTACAGTCACTGACTCTTTTTCATCTTCTACTTCTTCATCTTCTTCTTCAAATCAGAAGAAAATATATGCTCAAGTAGCAGAATCTGCTGTCTTCAAACCTGCTAGTTCAAAATCTGCTCAAAATTCTGAGAAAACTGAGAAGAATATTTCTCAGATCTCTGTTCATAGAAAGGAAAAAAAAGAAATGCAAAAAGAGAAGAACTTTCAAATCTTCAGAAACAGAAGACTTATTCTCAAAGTCTCAAATCAGAAGAGCTTGCAAAAAAACAAGCTAAACTCAAATCTCATTTTCAGAATTAGAAATGAAATTAACCAGCAGTTCTTTTCTCAGTTAATGACTGATATTGAAGTTCAAAAACCAGTCATAGCTTCAATTAAGCCATCTTTCTTTGAAAACTCTATTATTTTGACTACAATGCCTGAATTTAGTGCAGAATTCCTCATTCAGAATGAGAATCTCTGAAAATCAGCAATAGAATCTCTACTGAATACAACAATTCTATCTGAAAGAGATGAAAAGTGAGGCCCCGGTGGCCGAATGATTAATGCGGCCACCTGGTAGCGCCTTGGCGTGGGAAACCAAGGCGTGTGGGTTCGAAACCCGCAGGGGATACATTAAATCCGGAACTCAAGCACCTCAGGTTTCTAATAAATACAGAGGTGTACAAATCGCTTCAATAAAATTGCTCTATGTTCCTGGGCTGGGAAGTTATTATCGCATGTATCTAATTGTCACTTCTTTGTATTTCCTATGTTCTTGTTATCTTGGTGTGGTCTCAACACCTGTATTTCCTCCTGTATAATCAACACTTGGCCTGTATTTAACATCACGCAAGGACTCATCATAAGCTCCGCTTGCATATGAGTATAATGAAAGAATAATAATAATAATAATAAGATGAAAAGTGAGGCAAATTCATTCTTCATGATATTTCAGTTGAAATTTTTGACTGTGAGGAAGAAATGCTGCTTCTCAAAAATGAATTAGAAGAATACAATTCTATTCAACTGAGAAAAGAGCCTGTATAGCTTAATTCAATTGAGTTCAGACAGAGCAGAAGAAATGCCTCTGTTCTAGTATATACAAAGACACTTGAACAATCAAGAATCTCTGAAGTAAGAGTAGCAGGTTTGAAAATGAGAGTTCATGAATACAAAGATTCAAGAATGAATCTCAAAGCTCAAACACAGTGTTCAAACTGTCAAAGATATGAACACTTTGCAATCTCTTGTTTCAGAGACTCAAAATGCACATTCTGTGCTAGAGATCACAAAACTAGTGAGTATAAATGTGAAACATGCTCAAAAAGAGATGAAATATGTCAACATACTCTGCTTAAGTGCTTCAATTGTAAAGAAAAACATGTATCTAGCTTAAAAGAATGTGTATTTGCTCCAAGAACTCAGAAGAACTGAAGAAAAGATGAAGCTCAAAGTGAATCTAAAACTGAAGAGAAAAGTCAAGCTAGTAAATCCACAACTGCAAGCTTAAAAAGAAGAAACTCTCAACTATCTAGGTCTTCAAATGCCAATTCTCCAGCTAAATGTAAACAGAATTTGAATCCTCAAACATCTGTTAAGATTAGAGAATTGAGAAATGACTCTGATAATAAACTAGATAGAATGCAAGCAGTTGAGATTCCTGCTTTTCAAAATAGTTATAATCTACTATCTGATGATAGTGATTAGATTCTACTATATCTTCACTCTCTTTTAGTATGAATGTACAATAAAAACAACAAAAAAAGTTTAAAAACTCTTCAAAAATCACATTTATTCAAAATAATGTGAATAGAAACTTAAATTGCATTTATTCTTGTCTTCAGATTGCATTTGAATAAAAAGTTGACTTTGTACTTCTTCAAGAACCAAATTTTGATACTGAGCAAAAGTACATCATTTCTCATTCAAGCTATTACTGCTTTCTTTCTGAAAAATCTGAGATAAAATCAAGAGTAGCAATCTATGAGAGAAAAAGATCAAGATATCAATTTAATCTGAGATTTGATATCATATCTGACTCTGACATTCTAGTGAGTGACATTATAGATAAAGATAATGAGTTTGATACTATTCAACTTATAAATATCTATAATGAAAAATCATTGAAAGAAAACAATAATATCTGAACAATTGATAGAGGATTTTTGAATATAACTCTCTTAAAAAACTCTATAATTGCAGAAGACTTCAATGCACATTATTCCTGATGAAACTTAGAGTGTACAAGAGCAGTAAGAGCAGATAAACTGATTGAATGAACTTTTGAGCATTCAATAGATTTAGTTAACAAGTCTGATCAACAAACATTCTTTAGAAAAGGCATGAAACAGAAATCTATTATAGATCTAACTTTCATGTCACAAAATCTAATTGAAAAAAGACTTATAAACTGATTTATTGATTCAAATGAAATCTCAGAATTAAGTCATGAGATCATTCAATTTGATATTGAACTGAGTGAAAAATAAAGAAGTGAAAATCCTCTTCTCTCTAATCAGTATAACTTTGAAAAAGCTGATTGAAAAGCAGTTGAAGAAAGAGTAAAACAGCTGAAATCTGAAAGACAGAGTGAGCTCTATTGAACTCAAAGTCAAGATATATCAAATGAAATGCTTAAGAATAGAGCAAAGCTGATTACATCTATTCTTCTAACATATATTGAAGAAAATATTTCAAAGAAAAAGTCTTCTGAGTATTTCAAATCTTGATGAAATGAGAATATCACTTCTAAAAGAAAGCAATTAGCCACTGCTAAGAGAGATTGAAAGAATCACTTAATATCTGATGAAGAGTTCAAAGCTATTCAAAATGAATATTTTTCAGATATTAAAAAAGTCAAAACAGATTGCTGGAACAAATTTCTTGAAGAAGCATAAGAAAAAGAAGTTTTCAAAGTCTTCAACTATACTAAAACAAGAAGTGTAGCAAAGCTTTCAACCTTAGAATATGAATTTCAGAATGAATTATATACAGCAAATTCTTTTGAGAAAAAATGTCAAGCTTTTATAAGAATTCTCTTTCAAAACTCATCATCATATTTAGAAGAGAAGAATATGTCATTTCATGAATATATTGATGAAAATAACTGGGAATGACCTGAGCTTACATATGATGAACTAGAGTCAGTAATATTCTCAAGTTCAATTAAAACTGCTGCAGGGCCTGATTCAATTAATCACTTAATTATTCAAAACACATATTCCTACTTGAAGAATGAATATTTTAAGCTCTTTTTCAATCTCTTAAAAAATGGTTATCATTCTGAATGCTGGAGAGAAGCTACTGGAGTAATCCTTGCAAAATCTAATAGAAAGACTTCAATTCCTAAGTCATATAGAGTAATATCTCTGTTGAACTGTTTGAGAAAAATTCTAGAAAAGATAATAGCTACTAGATTATCTTTTATAAGCTCTATTAGTGATTCTCTTCTATTTAATGAACAAATGAGAGGTAGAAAACAATGTTCTGCAATTGATACTGTTCTCTCAGTTATTCATGATATTCAAGTAGCAAAGCATGAAGGCCTGGTCTCAACTGCAGTTTTTATTGATATAAAAGATGCATTTGATCATGTGTCAAAGTCTAAGATGATTCAAACTTTGAAGATGTTAAAACTGCCACTTTCTCTAATAAAATGAGTCAATTGTTTCATATCTAAAAGAATTATACAACTATTCTTTGATGAAAGAAAACAAGATAAAACTGAGATAAAAATAGAAGTATCACAAGAATCTTCAATCTCACCTGTTTTATTTGCAATATACACTGCATATCTATTCAAGAATAGAGAGATGAAAATAGTGAGATCTTCAAGTTATGTAGATGATATTGATCTACTCTACAGTTCAAAGACAATCAAAGAGAACTTAGAAGTGATTGAGAAAGCAGTAAAGAAAATCTTTGTTAGAGCAGATATCAATCTAATTCAATTTGATATGAATAAAACTGAGTTAATTCACTTTTTTCCCAGGTTTAATGAGAAAGAACTAAGTCTAACTCTTTTGAATAAAGAGATTAAACCCGGTTTAAATGTCAAATGGCGAGGAGTATGGTTAAACTCCAAGCTGAATTTTAAATATCATATTCAACAAAGAATCATCAAGGCAGAGAGACTACTGAATAGTATAATCAGACTATCAAATACTGAGAGAGATCTATCCTTTCAGACTATGAGACAGTTATACATAGCCTGTATTACCTCAGTAGCTGATTATGAAGTTCAAGTTTGATAGAACAATCAAGGAAACTTCACTGAACTCTTTCAAAGTCTACAAAACAGAGCTTTGAGAAGAATTCTGAGTGCATTCAAGTCATCTCCTATTAAAGCAATGAAAATTGAAGCTTCAATTCCACCTTCTGCTATTCAATTTGAAAAGGCCTGTATGAACTATACTCTGAGAGTCATGAAGATGAGCTCAAATCATATAATCAGAGAAAGAGTCTCTTCTTCATTTTCATCAGTTAACTCAGGAAATGAACTGGATTGGAATAGATTTCTTGATTGAAATGAGAATAATACTTTAAAGAAAATGCCCTCTCAACTGTATAAACTATGTTCACTTATTAAGAATCAATTTTCTTTATTAAATGTTGAGAAAATTAATCATAAGAAGATATCTCTCTGAAGAGAAAAGCTGAAATCTCTCATAGACTTACAAATAAGTGAACTATCTAAAGAGAGAGAATATGAACAGCATTTGAAGAAGATCTCTACAATTAATATAAAAGACTCTATTCTGATCTACTCAGATGGCTTAAAAAGTGAGAATTTGAATAGATTAGATGCAGACATTGCTTATACTGAAGATAATATCAATTTTATCTCAGATTTCTGAAATTTAGGCTGTGAATCTGAAGTCTTTGATGCTGAACTATTTGTAATAGTGAAAGCTTTCAAACTCATTGAAATAAAATCTCATAAAAGAGGAAATAGTTTGAAAGAGATATGAATATTCTCTGATAGTCAAGCTGCTTTAAAAAGACTTAGAAATAGTCAGATTCATAATAATCAAATAAATCTTGATCTGATTTTAAACTCTGTTTTGAAAATTCAAAAAAGAAGAACATCTAAACTGATAATTCATCTGCATTGAGTTCCTGCTTATATGAATATTCATGGCAATGAATTGGCTGATTCAGCTGTAAAAAAGAGTTCAGAATTAAGCAGATCTATTCAAAAAACAGTATCCTGGTCTTTCATAAAGAGAAAGATAAAAGAATCTTGTTTAAACAAGTGAAATGAAAGCTGGCAGAAACAAAAGAAGAGTATACATTATTCAAGATTTGAGACAAAACCAAAGTGAAAATCTTGTTCAATTAAATGTAAAAAGAAAATATTCTCATCTATAATTCAGCTGAAACTAGGACATGGTTATTTCAAATCTTATATACAAAGATTTGATGATAGATTTGATTCAACAGAGTGCTCATTCTGCAATGTGAATGAAAATCCTGAGCATATTGTAATGCATTGTGCATTATATAATAGTCTCAGAGTCAGATTAAAGAAGAAGTATGATTTAAATCAATTAAATATGAGGTTCTTATTCTCAACTGAGACAGGAACTAAATACTTAATAGACTTTCTATTAGAAACTAGAGCAGCTACAAGAAAATGGCTGAATTCAGAAGTATCTGAATATGAAGAGGTGGAAATTGACTAGATATAGCCTGTTAAAACAGCTATACATCATCTTTTAATAATTTTGTTTTGTTATAGTCTCTCTTTACTGTACTTGTTTTCTTCTGTTCTTTTCTCTATCTATTTAATGTGTCTATCTTTAAGACTATATTCTCTTTTCTTTTGTCATAATATTTTCAAATGGTTTCAAACTATCAGAAGGTGTTGAAATACTGCAATTTGTAAACAGTTTTTGTATTCTGAGCTGGAATTTTCTGATTTTGCATATTTGAAATTGATAAATGTATAATAGTTGACTCTATAGATATAGGAAAAACCCTGAGAACTAAAGATTCTCAGGTAGATGTCATAGTCTCTGACTGCATACATCTATAATTGAAGAATAATAATAATAATAGTATCTGTGATACTTTGTCAATTATAATCAGAATGACTAAATGCATTGATTATTACTTATAAAGTTTATATATAACAACTTAAAATATATCAGTATAGATAAAACCTTCTTTGAGATGCTTACTGAGACTTATTTATAGATGATCTTAATAAATCTGTAAGAGTATACTATAGAGTGTGATAATGCCTGTGAACAGACTGAGAGAATTCAGAAGATTCAGAAGAAAGTCTGTGAATTCTTGAGAAAACTTAAGAGTATCAGAAGAGATACTATGACTTTAAGCATATTACAAAGAGTTTTAAGAAAGATGATAGAGTCTGACTGAGTCTAGAAAATATCATTATATAGAGATCTAGTAAAAAGCTGAATCTCTTACAGACAGAGTCTTATAAGATTATAAAGAAAGTTAGCTCACAGTTCTACAGATTAAAACTATTATCTGAGTTATAGATATACAATATTTTTCATATCTCTTTGCTCTGTAAATATAAGAAATTCTTAGAAGAGAATTCTGTAACTCATCACTCTGTTTATAAAGTACTAGAGAGTGAAAGAGAATATCAGATCAAAGAAATTATTAACTTAGAGAAGTGAGATTATAAGCTCTGATTCAAGGTTCAGTGATAAGAGTATTCTGATAAGATGAATAAGTTCACTTAAAAATTATCTGAGCAGATAAGATATCTGTAGAAGCTGAGATATGACTTTTATACTGTAAATTCTGATAAGTCAGAATAATGTAATCTTCACTAAGAACTCAGTTATAATAAAGATATTAACACTGTTATTTATGAATTCTAGTCTATAAGATAATGAGTTTCTACTGAGATGAACAGTCTGTGATGTATACAAGAGAAGAAGAAATCATATTCTTATTAATGTTAAAAAACAGAAAACAAACAGAGCTGTGAATACAATTTAGAGATTAATAAAGAAAAAATAAAGAAAACTCACATTTATATTCTTAATATTTATGATACTTAACTCTCTTACAACTATTAATTTCTCTTTTCAAACAAGTAGAGAGTATTATATCTGCAGTATAGATAATTATTACATTTAATATAAAGACTGTCAGAAATGCACAGACTTCAGAGAAGCTGAATATCAGAATACATATAGTTGTAACAGAATCTTGAAGACTGACTGTCTGTATGTGTGATCAGATACTTCTTATGAAGCTGTGTTCACTCTCTCAGTTATGCTGAAGTATTCAGTCTGAAAACAATTGAGATGTGAAGAGAGAGCTTATCTGTTCAGATTAACTTCTGTCATGAATTTATAATATTCACATTGCCTTGATTATCTGAGTTTTGTGAGTATCTGAAAACTCATCTCTTATTGATAATAAGATTGCAGAAATGCACTGTGATGTGAGAATCATTGATAGAAAACCTAGACATATTCACATATATCTGGTCAGAGATTGTGTGAGTAGAGAAGAGATGATTATAGACTCACAGAACTGCAGAAGACACTGATAACACTGAGAGCTTCACAAAAACTATCAGCTAGAATCTGTAAGAAATTACTTGTAAGAAGACTTACAGTAAAGAGAGAGACTGCACTACTTAAAGCCAGAGACTGATCTGAGAAAGACAGAGAATTGACTGCTGATCTGAAGATCAGGTACAGTGACAGAACTGAAGAGAATGAAGACACAGTTATAAGTGATAATATCCCTGCTTCATCAGTCAGTAAAAAGTGATAAGAGAAGTTGTGAGAATGCTCATAAGAAGCTCAGTGACAGTCAGACATTGTTTGTAAAGATATTAAAATTGAAAAATTTTTATTCTTAAGAAGTTCTTGAATTAATATATAAACATTGTTAGAAACACTCTCTCTCTGTCATCTGAGTGAAAACACTTCACAGATGAATAAGAATACTCACAGTTTATAAGAATAAGAGCTGTTACAGAAAAAGAAAAAAGAAGATGAGATTCTACAGATAGATCTGAGATATTTATACTACTCTAGAGAGATTTACTTACACTGTGAATAATCTCACAGAACAGTCAGATTACTCTGATAAATAAGAGTGATTATAAATTACAGGTCTGAATCATTCTATATAACTATAAAGAGTGATTGCAGTCTGTAGACATCTTGATTCTATAATTCTACAGAGTTGATAAAAGAATGGAAAATTTCTCACAATTCTACAGTGTTAAAGAACAATGATTTATAAGAATGAGTGAAAGATTAACTTACAAATACTTCTCTTTGATAAGAATAATCTTATAGAGAGTGATTCATCTGTGAGATAAATCTGTGTGATAATCATATAAGAATCTTGTGAAAATAATTAAGAGTTGACTAGAACTCTTCTGTATAAAAGATATAAGATAAATCTGTGTGATAGTTAGAGAAGAATCTGTAAATTATAAAGAATCTTATAAAATAAGAAACTGAGTGACAGACTCTTTTCTCTTTATAATAACAAGAGATTTTTCCTCACTGAGATTTTTTATAGATATAAAGAGTTTTTAGTGAGTATTACTGCAGTACTGAGCTGATTCTATAAAGTTACTCAGTGAAAGGCTTCACAGATGAAGTCTTAGAGAGAGAGAGATATATAAGAAATCTCACTTCTCATGAATTCTTTATCTCTATTTCTATCTTTCATATAATTAATAGAGCTAGCAGCTCTTGACTACACACAACTATATAGACTGAAGTTCATGAATACTATTCATAACTCAGCTTGAATGCTATTATACATTTAATCTCTACACTTTATCTTTCTACTGTGAATACTTCTAGTAGTTAACAGTACATATCATGCCAAGCTACAAACACCTGAATAATCGCCTGCGAGTACTTATTCTTACAGTATCTGTAATACTTTGTCAATTACAATCAGAATGACTGAGTGTATTAATTATCACTTATAAAGTTTATGTATAACAACTCAAAGCATGTCAGTACAGATAAAACTCTGTTTAAGATACTCACTGAGACTTATTCATAAATAATCTTGATAAACCTGTGAGAGTACACTATAGAGTGTAATAATGTCTGTGAATGAGCTGAGAAAATTCAGAAGATCTGAGAAAAAGTCTGTGAATTCTTAAGAAAGACTCAAGAGTATCAGAAGAGATACTATAACTTCAAGCATATTACAAAGAGTTTTAAGAAAGATGATAGAGTCTGACTAAGTCTAGAAAATATTATTATATGAAGATCTAGTAAGAAACTGAATCTCTTACAGATAGAGTCTTATAAGATTATGAAGAAAGTTAGCTTACAGTTCTACAGATTAAAACTGTTATCTAAGTTACAGATATATAATATTTTTCATATCAGTACATATCACGCCGCCATTCAACCGCTTCACCACGAACTCGCTCGATTTTTCGAATAAGAACCCGCCGATAGATCCATCAAAAAGCCCTCGATCATACGAGCATTCTGACCCCATCGCCGACCGCATACCCTGTGTGGTGGTGGAGTTATCCAGCCAAACATGAACCGGACATTGTTTGAAGCTCCTGTGTGGGATTATCCCCCATTCACCACTACCACACCACAACCCCGGGCCAGAGTGCCATACAAATTATAAGATAAAGTGACCTAGTCATATACATCAATCTTCTTGATTTTGGAAGATTCCTGACCTGTAGTTGTGGAGATATCTGAGAAGTGATCTCTGTGAAAACCCTGTCCATCTTTGATGTTTCAAAACATCAATGCCAAGTCTCACTCTCATATCACCCTTCTCAATCTGGCTCATTCCCAGCAGAAAAATACAAAAAGATATCTCAGTGATAATATCAAGTATATAATCAACAGACTCTTCTGAAGTGCAATCTCTACAGTTCATTACCTGTGTATCTAGACTTCAACATCAAGTCTCACCCTTGAACTATCTCTCTCAATCTGGCTCATTCTCAGCAGAATGATATAAAAAGATATCTCAGTAACAGCATTCAATATATAATCAGTGAATAACAAGTTAACAGCACATCAACAACTATAAAATCAGTATATCTCAAGATCTGACTGAGCCTTTGATCCCTGCACAGTGAGATATATTAAATCTAGTTTTAATATCTCAATATTCAATAGATTCTGTAAGGAATTGAGAACAGCAACACTAGATTTCTATTGAATTTGAGAATTAACTCTATATTGATATAATCATTGATAAAGTCTTCTATTTTGAGATATAAATAACCAGTTCCTCTATATTCTGCTGATAATATTTACATTATTATATAGAAACAGACTTATATTCTCTATAATATCAAGACTCTGAAGAGAGAAAGTCTTGATAGAGAGTATATAGTAGTACATATCTTAGCAGTTTCTATCTCATTCTTCTGCAGCAGTTAATGTAAAAAAAAAAAAAGATCTTAGAAATAGTTTTTTATTTCTCTTGAAAAAGTAAGGTGTTTTTCTCTGAGTTTTATACAATATTCTTACAAAGAATTAAAAACAGAGTTGTTTTCTATCATAATTTCATATTCTTTTAAGTAAGAATTACTTTTTCAGTGACTGAAGAGCTTTTATTAATACTTAATTCTCTTTTACACTATTTATTGACTGATTTGAGTTGTACACTTGTTGTGTGAGAAGAATTGAATAATTTAGAATAAAATTGAATAGTTTTAATCAATTTCTCTGCAAAAAATTGACTTATTTTTTGTCAGTTTTTCTCTCAAAAACTGTCATATTATCTGATTTATTATTAATTGATATCATACTTTTCCTCACTGTATTCTAAGAAAGAGTTTATAAAGATTTTATTGATTTATCTTAAAAATCACTTTTAGTTTATTAGATTCTCTTCAAAAATCTAATCTAGTTACTGAACTAGTGTGAAAAAAATCAGGTGTTGTATACATAAAAGTCTTTCATTCTTCTTTTGAAACAGTCTGATCAACTTTTCAATTGAAAAAAGACTAATAAATCTCTCAACTGAAACAGTCTGATCAACTTTTCATTTGAAAATAGATTAATAAATCTCTCAATTGAAACAGTCTGACCAACTTTTCAATTGAAAATATACTGATAAATCTCTCAATTGAAACAGTCTGATCAACTTTTCATTCAGTGAGTAAAATGAGTTCAAGAGTACACTCAGTTGATGTGGAAAAAGATGTTTTCCCAGATGTCATTCCTGAGATTGAAATTCTAAAGAGAAAAAAGAAGAAAGAAATAGAGAAATAACAAGTTCTTGAAATACAGGAACTGAAAAAAGCAAGTAAAATTCTTGGAAAACAGTGTCTGAGTGAGAAGAATGAAGAAGTTCTGTTAATTCTTCATACTCAGGCTAGACAACTACAAGAAGTGATCAAGTTCAAACTTGAAATTTCAAACACAATTCAAAAAACATTGAAATCTTTCAGTACAGTCACTGACTCTTTTTCATCTTCTACTTCTTCATCTTCTTCTTCAAATCAGAAGAAAACATATGCTTAAGTAGCAGAATCTGCTGTCTTCAAACCTGCTAGTTCAAAATCTGCTCAAAATTCTGAGAAAACTGAGAAGAATATTTCTCAGATCTCTGTTTATAGAAAGAAAAAAAAAGAAATACAAAAAGAGAAGAACTTTCAAATCTTCAGAAATAGAAGACTTATTCTCAAAGTCTCAAATCAGAAGAGCTTGCAAAAAAACAAGCTAAACTCAAATCTCATTTTCAGAATTAGAAATGAAATTAACCAGCAGTTCTTTTCACAGTTAATGACTGATATTGAAGTTCAAAAACCAGTCATAGCTTCAATTGAGTCATCTTTCTTTGAAAACTCTATTATTTTGACTACAATGCCTGAATTCAGTGCAGAATTCCTCATTCAGAATAAGAATCTCTGAAAATCAGCAATAGAATCTCTACTGAATACAACAATTCTATCTGAAAGAGATGAAAAGTGGGACAAATTCATTCTTTATGATATTTCAGTTGAAATTTTTGACTGTGAGGAAGGAATGCTGCTTCTCAAAAATGAATTAGAAGAATACAATTCTATTCAACTGAGAAAAGAGCCTGTATAACTTAATTCAATTGAGTTCAGACAGAGCAGAAGAAATGCCTCTGTTCTAGTATATGCAAAAATACTTGAACAATCAAGAATCTCTGAAGTAAGAGTAGCAGGTTTGAAAATGAGAGTTCATGAATACAAAGATTCAAGAATGAATCTCAAAGCTCAAACACAGTGTTCAAACTGTCAAAGATATGAACACTTTGCAATCTCTTGTTTCAGAGACTCAAAATGCGCATTCTGTGCTAGAGATCACAAAACTAGTGAGCATAAATGTAAAACATGCTCAAAAAGAGATGAAATATGTCAATATACTCTGCTTAAGTGCTTCAATTGCAAAGAAAAACATGCATCTAGCTCAAAAGAATGTGTATTTGCTTCAAGAACTCAGAAGAACTGGAGAAAAGATGAAGCTCAAAGTGAATCTAAAACTGAAGAGAAAAGTCAAGCTAGGT
>NW_025544785.1:2062127-2064962 GCF_000003525.1 Blastomyces dermatitidis ER-3
CAAACATTCTTTAGAAAGGCATGAAACAGAAATCTATTATAGATCTAACTTTCATGTCACAAAATCTAATTGAAAAAAGACTTATAAACTGATTTATTGATTCAAATGAAATCTCAGAATTAAGTCATGAGATCATTCAATTTGATATTGAACTGAGTGAAAAATAAAGAAGTGAAAATCCTCTTCTCTCTAATCAGTATAACTTTGAAAAAGCTGATTGAAAAGCAGTTGAAGAAAGAGTAAAACAGCTGAAATCTGAAAGACAGAGTGAGCTCTATTGAACTCAAAGTCAAGATATATCAAATGAAATGCTTAAGAATAGAGCAAAGCTGATTACATCTATTCTTCTAACATATATTGAAGAAAATATTTCAAAGAAAAAGTCTTCTGAGTATTTCAAACCTTGATGAAATGAGAATATCACTTCTAAAAGAAAGCAATTAGCCACTGCTAAGAGAGATTGAAAGAATCACTTAATATCTGATGAAGAGTTCAAAGCTATTCAAAATGAATATTTTTCAGATATTAAAAAAGTCAAAACAGATTACTGGAACAAATTTCTTGAAGAAGCATAAGAAAAAGAAGTTTTCAAAGCCTTCAACTATACTAAAACAAGAAGTGTAGCAAAGCTTCTAATCTTAGAATATGAATTTCAGAATGAATTATATACAGCAAATTCTTTTGAGAAAAAATGTCAAGCTTTTATAAGAATTCTCTTTCAAAACTCATCATCACATTTAGAAGAGGAGAATATGTCATTTCATGAATATATTGATGAAAATAACTGAGAATGATCTGAGCTTACATATAATGAACTAGAGTCAGTAATATTCTCAAGTTCAATTAAAACTGCTGCAGGGCCTGATTCAATTAATCACTCAATTATTCAAAACACATATTTCTACTTGAAGAATGAATATTTTGAGCTCTTTTTCAATCTCTTAAAAAATGATTATCATTCTGAATGCTGGAGAGAAGCTACTGGAGTAATCCTTGCAAAATCTAATAGAAAGGCTTCAATTTCTAAGTCATATAGAGTAATATCTCTGTTGAACTGTTTGAGAAAAATTCTAGAAAAGATAATAGCTACTAGATTATCTTTTATAAGCTCTATTAGTGATTCTCTTCTATTTAATGAATAAATGAGAGATAGAAAACAATGTTCTGCAATTGATACTGTTCTCTCAGTTATTCATGATGTTCAAGTAGCAAAGCATGAAGACCTGGTCTCAACTGCAGTTTTTATTGATATAAAAGATACATTTGATTATGTGTCAAAGTCTAAGATGATTCAAACTTTGAAGATGTTAAAACTGCCACTTTCTCTAATAAAATGAGTCAATTGTTTCATGTCTAAAAGAATTATACAACTATTCTTTGATGGAAGAAAACAAGATAAAACTGAGATAAAAATAGAAGTATCACAAGAATCTTCAATCTCACCTGTTTTATTTGCAATATACACTGCATATCTATTCAAGAATAGAGAGATGAAAATAGTGAGATCTTCAAGTTATGTAGATGATATTGGTCTACTCTACAGTTCAAAGACAATCAAAGAGAACTTAGAAGTGATTGAGAAAGCAGTAAAGAAAATCTTTGTTAGAGCAGATATCAATCTAATTCAATTTGATATGAATAAAACTGAGTTAATTCACTTTTTTTCCAGATTTAATGAGAAAGAACTAAGTCTAACTCTTTTGAATAAAGACATTAAACCCGGTTTAAATGTCAAATGGCTAGAAGTATGATTAAACTCCAAGCTGAATTTTAAATATCATGTTCAACAAAGAATCATCAAGGCAGAGAGACTACTGAATAGTATAATCAGACTATCAAATACTGAGAGAGATCTATTCTTTCAGACTATGAGACAGTTATACATAGCCTGTATTATCTCAGTAGCTGATTATGAAGTTCAAGTTTGATGAAATAATCAAGGAAACTTTACTGAACTCTTTCAAAGTCTATAAAACAGAGCTTTGAGAAGAATTCTGAGTGCATTCAAGTCATCTTCTATTAAAGCAATGGAAATTGAAGCTTCAATTTCATCTCCTACTATTCAATTTGAAAAGGCCTGTATGAACTATGCTCTGAGAGTCATGAAGATGAGCTCAAATCATATAATTAGAGAAAGAGTCTCTTCTTCATTTCCATCAGTTAACTCAGGAAATGAACTGGATTGAAATAGATTTCTTGATTGGAATGAGAATAATACTTTAAAGAAAATGCCCTCTCAACTGTATAGACTATATTCACTTATTAAGAATCAATTTTCTTCATTAAATGTTGAGAAAATTGATCATGAGAAGATATCTCTCTGAAGAGAAAAGCTGAAATCTCTCATAGCCTTACAAATAAGTGAACTATCTAAAGAGAGAGAATATGAACAGTATTTGAAGAAGATCTCTACAATTAATATAAAAGACTCTATTCTGATCTACTCAGATGACTTAAAAAATGAGAATTTGAATAGATTAGGCGCAGGCATTGCTTATACTGAAGATAATATTAATTTTATCTCAGATTTCTGGAATTTAGGCTGTGAATCTGAAGTCTTTGATGCTGAACTATTTGCAATAGTGAAAGCTTTCAAACTCATTGAAATAAAATCTTATAAAAGAGAAAATGATTTGAAAGAGACATGAATATTCTCTGATAGTCAAGCTGCTTTAAAAAGACTTAGAAATAGTCAGATTCATAATGATCAAATGAATCTTGAACTGATTTTAAACTCTGTTTTGAAAATTCAAAAGAGAAGAATATCAAAACTGATAATTCATCTGCATTGAGTTCCTGCTCATATGAATATTCATGGCAATGAATTGGCTGATT
>NW_025544785.1:2065384-2072354 GCF_000003525.1 Blastomyces dermatitidis ER-3
ACAGGAACTAAATACTTATAGACTTTCTATCAGAACCTAGAGCAGCTACAGAAAATGGCTGAATTCAGAAGTATCTGAATATGAAGAGGTGGAAATTGACTAGATATAGTCTGTTAAAACAGCTATATATCATCTTTTAATAATTTTGTTTTGTTATAGTCTCTCTTTTCTGTACTTGTTTCCTTCTGTTCTTTTCTCTATCTATTTAATGTGTCTATCTTTAAGACTATGTTCTCTTTTCTTTTGTCATAATATTTCCAAATGATTTCAAACTATCAGAAGGTGTTGAAATACTGCAATTTGTAAACAGTTTTTGTATTCTGAGCTGGAATTTTCTGATTTTGCATATATGAAATTGATAAATATATAATAAGTTGACTCTATAGATATAGGAAAAACCCTGAGAACTAACGATTCTCAGGTAGATGTCATAGTCTCTGACTGCATACATCTATAATTGAAGAATAATAATAATAATAATAATAATATTTTTCATATCTCTTTACTCTGTGAATATAAGAAATTCTTAGAAAAGAACTCTGTGACTCATTACTCTGTCTATGAAGTACTAGAGAATGAAAGAGAATATCAAATTAAAGAGATTATTAACTCAGAGAAGTGAGATTATAAGCTCTGATTCAAGATTCAGTGATAAGAGTATTCTGATAAGATGAATAAGTTCACTTAAGAATTATTCAGATAGATAAGATATCTGCAGAAGCTGAGACATGACTTTTATACTATGAATTCTGATAAATCAGAATGATATAGTCTTTGTTAAGAATCTGATTATAATAAAGATATTAACACTGTTATTTATAAACTCTAGTCTATAAGATAATGAGTTTCTACTGAGATGAACAGTTCACAGTGTATATAAGAGAAGAAGAAATCATACTCTTATTAAAACTAAAAAAACAAGAAAATAAACAGAGCTATGAATACAATTTAGAGATTAATAAAGAAAAAATAAAGAAAACTTACATTCACATTCTCAATATTTATAACACTTAAATCTCTTATAACTACTAATTTCTCTTTTCAAAGAAGCAGAGAGTATTATATCTGTGATACAGATAATTATTATATTTGATATAAAGACTTTCAGAAATGCACAGACTTCAGAGAAGCTGAATATCAGAGTATATACAGTTATAGCAGAATCTTGAGAGCTAGCTATCTGTGCATGTGATCAGATATCTCTTATAAAGCTGTGTTCACTTCTTCAGTTATACTGAAGTATTCAGTCTGAAAATAATGAAGATATAAAGAGAGAGCTTATCTACTCAGATTAACTCTTATCACAAATTTATAACATTTATATTATCTTGATTACTCAGATTTTGCAGGTATCTGAGAACTTATCTCTCATTAACAATGAGATTGCAGAAATACATCATGATGTGAGAATCATTGATGAGAAATCTAGACATATTTACATATATCTGGTCAGAGATTGTGCAGACAGAGAGAGAGTGATTATAGATCTACAGAGCTGCAGAAGACACTGATAATACTGAGAGCTTTACAAGAACTGTTAGCTAGAATCTGTAAGAAATTACTTATAAGAAGACTTACAGTAAAGAGAGAAACTGCACTGCTTAAAGTCAGAAACTGATCTGAGAAAGACATGAGATTGACTGCTGATCTGAAGATCAGATGTGATGATAAGACTGAGAGAAATGAAGATATAGTTATGAGTAGTAATGCTTCTGCTTTATCAGCTAATAAAAAGTAATCAGAGAAGTTGCAGAAACACTTATAAGAAGCTCAGCAGTGATCAGACATTATTTATAAAGATATTAAAATTAAAAATTTTTTTTATTCTTAAGAAGTTGTTGAATTAATATACAGATATTGTTAGAAATACTCTCTCTCTGTTATCTGAGTGAAAATACTTCACAGATGAATAAGAATACTCACAGTTTATAGAGATAAGAGCTGTTATAGAAAAAGAGAAAAGAAGATAAGATTCTACAGACAGATCTGAAATATTTATACTACTCTAAAAAGATTTACTTACACTGTAAGTGATTTCACAGAATAGTCAGATTACTCTAGTAAATAAAAGTAATTATGAATTACAGATCTGAATCTTTCTATATGACTATAAAGAGTGATTACAGACTGTGAATATCTTAATTCTATAATTCTACAGAGTTAATGAAAGAATGAAAAATTTCTCACAATTCTACAGTATCAAAGAATAATGATTCATAAGAATGAGTGAAAGATTAACTTGTAAATACTTCTCTTTAATAAGAGTGATCTCATAGAGAGTGATTCATCTGTGAGATGAATCTGTGAAATAATTATACAAGAATCTTGTAAAAATGATTGAGAGTTAACTGAAATTCTTCTATATGAAAGATGTGAGATGAATCTGTATAATAGTCAGAGAAGAATCTGAAGATTATAAAGAATCTTATGAAATAAGAAACTGAGTAACAGATTCTTTTCTCTTTATAGTAATAAGAGATTTTTCCTCACTGAGATTTTTTATAAATGTGAAGAATTTTTAGTGAGTATCACTGCAGTGCTGAGCTGATTCTATGAAGTCACTCAGTGAAAGGCTTCACAGATGAAGCCTTAGAGAGGGAAAAATATGTAAGAAATCTCACTTCTTACAGATTCTTTATCTCTATTTCTATCTCTTATATAATTAATAGAACTAGCAGCTCTTGACTATATATAACTATATAGACTGAAGTTTGTGAATACTATTCACAACTCAGCTTGAATGCTATTATACATTTGATCTCTACATTTTATCTTTCTACCATGAATACTTCTAGTAGTTAATAGTACATATCACGCCAAGCTGCAAACACCCGAATAATCGCCTGCGAGTACTTATTCTTACATGATAAGAGTTAATCTGAACAGATGAGTTCTCTCTCTACATCTTAATTATTTCTAAGCTGAATACTTCAGTATAACTAACTTCTGAGAGAGTGAACACAGCTTCATAAGAGATATTTGATTATATACACAGATAATCAGCTCTTAAGACTCTGCTATAACTGTGTGTACTCTGATATTCAGCTCTCTTAAAGTCTGTGCATTTCTAATAATCTTTATATTAAATATAATAATTATCTGTACTATAGACATGATACTCTCTGCTTCTTTAAAGAGAAGAATTGATAGTTATGAGAGAATTGAGTGTCACAGATATTGAGAATATAAGTGTGAATTTTCTTTATTTTTTCTTTATTAATCTTTAAATTGTACTCATAGTTCTGTTTTTATTTTCTTTATTTTTTAGCTTTAATAATAATATAATTTCTTCTTTTCTTTGTATACACTGTGAACTGTTTATCTCAGTAGAAACTCATTATCTTTATAGACTAGAATTTATAAATGATAGTATTAATATCTTTATTACAATCAGATTCTTAGTAAAGACTGTGTCATTTTGACTTATCAGAATTCACAGTATAAAAGTAATGTCTCAGCTTTTACAGATATCTTATCTATCTGAATAATTTTCAAGTGAACTTATTCATCTTATCAGAATACTCTTATTACTGAATCTTAAATTAGAGCTTATAATCTTACTTCTCTAAGTTAATAATCTCTTTAATCTAATATTCTCTTTCACTCTCTAATACTTTATGAATAAAGTGATGAGTCACAGAATTCTCTTCTGAGAATTTCTTATATTTATAAAGTAAAGAGATATGAAAAATATTATATATCTATAACTTAGATAACAGTTTCAATCTATAGAATTATACACTAACTTTCTTTATAATCTTATAAGACTCTGTCTGTAAGAGATTCAGCTTCTTACTAAATCTTTATATAGTAATATTTTTCAAACTCAGTCAGACTTTATTATCTTTCTTAAAACTCTTTATATTATACTTGAAGTTATAGTATCTCTTCTGATACTCTTAAGTCTTTATCAAGAATTTGTAAGCTTTCTTCTGAATATTCTGAATTCTCTTAGCTTATTCACAGATATTATTACACTCTATAGTATACTCTTATAAGTTTATCAAGATTATTTACAGATAAGTCTTAGTAAGTATCTCAAAGAAAGTTTTATCTATACTGACATGTTTTAAGTCATTATATATAAACTCTGTAAGTAATAATTAATATACTCAGTTATTCTGATTATAATTGACAAAGTATTACAGATACTGTTTTAATATACTTATCAGATATTCTATTTAATCATCTATTTATTAATAAAAAGCTGTACTTAAATCTCATAAGATCTTTAGTATAGTTATCAGATCAGATCAGAACTTCTGTATAAAGATTAATTCTTTATCTGAGATAATATTCACAGATAACTCATGCAATCAGATTATATTATAGATAAAGATATAAGTTAAATTCTTTAACTTTAAGTTCTTACAGATAAGTATAAAGTGAGTTATCTTAATAAAGTAATCTACTATCATCAGCACACTGTCAAAGCAGATATTATATATATTCTTATTTTCAGAGAGATTTATAAGAGTGTTTATTTCTAGCTATTCTTAAGATTTCTATAAGATAAGTAGAGAAATAAGTTCTTTATATAATCTGAACTGCACTATCTGTAAATTCTGATAAATAGTATAAAAATTCATTATTTTCTTTATAAATTCTTGTATCTTTAGTTAGAAGTATTTTCTTATAAGTAATTCATGAGTTCTAGTGTCTGTAAAATAACTCACTAGAGAAAAGTTATAATATCTTTTAATAAGTTCTATATATAGAAACTTATTTATAGATATATAAATTCAGTTCTCTCTTTATAAAAGATTATTTCAGTCTCTTTAATTCTTTATTTCTGTAAAATTGATTTCTGTTATAAGCAGTTTCTGAATATACTGAGTATATTCATTTTTCAGTTGTAGTTCTAATAATCTGAATAGAAAATCTTATAAAGACTTATACTCTGTTTTCTCTTATATCAGATCTTTTACAGTGCTTCTCAAAGTCTGCAAACTCTTCAGATTATAGATACTCTTTTCAAGAATTCTTATAAAAATTCTTAGAGTGTTAACTTTTAGTGTTATAGAGAGTAATTATACAGATTTCTTTTCTCTCTTCTCTCTCTTCTTTTATAAGAGATTAAGAGACTCTTCAGTTAATTTCTTTATAATACTCAGTTTAAATATTCTGTAAAGCTTTTCTGTCTTCTCTAGTCTCTCTATATCTATTATTCTGATCTTCTTAATATAGTCAGATCTGTGAGAGAATCTATCTACTAAGTTCTTAGTTCTCTTAATATACTCTATCTTGAATCAGAACTCACTCAGTCTCTAAGTTCAGTAAATCTATCACTGTAAGAGTTTTGTAATTAAAGTAAACTCTTATAAGCTGATATGATCAGTTCTAATAGTAATTTCTATTACAAGATTCTTAAAGTAGTGATATCAGTGATGAAAGAATTTCACTATTATAAGAAGCTTTTAATTACAAATATTATAATTAATCTTTATAAGTTATATCTTTCATAAGAAAAAGATCACTGAAACTCAGTTCTCATTTAATTATAGTTATAAGATTATTTCTGAAATTATAAAGAAAAGAATATCTGTTTTCAATCTAATTAAGAGTAAGAAATCAAAGTAAAATAGTATCACTGTATTTATAAATATCTATTTTAATCTTATAAAGACTCTGTGAGCTTCTGAGATAAGAAAGTTCTTACAGTTCTCTCTTCTTAATAATCTTTTTATTCTTTATTTATAGAATAACTTCTTCTTATTTTCATTCTTCAGTATATCTGTCAGAATTAAAAAGATTCTCATAAATACAAAGATAAACTGTTTATAGAAATTCACAAAGCTTAGAAAGATCTGAATTCTACAAATACTAGTCAGTTTTAGTTATAATAGAATAGTCTTAATTTATAAAGATTTTATCTGAATACTGTCTACAGTGATTATATATTCTAGGAAATTAATTCAGTAGATACTGAAGTTATACTTTATAAATTTAATATATAGTTCTATCTCATCTAAAATCTTTAACATAGTTTATATATACTCAGTGTGTTCTTTCTTCTTTACAGAGTATATTATCATATTATTCAGATATATTACTATAAAGATATTCAGATATATATAAAGTGTTTTATTAATAAAAGACTGAAATATCACAAAGACATTAGTTAAATCAAAAGATATTACTAAGTATTTAAATAATCTTAGTATAATTCTAAAGATAGTCTTTTATTCATTTTTAAACTATATTTGCAGTTATATATATATATTAATCATATTCAGTTGTATGACTATAATAGCTCTCATAAGATAGTTGATTACATTCTCAATCAGAGATAGAGAATAGTGACTCTTTATAGTCTTGAAGTTCAGATCACAGTAGTTTATATATAATCTGAAATCTTCATTCTTCTTCTTTATAAATATTACAGAGACTTTCACAGAGATCTGTGAAAATCAGATAAAGTTATTCTTCAGATTCTTCTTTATATAAGTCTGTAAGATCTCTGTCTTATAATGAAAGAACTTATAGATTGATTCTCAGAAGAGTTTCTACTCTACTATTAAATCTATTACTAGATTCTTCTCACAGTGAGATGAAAGCTCAGCTATCTTAGCTGAACTGAATATCTCTGTAAGATCTTGATATTTCTCTAATATCTGAAACTCAGATTTTATAATCACAAAGTTCTCAGATATTTATAAAGTTATTATATAGATGAGCTTATCTTCTTTAATTAACTCTACAGTATTAACTGATTCTATCTCTGTGAGTAAGTCTGCTAACACTGATTGAAATTATAAATCTAACTCACAGACAGCTATGTACAGATTATATTTTTAAAATTATACAAGTTTTAAGTATTTATTATCTATGATATCTGTGATAATCACAGTTTCTGTAAATCTTCTTCAGATTTCAGAGAGATCTTGTAATTTAAAGATAATTCTTATAAGTCTCTCAGCTTTCAGATCTAAGTTCTCATCCTCTGCTTATTATAAGAGTGAATTCTCAG
>NW_025544786.1:0-124202 GCF_000003525.1 Blastomyces dermatitidis ER-3
CTTATATGAATATTCATGACAATGAATTAACTGATTCAGCTGCAAAAAAGAGTGCAGAATTAAGCAGATCTATTTAAAAAGTTATGTTCTGATCTTTTATAAAAAGAAAAATAAAAGAATCTTGTTTAGACAAGTGAAATGAAAGCTGGTAGAAATAAAAGAAGAGTATACATTATTCAAGATTTGAAACAAAACTCAAGTAGAAATCTTATTCAATTAAATGTAAAAAGAAAATATTCTCATCTATAATACAGCTAAAACTAGAATATGGCTATTTCAAATCTTATATACAAAGATTTGATGATAGATTTGACTTAATAGAATGCTCATTCTGCAATGCAAATGAGAATTCTGAGTATATTGTAATACACTGTGTATTATACAATAGTCTCAGAGCCAGATTGAAAGAGAAGTATGATCTAAATCAATTAAATATGAGATTCTTATTCTCAACTGAGATAGGAATTAAATATTTAATAGACTCTCTATCAGAAACTCAAGCAGTTATAAGAAAATGACTAAATTCAGAATTATCTGAATATGAAGAGAAGGAAATCAATCAGATATAGTCTGTTAAAACAGCTATATACTATCTTTTAATAATTTGTTTTATTACAGTCTCTCTTTACTTTATCTTTTTCTTTCAATGTCTTTCTATCTATCTATTTAATGTGTCTATCTTTAAGACTGTGTTCTATTTCTCTTTTCCTTTGTCATAATATTGTCAAATGATTTCAAAGTATCAGAAGATGTTAAAACACTGCAATTTGTAAACAGTTTTTGTATTCTGAGCTGGAATTTTCAGATTTTGCATATCTGAAATTGATAAGTGTATAATAGTTGACTCTATAGATATAGGAAAAACCCAGAGAATTAAAGGTTCTCACATAGATGTCATAGTCTCTAACTGCATACATCTATAATTGAAGAATAATAATAATAATAATAATAATCACAGTAGATACAAGAATCACATTTATTATTATTTTCTCTTTAAATTATTATCATTCAATCTCTTCAAGCTTCTGTTTATGAATTTGAACAGAAGCTAATCTTTTCCTTGTTTCATTGAGACATTCTTATAGTCATTCTCTGAATCTTCTTTCAATGCAATGTAGTTGACATGAATAGACATTGATTTATTCTTCAAGTGAGAAGGCACATAGACTGATCAGCAGTTGAAAGCAATGTGCCTGAATCAGTTACAGTTAATACACACTTCACATTGACATTAATCAACAACTTCTTCAGAAGTGATCCCAGGAACTCAGAACTCTGTTCAGATGACAGAGACTCTTACTTATGTATAGATATTCAAGTCTACTCAATTCATAATATCTGCATCATTGTTGTTCTTCAGCGCGGGTGTATAAGTGACTGAGGTATTTCTCAGCACAGGTGTATGAGTGTAACATCTTCTGTCACTGTTCTGTATACTCTTGACCTTGATAAGACAGTTGTTCAATGTTCAGAGCTGTGTGTAGAAAGCTTTATAAGTCTGATCTTTATTTATACTTATAAGAGTCTGTAAGAGCTCAGAAGTTAATATCTTCTTAAGCATACTAATCTTTATTCAATTCTTTCAAGATTGATTATCTGCTTCTAGAATCTTGATATCAAAGTCAGAGATAAATGTTATAAGAGAAGTGTTTCTCTGTCAGATACTCTGTAATGAATCTAACACTTTCTGTTGTATGACAGCGTCTTAGAACAGAATATCAAAATGTTTGATAATATTATCAGATGTTTAAAACACTGATTCATATGCTTTTATTCATGAATGAAACTTCTATTTCATATGATTCTTCAATCATTCATTGATATATCAATCTTGATTAATTAATAAGCTGATAGTATCTTCATCTATACTCAGTTTCATAAGCATTTTCATTCTTTATAATGAGTAGAGAGTGAGATCAGAAGTATTAAAATATACAGAAGTATCTAAGTGTTTCTTCAGCACTTTTGTATTGAATTCTATAGATGTTGAAATCACATGAGTTAATTATTGAATCTCTTCATATTGAAGTTATTGAGTTGCATATATATCAGCTATTTTTTATTATTGTAATTTCAACATTGCTTAGAGTAATTATGACATCACATCTATCCTCATATTTAAGAGATTCATATTATTGTTAGACATGATTATATTATTTTATCAGATGTGTGATATCTGTAAAATCTGAAGAAGTGTAATTATATGAATATCTTATATATCTGAGTGTCAGAACTCTCAGATCTTTCACTGATATTCTCTTTATAAGATCTTATTACAGGGTCAGAATAACTAGTGAGCAAGCTTCTATCTAAGAATTTAATATCTGCTTTAACTGATTGTGTCTCTTTCTTACATATCATTACATGTTCAGATATCTCTCAATGAATAATTATTTCTAATGAGAAGATGATGTATGAATAATCATTTCTAATGAGAAGATGATGATTGTTTTTCTAGTATAAGAGGCCTACACTGAATAGATCAGTATAATATTATAGATCTTATATAACAAAGAGAAAAACATTAGACAAGGAAAGAAAGAGAAAGTGTGAGAATCAGCAATTGAGGTGAATATTTATACACATATGTGATGGCGTATGTGGTTGAGCTTCGGGGCAGAAGAATCTATACACATTCCTGGCGGCCGAGAATCGGAGTGTACGCATTCGAGAATGGAGCGGAAGAATCTATGGAGTGTAACGGAATAGTCTATATGATTGATCGGGCGCAGCCCGCCACAAGTTCTTTAGAATTGAGTTCTTCAAAATTGAAAGAAGTGTAATCATATAAATATCTCATATATCTAAGATGTTAGAACTCTTAGATCTTTTACTGATGTTCTCTTTATGAGATTTTATTATCTTTGTAAGATCTTGTTACAGAGTCAGAGTGACTAGTAAGCAAGCTTCTATCTAGAGACTCAGTGTCTGCTCAACTGATTGTTCATTTCTCTATTTCTTACACAGTATTACATGTTCAGATATCTTCTTGATAAATAATCATTTCTAATGAGAAGATGATGAATGTTTTCCAAGTGTAAGAGACCTACACCGAATAGGTCAGTATTAATATATATAGGTCTTATATAAGAAAAGTGGAAAATATTAGACAAGGAAAAAAGAGAAAGTGCGGGAATCAGCAATTGAATTGAATATTTTTACACATACAAAGTGAAGCTTCAGACTGAAAGAATAGAAATTCCAGGAATTTTTCAGCTAAGAATCAGTGACCGAGAATCAGAGCTTTCAGAAGAAATCTATGAAGTGTAATGAAATCTATAAAGTATAATGAGATAGTCTATATAATTGATCAGGCGCAGTCTGTTATAGAAGATGAGATTTCACAGACAGATCTGAAGTATTTATACTACTTTAGAGAGATTTATATATACTATAAGTAATCTCACAGAACCGTCAGATCACTTTAATAAATAAAAGATAATTATAAATCATAGATCTCAATCTTTCTATAGAACTATAATGACTAATTACAGATTATAGATATCTTGATTCTACAATTCTATAGAGTTAATAAAAGAATGAAAAATTTCTTATAACTCTACAGTGTCAAAAAATGATAATTTATAAGAATGAGTGAAAGATTAACTTATCAATACTTCTCTTTCATTAAGAGTGATCTCACAGAAAGTGATTTATCTATGAAATAAATCTGTGTAGCAGTCACATAAGAATCTTACAGAAAAATAATTGAAGATTAATAAGAACTCTTCAGATTGAAAGATATGTGATGAATCTGTATAATAATTATACAAGAATCTCACAGAAGTAATTGAGAGTTAAATGAAATTCTTCTGAATAAAAGATATGAGGTGAATCTGTATAATAGTCAGAGAAAGATCTGCAGGCTATAAAGAATCTTATAAAATAAGAAACTGAGTGACAGTCTCTTTTTTCTTTACAGAAATAAGATATTTTTCCTTACTGAGATTTTTTATAGATATGAATAGTTTTTAGTAAGTATTATTACAGTGCTGAGTCTTATTCTATGAAATCACTCAGTGAAAGATCTCACAGATGAAGTCTTAGAAAGAGAAGAGTATGTAAGAAATTCTACTTCTTATAAATTCTTTATCTCTATTTCTATCTCTTATATAATCAATAGACTTAGCAGCTCTTGACTACACATAACTATATAGACTGAAGTTTGTGAATACTATTCATAACTCAGCTTAAATACTATTATATATTTAATCTCTACATTGATCTTTCTATTATGAATACTTCTAGTAGCTATCAGTATATATCATATCAAGCTGTAAACATTTAAATAATCACCTGTAAGTACTTATTCTTACACTTTTATAAATTGTAATTCAATAAATAATTCGAAATAAATATTTTTCAGATATTAAACGAGTCAAAACAGATTACTGGAACAAATTTCTTGAAGAAGCATAAGGAAAAGAAGTTTTTAAAGCCTTTAACTATACTAAAACAAGAAGTGTAGCAAAGCTTTCAATCTTAGCATATGAATTTCAGAATGAATCATATACCGCAAACTCTTTTGAGAAAAAGTGTCAAGCTTTTATGAAAATCCTCTTTCAAAACTCTTCACAATTAGAAGAGGAGAATATGTCATTTCATGAATATATTGATGAAAATAACTGGGAATGGCCTGAGCTTACATGTGATGAACTAGAGTTAGTAATATTCTCAAGTTCAATTAAAACTGCTGCAGGGCCTGATTCAATTAATCACTTGATTATTTAAAACACATATTTCTACTTAAAGAATGAATATTTTGAGCTCTTTTTCAATCTCTTAAAAAATAATTATCATTCTGAATGCTGAAGAGAAGCTACTGAAGTAATCCTTACAAAATCTAATAGAAAAGCTTTAATTTCTAAGTCATATAGAGTAATATCTCTGTTGAACTGTTTTGAAATTTTTTTAGAAAAGATAATAGCTACTAGAGTATCTTTTATAAGCTTTATTAGTAATTCTCTTCTATTTAATGAATAAATAAGAGATAGAAAACAATGTTCTGCAATTGACACTGTTCTTTCAGTTATTCATGATATTCAAGTAGTAAAGCATGAAGATCTGGTGTCAACTGCAGTTTTTATTAATATAAAAGATGCATTTGATCATGTTTCAAAGTCTATAATAATTCAAACTTTGAAGATCTTAAAACTGCCACTTTCTCTAATAAAATGAGGTAATTATTTGATATCTAAAAGAATTATACAACTATTCTTTGATGAAAGAAAATAAGATAAGACTGAGATAAAAATAGAAGTACTGTAAGAATCTTCAATGTAATCTGTTATATTTGCAATATACACTGTATATCTATTCAAGAATAGAGATATGAAAATAGTGCGATCTTCAAGTTATGTAGATGATATTGATCTACTCTACAGTTCAAAGACAATGAAAGAGAATTTAGAAGTGATTGAGAAAGTAGTAAAGAAAATCTTTATTAGAGCAAATATCAATTTAATTCAATTTGATATGAATAAAACTGAGTTAATTCACTTTTTTTCCAGATTTAATGAGAAAGAACTAAGTATAACTCTTTTAAATAAAGAGATTAAACTCAGTTTGAATGTAAATGACTAGAAGTATGGTTAAACTCTAAGTTGAATTTTAAATATCATATTCAATAAAGAATAATCAAGGCAGAGAGACTACTGAATAGTATAATCAGACTATTAAATACTGAGACAGGTCTATTCTTTCAGGCTATGAGACAGTTATACATGACCTGTAATACCTCAGTAGCTGATTATGAAGTTCAAGTTTGATAGAATAATCAAGATAATTTCACTGAACTCTTTCAAAGTCTATAAAACAGATCTTTGAGAAGAATTCTGAGAGTATTCAAATCATCTTCTATTAAAGCAATGAAAATTAAAGCTTCAATCTCATCTTCTACTATTCAGTTTGAAAAAGCCTGTATGAACTATACTCTGAGAGTTATGAAGATGAGCTTAAATTATATAATCAGAGAAAGAGTCTCTTCTTCACTTTCATCAGTTAACTCAGGAAATGAACTGAAATAAAATAGATTTCTTGATTGAAATGAGAATAATACTTTAAAGAAAATACTCTCTCAACTGTATAAACTATATTTACTTATTAAAAATTAATTTTCTTCATTAAATGTTGAGAAAATTAATCATGAGAAGATATCTCTCTGAAGAAATAAGCTGAAATCTCTTATAAACTTATAAATAAGTGAACTATCTAAAGAGAGAGAATATAAACAGTATTTGAAGAAGATCTCTATCATTAATATGAAAGACTCTATTCTGATTTACTCAGATGACTCAAAAAATAAGAATTTAAATAAATTAGACACAGACATTGCTTATAGTGAAGATAATATCAATTTTATATCAGGTTTCTGAAATTTAGACTGTGAAGCTGAAGTCTTTGATACTGAACTATTTATAATAGTGAAAGCTTGCAAACTCATTGAAATAAAATCTCATAAAAGAGAAAATAGTGTGAAAGAGATATAAATATTCTCTGATAGTCAAGCTGCTTTAAACAGACTTAGAAATAGTCAGATTCATAATGATTAAATGAATCTTGAACTGATTTTAAACTCTGTTTTGAAAATTTAAAAAAGAAGAATATTAAAACTGATAGTTCATGTACACTGAGTTTCAGCTTATATAAATATTCATGAGAATAAATTGACTGATTTAGCTGTAAAAAAGAGTTCAGAATTGAGCAGATCTATTCAAAAAACAGTGTTCTGATCTTTCATAAAGAGAAAGATAAAAGAATCTTGTTTAAATAAGTGAAATGAAAGCTGATAGAAACAAAAGAAAAGCATACATTATTTACAATTTGAGATAAAATCAAAGTGAAAATCTTGTTTAATTAACTATAAAAAGAAAATATTCTCATCTATAATTCAGCTGAAACTAGAACATAGTTATTTCAAATTCTATAGACAAAGATTTGATGATAGATTTGATTCAACAGAGTGCTTATTCTGCAATGCAAATGAAAATCCTGAGCATATTATAATACATTGTGCATTATACAATAGTCTCAGAGTCAGATTGAAGAAGAAGTAAGATTTAAATCAATTAAATTTAACATTCTTATTCTCAACTGAGACAGGAATTAAATACTTAGTAGACTTTCTATCAGAAACTCAAGCAGCTATAAGAAAATAGCTGAATTCAGAAGTATTTGAATATGATGATGTCATTCAAAGGTTGCTTAAGCCAGCGTACAATTACAGGCGTACACCGGCTTCTTATATATTGTAATATCATACGCTAAATTAATTAGCGACTGCTATGGCCTCTTTACACTCATAAGCTAGTAGTTCAGAAGCGGCCGCGTTATTATTCAACAGTTGTACATTCTTTCAAATCACATTCTTCTTCATCAGATTCAGTCACACTCACATGATTATATCATACACTCTAGCTTCATGCGGATTAGCTCGTCACTAGCATTTCACAATCATGTGATCTATCTCTGATTCAGCTAGTATTCTGTGTACACTCTCACAAAGAAACTTTCACTATATTACATCACTTCTTCACTAATTTTTCTCATTCTTCAATTATCTTATTCATTATTGTCATCATTGAACATCATCATCATTTTATCTCAGATTACTGTCTCTTCTTCTATTCAACACCTTCTATTCATTTACCTATTACATTATACATGTTTCTAGTGATGGCCTCTCATTTTCATATCAAGTATTCTCATAGTGTTTATACTGAGCAGTTCATTAGCAGTAAGTGTAACATATTATGAAATATGATCAGAACTTATTTATCTTCTAACAATCATCAGAACATACTATTATGAATGACACATCTTCTTCATTTTCTTATACATTCTCAACTGTTTTCTTCTCAGTGAGTTTCTGATCATGTTTTCTGACATGATTTTATGTGAATGCAGATGCTGATATTTGTTTTTATTTGTATAGAATCTTCACACATTGACAGATCTGCATTCACTGATGATAGTGAACTCAATATTGAATCATTGATTAAGAACCTGAAGAATGTAATAATGAATAAATTGTCTATGTCATGTGTAGTTAGATCTCTCACATGTCTCTCTATCTCTTCTATCACTGCCTCTCAATCTTCTACACCTGCCTCTGTGTCTGGTTCTCCCGCTTCTGCTACCTCTGTTTCTGTGACTCTCACTCTCACTACTTCTGCTCCCCCTGGTTTTATCATCTCTGCTTTTGTGACCAGCTCTCTCTGTTTCAAGAAGATGTTGTGTAGACTTAATAAATCATGTTTATCAGTGTGTACACTCTCACTCTTTCTGCTGACTTCTAGAACAATTTATTGTATAAAGACTGTGTATGACATAACTATCTGAAGCTCAGTCATGAACACTGATTATTACATTCATTTTAAATATTCATGATAAGAGAATTATTCATTTATATCAGAGAATTGTCTCTCTTCTCAACAGTATCAAGATTATAAGTCTTTTTCTTTTCATCTTTTCTTTCTAACACTGATTTTTCTGTTCTTAGAGAAAATTGTTATGAGTTTTACTGTGCACAATGTCATGACATTCACAGATATCAAGAAACTTTTCACAACTGTTAAATTTAATATTATAGATACATCTGCTCTGATGAATATCTTCAGAATGATTAACTCATATCAGCCTATTCTTTAGTGTTTATCATCTGACTTTGTGATGCAGATGAAGAATATTCATGTTTTCAGAAATGAGAATATGAATATTATACTCTTTTACACTTATAAGTGTGAGACTCATACACCTTGTCTGAGATGTTATTATAAGAATAAGTTATTCACACACTGCATTCTGCTTTCTGTATTCTCTCATAATTCTCTCTCTCTTTCTGTGAAGTCTCATGTGTGTTGTAATTATGCATATAACTCTAAGATCAACAGATATTCATTCAGTAACTGTTCTCATCTCTGATTTTATAATTTTTATATACTAATAATAATTCTTAGTTACTCTGATGTCAGAGATCATTCTGATTGAAGATGATAATATCACTGAGACTACTCTCTTTCACTCTCAAGCTTCTTTCATCACTTTCTCTTCCTTTTCTGTGAGGAAGATTGTGTACACATCAGATTATAAGTATTCAGTCTCAGATGACTTCTGCTGTTATTCATCTGATTCTGTGTCTTCTTCTTCTTCTATTTCTTTCATCTTTATCTCTTCTGCTCTGACTTCTGATTCTGCAGGTTCTGTGCTCTTCTTCAGTTTCTCTACACATACATGTGCATATTTCTATATTGACATTCCAGTCAATCTTGTGATAAATGACATTAATATTGTATACAGAGCAGTAGAGAAATCAGAGATATACACAGTATTATTACAAGAGCAGCTTGCAGTTCTTGAATTTCTTACAGATCTTGAGTTTTAAGATTTTCTTTGTTTTTGATGTTTTTCAAGTGACATGATGTTGAAAATAGATTAAATATGTGATATATGAAAATGAATGAGATGTGTATAATAACATTTATCTTTTACAGCTGACTCTTACAGTTAATGATCAATTCATTATTTCTTTTCTTTTCTTACACTTTTTCTTTATCTGCTAGTCACTACTCTTATATGATCTCTATATAATACAGCATTCAGTGACTAGATTCAGCAGCTTTCATCTTTTGTAATTCTGTCTCATGTATTATACTGTCTCTCTTCACCTGCTCAGATCACTGTAGTAAACAGCTCATTGAAACTAATCTCACTCAATCTCTGAGCATTCTCAGAGATCAAGATGACTTAATCTCACATATTCATGAATATTTCAGATAGTTCATTCTCTGTGATCTCTGTGATTGAACTGATATAAATAGTTAAATTCAACTCTGAATTTCTTTTTCTTCTATGATCTGACTCATGTGCAAGTCTGCTGCTTTGAGACTACTCTTTACCATGTTACATCTGCTATCTGCAGCACATTATTATACAATCAGCTACAGTCTTATCACTTATTGAAGTATGACATTTACCTGATTTCTTCATTTCTTCACATTCTCTTCTTATAATCATGGAAAGATTAGGCCCCGGTGGCCGAATGGTTAATGCGGCCACCTGGTAGCACCTTGGCGTGGGAAACCAAGGCGTGTGAGTTCGAAACCCGCAGGGGATACATTAAATCCGGAACTCAAGCACCTCAGGTTCCTAATAAATACAGAGGTGTACAAATCGCTTCAATAAATCGCTCTATGTTCCTGGGCTGGGAAGTTATTATCGCATGTATCTAATTGTCACTTCTTTGTAATTCCTATGTTCTTGTTATCTTGGCGTGGTCTCAACACCTGTATTTCCTCCTGTATAACCAACACTTGACCTGTATTTAACATCACGCAAGGACTCATCATAAGCCCCGCTTGCATATAAGTATAATGAAAGAATAATAATAATAATAATAATAATAATAATGGAAAGATTAGAATAAGTGAGATCATCTGATTTGTAAGTATCTATAATTTCTCTTACTTTATGAGACTTTTTAATTGTAAGCTTCTTCTTTTTCAACACTGATAATAGTACTATAGATAATCATAATTCACTCAGATCTTGCATCTTTACTTTCATAAGTTATGAATCATTTATTAAGTTATATAAGATCTGTTTCTCTGATTTCTTCAATGCATACATTCTCAGAGAATGTGATTTGAGTATTTTATATAGCTTAAAGCATCTAGATTGAAACTTCTCAGAACTCTCATTATGTATAAGAACTCACATTCTCATCTTAAGACTCAATTTCTTAACTAGTTGAGTCTCATATTCTTTTCAATTGAATTGCTCAGTTCAGGAGTAACTCATTAGCTTTTGCATGTGCATGGCAGATCTCTTTCAATCTTGATTCTGCATCTGTGACTGTTGTGTCTGCAACTGCTATTTCTGCTGCATCTGCAACTGCTGTTTCTACTGCATCTGCAACTACTGTTCCCTTCTTCATCTTTTTCGAAGCATTCTTCAGAATGCGCGGATGCAATTCATACAACAGGTAGAATGATGAACACTTGAAGACTGTATACTGTCAAATCCGCATGGTCAATAGCGCCTGCCTGAGATATTCATTTCATAGTCTCATAGACTTGCTCACTAGATATTTCATCAGCATGTTGTTCAAGATTTCATTCAAGTATTTCATCTTCCTGTTCATTCATGAATGATATAATATTATTCTATGATGTCTTGTCTGTAACTAGCTTATAAAATACCTCACTGCTTCTTCTACAAGATTCACACTGTTATCAGTTAGAATCTCACACAGCATTTTATAGTTGATATAGAACTCATTATGTAGAAACTTCATCATTATCTTGTCTATCATCTCTGAAACTGCTTTTACAACTGATCAGTCAGTAGCATAATCTATAGCAGTGATTATTCATTAATTTTCATTTAACATCTGCAGTAATATGTCTATGAGATACACTCTTTATCATTTAAACAGTTATATTATACACTTCATCTGATATTGTACTTTCTTATATTCTAACTCTTTCTTAGATTCTTTTACAATCTGATAATTCAGGCACTTGTAAGCATACATCTGAATGTTCTCAGCCATGCTTGATCAGTATACTCTTGATTTGAGTACACTCATGAGTTCAGAGCTTTCTATGTGATTAAATTCCTTGTGCATCTGAGTTATCAAGTTGTGTCTAAATAAAGATTCTAGATAGAGAGCTTCTGCATATTCTAGATCACAGTAAAGCATAACATTGTTTTTCAATTTTCTGAGCTTGAAGTTCAGAAGTATCTTTTCTACTACTCTTATAAGACACTTATCATCTGACATCTTATCATTCTTTAAGCAAGAGATCATGACATTCACTCATTCTGATTCCTTGCATTTTCTCAGTATATTTAACATGAACATCTCTTATGCCTGATTCACAGAACTCTCATTCAAGAAATCAGATCTGTGACTGATTGTATCAGATATCACAGCATCTGATCTCTTTCAGTATTTGATATGAAGATTATACACTTAAAACTCTGAGATTCAACATGCTAAGCATTTGAAAGATTTTATTATCAATTATAGATAGATAAGGCTTTCATAATCCATGATTATCATTGTCATATACTCATTATCAATATATCTATTTCATAACATTAGTGTGTGCTTGATTACTAGCAATTTCTTTTCATACACTGAGTAATTGAGCTCAGTGTCTGATAGTTTTCTATCATTGTACATCACTGAGTGCAGCTTGCTATTCTTACTCATCTGTAGAAGAGCATCTTCAATAGCTCATTCAGATGTGTCTGTCTTAATGTAGAAAGATTTATTATAATCTGATTGAATAAGTACTGAGAATATTATTATACATTCTCTCAGTGTGAGAAAAGTCTCTTCACATGCAGTATTTCAGATAATTGAATAAAACTTCTTCTTTCATAGATTTGTATCTGTTTCTCTTAAGAGATCTGAGAGTGATGCTGATATTCATGTAAAATCCTTGATAAATCTGTGATAATATGAGATTAACTCAAGAAACTGTTATACATGATGTACATTTCTCAGCTGCAGTTAATTCACTATAATATTCAATTTCTCTGAGATGAGATATATACAGTTATCACTCACTACATATTCTATGAACTTCAACTCTTTCATTTCAAACACACACTTGATTGATTTGATATAGAGCTTATACTCTGTCAGAGTTATAAGCACTTCATCAAGATACTTCAGATGTTCATTGTATGAGTTTGAAAAGACTAGAATATTATTAAAATATATGAGACATAAGGTTTCATTCTATTTATGAAGAATTATATTCATTATCATTGAAAAGATGACAGGCACATTTATCAGACTGAATGATATTATCAGAAATTCAAACTTCTCTTATTACATATTAAATACAGTTCACAGAACTGACAGTTCATCTATACAGATCTGTCAGTATTCTGAGAGAAGATTGATCTTTGATAGATATCAGGGATTTTCAACTGTATTCAACTGTTGTTGAATTCATGACAGTGAATATTCATTCTTGATCATAAGCTTATTAAGTGCTTGATAATTAATACACATTCATTACTTCTCATCTGTCTTTTTCATAAATAGAACTGAAAAGTCTCACACATTTGATGAGAGTTATATGAGACTATATTCTAGAAGGTCAGTGATCTGACACTTCTGTTCTTCAAGATATGTTTGTGACAGAGAATATACATTCTGATTGACTGATTTTATGTCTCTCATGTCAATCTCATGTACAAATCCTTGTTCTGGCAGCAATTTCAGTGAAAGATCTGTTCAGAAGATCTTGTCATACTTCTTCAGAAGCTTCTTCATACACTTATCCTTCTGCATATTCTTTATCTTGATTTTGTTCACTTTCAGATTCTGTATGACATACAGAATGCTTTCAGATGAGATCTTGCAAATCATTATCTTTATTAATATTATTATTATTATTCTTCAATTATAGATGTATACAGTCAGAGACTATGACATCTACCTGAGAACTTTTAGTTCTCAGGGTTTTTCCTATGTCTGTAAAGTTAACTATTATATATTCATCAATTTCAGATATGTAAAATCAGAAAATTCCAGCTCAGAATACAAAAACTGTTTACAAATTGCAGTGTTTTAACATCTTTTGATACTTTGAAATCATTTAACAATATCATGACAAAGGAAAAGAGAAAAAGAACACAGTCTCAAAGATAGACACATTAAATAGATAGATAGAAAGAAATTGAAAGAAAAAGATAAAGAAAAAGATAAAGTAAAGAGAGACTATAACAAAACAAATTATTAAAAGAGAGTGTATAGCTGTTTTAACAGACTATATCTGATTAATTTCCTCCTCTTCATATTCAGATAATTCTGAATTTAGTCATTTTCTTATAGCTGCTTGAGTTTCTGATAGAAAGTTTATTAAGTATTTAATTCCTGTCTCAGTTGAGAATAAGAATCTCATATTTAATTGATTTAAATCATACTTTTCTTTCAATCTGGCTCTGAGACTATTGTATAATGCACAGTGTATTACAATATACTCAGAATTCTCATTTGTATTGCAGAATGAGCATTCTATTGAGTCAAATCTATCATCAAATCTTTGTATATAAGATTTGAAATAGCTATATTCTAGTTTCAGCTGTATTATAGATGAGAATATTTTCTTTTTATATTTAATTGAACAAGATTTTCACTTGGGTTTTGTTTCAAATCTTGAATAATGTATACTCTTCTTTTGTTTCTGCCAGCTTTCATTTCACTTATCTAAACAAGATTCTTTTATTTTTCTCTTTATAAAAGACCAGGACACAATTTTTTGAATAGATCTGCTTAATTCTGCACTCTTTTTTACAGCTGAATCAGTCAATTCATTACCATGAATATTCATGTGAGCAGGAACTTAGTGTAGATGAATTATCAGCTTTGATATTCTTCTCTTTTGAATTTTCAAAACAGAGTTTAAGATCAGTTCAAGATTCATTTAATCATTATGAATCTGACTATTTCTAAGTCTTTTTAAAGCAGCTTGACTATCAGAGAATATTCATGTCTCTTTCAAACAATTTCCTCTTTTATGAGATTTTATTTCAATGAGTTTGAAAGCTTTCACTATTATAAATAGTTCAGCATCAAAGACTTCACATTCAGAGCCTAGATTTCAGAAATCTGAGATAAAATTAATATTACCTTCAGTATAAGCAATGCCTGCATCTAATCTATTCAAGTTCTCATTTTTTGAGTTATCTGAATAAACCAGAATAGAGTCTTTTATATTGATTGTAGAAATTCTCTTCAAATGCTGTTCATATTCTTTCTCTTTTGATAGTTCACTTATTTGTAAGTCTATAAGAGATTCAAGCTTTTCTCTCCAGAGAGATAACTTCTCATGATCAACTTTTTCAACATTTAAAGAAGAAAATTGATTTTTAATCAGAGAGTATAGTCTGTACAGTTGAGAAGACATTTTCTTTGAAGAATTATTTTCATTTCAATCAAGAAATCTATTCCAATCCAGTTCATTTCCAGAGTTAATTGATGAAAATGAAGAAGAGACTCTTTCTCTGATTATATGATTTGAGCTCATCTTTACAACTCTCAGAGCATAGTTCATACAGGCCTTTTCAAATCTAATAGCAGGAGAAGGAATTGAAGCTTCAATTTTCATTACTTTAATAGAAGATGATTTGAATGCTTCTAGAATTCTTCTCAAGACTCTGTTTTACAGACTTTGAAAGAGTTCAGTGAAATTCTCTTGATTATTCCATCAAACTTGAACTTCATAATCAGCTACTGATGTAATACAGACTATATATAACTGTCTCATAGCCTGGAAGAATAGATCTCTCTCTGTATTTGATAGTCTGATTATGTTGTTCAATAGTCTTTCTGCCTTGACAGTTCTTTGTTGAATGTGATATTTAAAATTTAACTTGGAGTTTAATCATACTTCTAATCATTTGATATTTACACTGGGTTTAATCTCTCTATTTAAAAGAGTTAGAGATAGTTCTTTCTCATTGAGTCTAGAAAAGAAATGAATTAACTCAGTTTTATTCATATCAAATTGAATTTGATTAATATCTGCTCTAACAAAGATTTTCTTTATAGCTTCTTCAATTACTTTCAAATTCTCTTTGATAGTTTTTGAGCTGTAGACTAGATCAATATCATCCACATAACTCAGAGATTGTACTATTCTCATATTTCTATTTTTGAATAGATATGCAGTGTATATTGCAAATAAAATGAGTGAGATTGAAGATCTCTGCAGTACTTCTATTTTTATCTCAGTCTTGTCTTGTTTCATTTCATCAAAGAAGAGTTATATAATTCTTTTAGATATAAAACAGTTAATTCATTTTATTAGAGAAAGTGGCAGTTTTAATATCTTCAATATCTGAATTAACTTTGACTTTGAAACATGATCAAATGCTTTCTTTATATCAATAAAAACTGCAGTTGAGATCAGACTCTCATGTTTTGCTATTTGAATATCATGAACAACTGAGAGAACAGTGTTAATTGCAGAACACTGTTTTCTATCTCTCATTTATTCACTGAATAAAAGAGAATCATCTATAGAGCTTATAAAAGATAGTTGAGTTGCTATTATCTTTTCTAAAACCTTTTCTAAACAGTTCAATAGAGATATTACTCTATATGACTTAGAAATTGAAGTTTTTCTATTAGGTTTTGTAAGAATCACTCCAGTGGCTTCTCTTCAGCATTCAGAATGATATTCATTTTTCAAGAGATTGAAAAAGAGCTCAAAATATTCATTCTTTAAGTAGAAATATGTATTTTGAATAATCAAGTGATTAATTGAATCAGGACCTGCAGCAGTTTTAACAGAACTTGAGAAGATAGCTGACTCTAATTCATCTTATGTAAGATCAGGTCATTCTCAGTCATTTTCATCAATGTAGTTGAGAAGTGATATATTCACTTTCTCTGAATCTGAATCTGAGTCTGATGAGTTCTGAAAGAGAATTCTTATAAAAGCTTGACATTTTTTCTCAAAAGAGTTTGCTGTATATGATTCATTCTGAAACTTATATTCTAAGGCTGGAAGTTTTGCTACACTTCTTGTTTTAGTATAGTTAAAAGCTTTAAAAATTTCCTTTTCTTATGCTTCTTTAAGAAATTTATTTCAGCAGTCTGTTTTAGCTCTTTGATATCTGAAAAATATTCATTTCTGACAGCTTTGAACCCTTTATCAGATATTACATCATTTTTTCAATCTCTTCTAGCAGTAGCTAATTCTTTCCTTTTAGATAAGATATTCTCATTTCATCAAGGTTTTGAATACTCAGAAGATTTTCTTTTTGAAATATTATCTCTAACACTTGTTAGAATAATAGATGTAATAAGCTTCACTCTATTCTTAAGCATTTCATTTGAGATATCTTGATCAGAATTTCAATCTAGCTCATTCTATCTTTCAGATTTTAGCAGTTTTATGCTTTCTTTAACTGCTTTTCAATCAGCTTTTTCAAAGTTATACTGATTAGAGAGAAGAGAATTTTCACTCATTTGTTTTTCACTCAGTTCAATATCAAATTGAATAATCTCATGATCTGATTCTGATGTCTCATTTGAATCAATAAATCAGTTTACAAGTCTTCTTTTCATTAAATTTTGTGATATGAAGATTAGATCTATAATAGACTTCTATTTCATACCTTTTCTAAAGAATGTTTGTTGATCAGACTTATTAATCAAATCTATTGAATGCTCAAAGGTTCATTCAACTAGATTATCAGCTCTCACTGCTCTCTTGCATTCTGAATTTCATCAGGGATGATGTGCATTGAAATCTCCTGTAATTATAGAGTTTCTTAATGAAGTTATGTTCAGAAATTCTCTATCAATTGTTCAGATATTGTTATTTTTCTTCAATGACTTTTCATTATAGATATTTATGAGCTGTATAGTATCAAACTCATTTTCTTTATCTATAATATCACTCACCAGAATATCAGGGTCAGACATGATATCAAATCTTAGATTAAATTGATATCTTGATCTCTTTCTTTCATAGATCACTACTCTTGACTTTATCTCAGACTTTTGAGGTAAAAAGCAGTAGTAGCTTGAATGAGAAATAACATATTTTTGCTCAGCATCAAAATTCGGCTCCTGAAGCAGTATAAAATCAACTTTTTATTCAAATACAATTTGAAGACAAGAATAAATACAATTTGAGTTTCTATTCACATTATTTTGAATAAATGTGATTTTTGAAGAGTTTTTAAACTTTTTTTGTTGTTTTTGTTGTATATTCATACTAAAAGAGAGTAGAGTAGAATCTAATCACTATCATCAGATAGTAGATTATAACTGTTCTGAAAAGTAGAAATCTCAACTGCTTACATTATATCTAGTTTATCATCAGAGTCATTTCTCAATTCTCTAATCTTAACAGAAGTTTGAGAATTCAAGTTCTGTTTACATTTAGCTGAAGAGTTAGAGTTTGAAGACTTAGATAGTTGAGAGTTTCTTCTTTTTGAGCTTGCAGTTATGAGTTTACTGGCTTGACTCTTCTCTTCAGTTCTAGATTGACTTTGAGCTTCTTCTTTTCTTCAGTTCTTTTGAGTTCTAGGAGTAAACATACATTCTTTTGAGCTAGATGCATGATTTTCTTTGCAATTAGAGCACTTAAGCAGAGTATGTTGATAAATTTCATCTCTTTTTGAGCATGTTTCACATTTATGCTCACTAGTTTTGTGATCTCTGATACAGAATGCACATTTTGAGTCTCTAAAATATGAGATTGTAAAGTGTTCATATCTTTGACAGTTTGAACACTGTGTTTAAGCTTTGAGATTCATTCTTGAGTCTTTGTATTCATGAACTCTCATTTTCAAATCTGCTACTCTTACTTCAGAGATCTTTGACTATTTAAGTGTTTTTATATATGCTAGAACAGAGACATTTCTTCTGTTTTGTCTGAACTCAATTGAATTTAGTTATACAGGCTTCTTTCTTAGTTGAATAGAGTTGTATTCTTTCAATTCATTTTTGAGAAGTAGCATTTCTTCTTCACAGTCAAAAATTTCAACTGGAATATCATGAAGAATGAATTTATCTCACTTTTCATCTCTTTCAGATAGAATTGTTATGTTTAACAAAGATTCTACTGCTGACTTTCAGAGATTCTCATTCTGAATAAGAAATTCAGCACTGAATTCAGACATTGTAGTCAGAATGATGGAGTTTTCAAAGAATGATGATTCAATTGAAGCTATAACTGGTTTTTAAACTTCAATATCAGTCATCAACTGAGAAAAGAACTGCTGATTAATTTCATTTCTGATTCTGAAAATGAGATTTGAGTTTAGCTTGTTTCTTTGCAGAATGTCCTGATTTGAGACTTTGAGAATAAGTCTTCTATTTCTGGAGATTTGAAAGTTTTTCTCTTTTTGTATTTTCTTTTTCACTTTTCTATGAATAGGAACATGAGCAGTATTCTTCTCAGTTTTCTAAGAATTTTGAGCAGGTTTTGAGACAGCAGGTTTAGAGACAGCAGATTCAGCTGCTTGAGCATATGTTTTCTTCTGATTTAAAGAAGAAGAAGAAGTAGGAAAAAAGAAAGAAGAAGAGTAAGATAAAGAGTCAGTGATTGTACTGAGAATTTTCAATGTTTTTTAAACTGTGTTTGAGATTTCAAGTTTGAACTTGATTATCTTCTGTAGTTGTCTAGCCTGAGTATGAAGAATTAACAGAACTTCTTCATTCATCTCACTCAGACACTGCTTTTCAAGAATCTTGCTTGCTTTTTCAAGTTTCTGTATTTCAAGAACTTGTTGTTTCTCTATTTCTTCTTTCTTTCTTCTCTTCAGAATTTCAATCTCAGAAATAGCATTTGAGAAAGCATCTTTTTTCACATCAACTGAGTGTATTTTTGAACTCATTGTTTTCACTCTGTGATTCAAAGATTGCTTAAGCCAGCGTACGATTACAGGCGTACACCGGCTTCTTATATTGTAATCTCATACACTAAATTAATTAGCGTACGCTATGGCCCCTTTACACTCATACGTGTATGCTAGTAGTTCAGAAGCGGCTGCAGTATTATCTGACAGTTGTACATTCTTCTGAATCACATTCTCTCTCATCAGATTCAGTCACGCTCATATGACTATGTTATACACTCTATCTTCATGTGGATTAGCTCATCACTAGTGTTTCATAATTGTGTGATCTATTCCTGATTCAGCTAGTATTCTGTGTACACTCTCACAAAGAAACTTTCACTATATTATATCACTCATTCACTAACTTTTTTCATTCTTCAACCATCTTCTTCATTATCATCATTATTAAACATCACTATCTTATTCAAGATTTCTACCTCTTCTTCTGTCTAACTCTTTTCATCTGTTCATCTATCACATTGTACACATTTCTGACAATGATCTCTCATTTTCATAACAAGTATCATTGTAGTGCTCATATCAGGCAGTTCATTAGCAGTAAGTGTAACATGTTGTGAAACATAGTCAGAACTTGTTTATCTTCTAATAATCATCAGAACAATGTATTATCATGAATGATGACACATCTTCTCATACACTCTTGATCATTTCTCTTCTCAGTGAGTTTCTGATCATGTTTTCTGACATGATTTTATGTGAATGCAGATGCTGATATGTTTGTTTTTATTCACATAGAATTGTCATGCATTGACAGATCTGCATCTGTCAATGATAGTGAACTCAATGTTGAATCATTGATCAAGAACTTGAAGAATGTGATAATGAAGGAATTGTCTGTGTCATATATAACTGAGTCTTCTGTGTTCTTCTCTTCTTTCTCTGTTCCTTTCTCTGTCACTTCTTCTCAATCTTCTACACCTGCCTCTGTGTCTGGTTCTTCTGCTCCCACTACTTCTGTTTCTGTGACCCTCACTTCTGTCACTTCTGGTTTTATCATCTCTGCTTTTATTATCAGCTCTCTCTGATTCAAGAAGATATTGTATAGACTTAATGAATCACATCTCTCAGTGTGTACACTCTCACTCTTCTTACTGACTCTCAGAATAATTTATTGTATGAAGACTGTGTACAACACAACTATCTGAAGCTCAGCTGCAGACATCAATTATTATATTCATTTTAAATATTCATAATGAGACAATTATTCATTCATATCAGAGAATCACTCCTCTTCTCAACAGTGTTGAGATTGTGAGTCTTTTTCTTTTCATCTTTTCAATCTGACACTGATTTTTCTGTTCTTAGAGAAAATCATTATGAGTTTTGCTGTGCACAAAGTCATAGCATTCACAGACATTAAGAAGCTTTTTATAATTGTAAAGTTCAATATTGTAAGAACATTCACTCTGACAAATTCCTTCAGAATGATCAATTCATATCAGCCTATTCTCTGGTATCTGTTGTTCAACTTCATGATGCAGATGAAAGATATTCATGTTTTTAGAAACAGGAACATGAATGTTATACTCTTTTACACTCACAGGTGTGAGGCTTGTATGTCTTTGTCTGAGATATCATTGTGAGAATGAGCTGTTCACATGCTGTGTTCTGCTTTCTGCATTTCTCTGTATTCTTCTCTCTCTTTCTGAGGAGTCTCATGCATGTTGTAATTACATGTACAATTCTAAGATCAGTGAGTGTTTGTTCAGTAACTGTTCTCATCCCTGATTTTGTGATTTTCATATGCTAACAATGATTCTTAGTTGCTCTGGTGTCAGAGGCCATTCTGATTGAAGATGATAACACTGCTGAGACTACTCTCTTCTGCTCTTAAGCTTCTCTCATCACTTTCTCTCTCTTCTCTGCAGAGAAGATTGTGCACACACCAGATCATAAGTGTTCAGCTCTGAGTGACTCTCATTATTCATCTGGTTCTGCATCTTCTTCTTCTTCTGTTTCTTCCATCTCTGTTCTCTCTGTCTCAGCTTCTGATTCTGTGAGTTCTGTGCTCTTCTTCAATTTCTCTACATGTACACATGTGCATTTCTATATTGGTATTTCAGCCAATCTTGCAATCAATGACATTAATGTCATATGCAGAGTGATAGAGGAATCAGAGACATGCACAGCATTGTTACAAGAGCAGCTTGTAACTCTCAAATTTCTTACAGATCTCAAGTTTTGAGATTTCCTTTGTTTTTGGCATTTTTCAGGTGGTGTGATGTTGGAAATAGATTAAATGTGTGATGTATGAAAATGAATGAGATGTGTATGATAACATTTGTCTTTTGCAGCTGACTCTTACAGTTAATGATCAATTCATCATCTCTTTTCTTACACTTTTTCTCTATCTGCTAGTCACTACTCTTACATAACCTCTATATGATACAGCATTCAGTGACTAGATTTGACAGCTTCTAACTTTTTATGATTCTGTCTCACATATTATACTGTCTCTCTTCACCTGCTCAGATTACTACAGTGAACAGCTCATTGAAACTAATCTTGTCTGATCTCTGAGTGTTCTCAGAGATTGAGATGACTTGGTTTCACATGTCTGTGAATGTTTCAGATAGTTCATTCTCTGTGATCTCTGTGATTGAACTGATGTAAACAGTCAAATTCAACTCTGAATTTCTTTTTCTTCTGTGATCTGACTCACATGCAAGTCTGTCACTTTGAGACTGCTCTTTGCTGTATTGCATCTGCTGTCTGCAGCACATTATCATATAACTGGCTACAGTCTTATTACTTATTGAAGTGTGACATTCACCTGATTTCTTCATTTCTTCTCATTCTTTTCTTATAATCATGAAAAGATCAGAATAAGTGAGATCATCTGATTTATAAGTGTCTATGATTTCTCTTACTTCATAAGACTTTTCAATTGTAAGTCTCTTCTTTTTCAACACTGACAATAGTGCTGCAGATGACTATAATTCACTCAGGTCTTACATCTTTGCTTTCACAAGTCATGAATCATTGATTAAGTTGCATAAGATCTGTCCCTCTGGTTCTTTCAATGCATACATTTCCAGAGAATGTGATTTGAGTATCTTATATGACTCAAATCATCTAGATTGGAACTTCTCAGAACCCTCATTGCATACAAGAACTCATATTTCCACCTTGAGACTTGATTCCTTAACAAGTGAGTCTTATATTCTTTTCAATTGAATTGCTCAGTTCAGGAGTAACTCATTAGCTTTTGCATGTGTGTGACTGATCTCTTTCAATCTTGATTTCACATCTGTGACTGCTGCATTCACAACTGCTGTTTCTGCTGCATTCACAACTGCTGTTCTCTCTCCCACCTTTTCTGAAGCATTCTCCAGGATGCGCGGATGCAATTCATACAACAGATAGAATGATGAACACTTGAAGACTGCATGCTGTCAAATCCGCATGGTCAATAGCATCTGTCTGAGATATTCATCTCATAGTCTCATAGACTTACTCACTAGATATTTCATCAGCATGTTGTCCAAGATTTCATTCAAGTGTTCCATCTTCTCATTTATTCACAGATGATATAACATTGTTCTACAATGTCTTGTCTGTAACTGACTCATGAAATGTCTCATCACTTCTTCTACAAGATTTGCATCATTATCAGTTAGAATCTCACACAGTATTTCATAGTTGATATAGATCTCATCATGTAGAAACTTCATCATCACCTTCTCTGTCACCTCTGAAACTGCTCTTGCAACTGGCCAGTCAGTAGTATAATCAATAGCAGTGATTATTCATCAATTTCCATTTGATATTCACAGCAATATGTCTATGAGGTTCATCTCTCATTGTTTGAACAGTTGTATTATACACTCTATCTGATGTTATGCTTTCTTGTGTTCTAACTCTTTCTTAGATTCTTTCATAACCTGGCAATTCAGACACTCATGAGCATATATCTGAATGTCCTCGGCCATGCTTGATCAGTATACTCTTAATTTGAGTATGCTCATGAGTTCAGAACTTTCTAAGTGACTGAATTCCTTGTGCATGTGAGTCATCAAGTTGCATCTAAATGAAGATTCTAGATAGAGAGCTTCTGCATATTCTAGATCACAGTAAAGCATAATATCATTTTCATTTTTCAATTTTCTTAGCTTGAAGTTTGAAAGCATCTCTTCTACTACTCTCACAAGACACTTGTCATTCAACATCTTGTCATTCTCTAAGCAAGAGATCATGACATTCACTCATTCTGATTCCTTGTATCTTCTCAGCATGTTTAACATGAACATTCCTTGTACCTGGTTCACAGAACTCTTACTCATGAAATCAGGTCTGTGACTGATTACATCAGACATCACAGTGTTCAATCTCTTTCAGTATTTGATATAAAGATTGTACACTTGAAACTCTGAGATTCAACATGCTAAGTATTTGAAAGGTTTTATCATTGATTATAGATAGACAAGGCTTTCATAATCTGTGATCACTGTTGTTGTATGCTCATTGTCAATATATCTATCTTATAACACCAGCATGTGCTTGATCACTAGCAATTTCTTTTCATACACTGAATAATTGAGCTCAGTGCTTGATAGTTTCCTATCATTGTATGTCACCAGGTGCAGCTTGCTGTTCTTGCTTATCTGTAGAAGAGTGTCTCTGATAGCTCATTCAGATGCATTCATCTCAATGTAGAAAGATTTATTACAATCTGATTGAATAAGCACTGAGAATGTTATTACACATTTTCTTAGTGTGAGAAAAGCCTCTTCACACACAGTATTTCAGATAATTGAATGAAACTTCTTCTTTCACAGATTTACATCTGTTTCTCTTAAGAGATCTGAGAGTGATACAGATATTCATGTGAAATCCTTGATGAATCTGTGATAGTATGAGACTAACTCAAGAAACTGTTGTATATGATGTACATTTCTTGACTGTGATCAATTCACTATAACATTCAATTTCTCCAGAATGAGGTGTATACAGTCATCACTTACTACATGTCTTACAAACTCCAACTCTTTCATTTCAAACACACACTTGATTGATTTGATGTAGAGCTTATACTCTGTCAGAGTTGTAAGCACTTTATCAAGATACTTCAGATATTCATCATATGAGTTTGAAAAGACTAGAATGTCATCAAGATATATAAGATATGAGGTTTCATTCTGTTTATGAAGAATTATATTCATCATCATTTGAAAGATGACAGGCGCATTTATCAGATTAAATGACATTATCAGGAATTCAAACTTCTCTTATTATGTATTAAACATAGTTTGTGAGACTGACAGTTCACCTACATGAATCTGCCAGTATTCTGAGAGAAGAGTGATCTTCAATAAATATCAGGCATTTTCAACTGTATTCAACTGTTGTTGAATTCATGACAGTGAATATTCATTCTTGATCATAAGCTTGTTAAGTGCTTGATAATTGATACACATCTGTCACTTCTCACCCGCCTTTTTCACAAATAGAACTGGAAAGCCTCACACACTTGATAAGGATTGTATGAGATCACATTCTAGAAGATCTGTGATCTGACACTTCTGTTCTTCAAGATGCATTTGTGACAGGGGGTATACATTCTGATTGACTGGTTTTGTATTCCCTGTGTCAATCTCATGTATAAATCCTTGTTCTGGCAGCAATTTCAGTGAAAGATCTGTTCAGAAGACCTTCTCATACTTCTTCAGAAGCTTCTTCATACACTTGTTCTCTCACATATTCTTTATCTTGGTTTTCTCTGCTTCTGAGTCCTGTATGACATACAGAATGCTTTCAGATGAGATCTTACAAATCATTCTCTTTGCTTGTTGATGCATAAGCAGATTTAACTCTTCTATATCAGAGGCATGAAATATCCTTCTCATATTAGTTGATAGAATTGTATGAATCATTTTCTTTCTATCAGTCAACTGCATATGACATGTACATCATTGAATCTGCAGATTGAATCTTTGAAATCAATCAAGTCTGAGAATAAGGTCATATTCCACATTCTGCAGCTCTCATGTTCAAATATAACAAGATCATTCTCTGAAGTGCAAGAGAACTCTTACTCTTACAGATGATATCAAATATCAGTTATCAGATAATCTTATACATCAGAGATTCTTCACTCAGTGAATTCTCTTCAATCTTCAGATTATATGATTCTCAATATATTATGTAGAAGCTTCTGTGTTCACTAACACTTTTGCAGCCATCTCTTGATTCTTACTCAAGTGCTCTCTATACATTAACATTTCAGCTCTCAAGATATTGAGATAAGTATTCACTTCATCATTCTCACCTGCATCTCATTCAGAAGCCTGCTTCTTCTTTGCATTTGCAGAATTCAGAGAATCATCTAACACAGGCATCTCTTTCACTTTGAAGGCTTTTCATAGAATATCAGTGAGTATCTCTGAGCTCACTGATTCAGCTAGTTTTTTGACTGCATACACTGAGTGTAATCTTTTACATCATGATTTTGACATCTGCAGTTGAAGCAAGCTCAATGCTTATAATATCAAGATTTTCACTCAGAAGATCTCTTTTTCAGAGGATTCAGTGCTTTAGCAATGACATTCAGATCTAGATTTATCATGTCTAGATGTGTGACTTGTATTATAGAAGTCTGATTACTCATTCTTCACTGAGTCATACTCAATTGCAGTATTTTCTATCATAATTGACTCACTTGTTCCTGTATAATGAGAATATTGTATACTTCCTTCATCATATCTGACTGTAAGATTAAGCATTTTCATTTCACTCTCAACTCAGGTGTAAGATCATGAATGAAGATCTGTAAACAGAAAGATATTGAAAGCTCTTCATTCAATGTAAGATAGTATAAGCTGAAGTGTGTGAAGTACAATGTAAGATCACTCACTTATCTACACTCAGTGAAGCATTTATAATGCTTGTCTCACATGTTCACTTCTTCAAAGTTATACAAGATTCACTTGGAAAACTCATTTCATGTTCATGAGAATGAATATTATTTCAGATCTGTGAGATTTATCTTTTCATCAGTTATTCATAATGACTTCACTTTTCTGTGTAGAAACATGACAGATCTTAAGACTTGTTGAAATTTCATTAACTGTCTGCCTGTGAGTTCACATTCACTCTGATAATATGATTGCATCTGACTTAGTCAGCTGATTGCAGCATCATTTTTTCAGTCATTATTGAAGCTTGATGACTTCAGCAGATCTTCTGACTTGATATATTTCATGCTTGAATTCTCATCCTGCGCAGCAGTCTCTGATGATGTGTATGCTTCTGAAGAGATCATGAACAATCATGATGAGATCTTCAGGTTCAGTATAGTTATCTGTCTGTGTAAACATTTGATCTTCTGCTGCAGACTTAAGATCTGGTTTTCTCTATTCTTATTGATGATGATGATTGTGTCAGTGAAGCTCTTCAAAGTGAATACTTGATTCACAGTGAATGTCAATTGTTGTTTGACTTCTGTCTCAGCCTGTCACTGTGTATGCAAGGCCTCAATCTTGTTTAGAATCCTCATATGTGTACAGAGCTTCAATTTCAGTTTGGCAGTCTCAGTCACTTTTCTTACTGCTTTAAGTAAATCCTCTGAGAGGTTCTGCATATCTTTCAGTTTAGATAGCAGAGAAGGGTATTGTTTGTATCAGCTAGGGAAGATATTCATTTCAGTGATTGGTTTCTGATTGATCATATAATGTCTATTATTATATTGCTTATATCATTATATCACTATATTGTTATATGATTTCTGTTATCATTGTACAACTCTGGTGGTGGCCACTCTCTCTTTTATCCTTCTTTTGAGTAGGGAGTGAACTTTTTTGAATCTGGTTCACTGCTCCCATCCTCTTTCTCACATCTCATTCATTCACATCTCATACATGGCATGTGCCTGGGTGTGGAGTTTTCTCTCAACAAGTGAAGCAGTATCAATCAGATGCTCTTTCACTCACTGCTCTTTGTACACTATCTTTTGAGACATTCTAGAATCACACTGGCATGATAACTACAAATCACTTCATAGACAGAATTATCATGCTCTGGAGGAGCCTGCACTTCTCACTAGTTTTTAGACATGCTATCAGATGTGATTCAAAGATTGCTTAAGCCAGTGTACAATTACAGGTGTACACCGGCTTCTTATATTGTAATCTCATACACTAAATTAATTAGTGTACACTATGGCCCCTTTACACTTGTACGCGTACGCTAGTAGTTCGGAAGCGGCCGCGGTATTATCCGACGGTCGTACGTTCTTCCGAATCACAACTCAATGAAAAGTTGATCAGACTGTTTCAATTGAAATATTTCTAAGTCTGTTTTTAATTGAAAAGTTGGTCAGACTGTTTCAAAAGAAGAATAAAAGACTTTTGTGTATAAAATACCTGATTTTTTTCACACTAGTTCAGTAACTAGGTTAGATTTTTAAAGAGAATCTAATAAACTAAAATTGATTTTTGAGATAAATTAATAAAAACTTTACAATCTCTTTCTTGGAATACAGTGAGAAAAAGTATGATATCAAATCAATTGATACTAAATCAGATGATATAACAGTTTTTGAGAGAAAAACTGATAAAAAATAAATCAATTTTTTGCAGAGAAATTGATTAAAACTATTCAATTTTATTCTAAATCATTCAATTCTTCTCACACAACAAGTGTGCAACTCAAATCAGTTAATAAAAAGTGTAAAAAAGAATTAAGTATTAATGAAAGCTCTTCAGTTACTGAAAAAGTAATTCTTACTTAAAAGAATATGAAATTATAACAGAAAACAACTCTGTTTTTAATTCTTTGTAAGAATATTGTATACAACTCAGAGAAAAACATCTTACTTTTTCAAGAGAAGTAAAAAACTATTTCTAAAATCTTTTTTTTTTTTGCATTAACTGCTGCAGAAGAATGAGATAGAAACTGCTAAGATATACACTACTGTATACTCTCTATCAAGACTTTCTCTCTTCAGAGTCTTGATATTATAGAGAATATAAGTTTGTTTCTATATAATAATATAAATATTGTCAGTGAGATGTAGAGGAACTAGTTATTTATATCTCAAAATAGAAGACTTTGTCAATGATTATATTAATATAGAGTTAATTCTCAAATTCAATAGAAATCTAGTGTTGCTGTTCTCAATTTCTTGCAGAATCTATTGAATATTGAGATATTAAAACTAGATTTAATATATCTCACTGTGCAGAGATCAAAGACTCAGTCAGATCTTGAGATATACTGATTTTATAGTTGTTGATATGCTGTTGACTCATTGTTCACTGATTATGTATTGAATGCTGTTGCCAAGGTATCTTTTTGTATCATTCTGCTGAGGATGGGCCAGATTGAGAGAGATAGTACAAGGGTGAGACTTGGTGTTGAAGTCTAGATACACTGATGACAGACTGTGAAGATTGATCTTCTGAAGAGTCTGTTGATTATGTGCTTGATATTATCACTGAGGTATCTTTTTGTATTTTTCTGCCAGGGATGGGCCAGATTGAAAAGAGCAGTATGAGGGTGAGACTTGGTGTTGATGTTTTGAAACATCAAAGATTGACAGGGTTTTCATGGAGATTGCTTCTCAGATATCTTCACAACTACAGGTCAGAAATCTTCCAAAATTGAGAAGATTGATGCATATGACTAGGTCACTTCATCTTACAATTTGTATGGCACTCTGGCCCGGGGTTGTGGTGTGGTAGGGGAGAATGGGGGATAATCCCATACAGGAGTTTTGAACAATGTCCAGTTCACATTTGGCTGGATAACTTCATCATCACACAGGGTATGCGGTCAGTGATGGGGTCAGAATACTTGTATGATTGAGGGCTTTTCAATGAATCTATCAGCGGGTTCTTATTCGAAAAATCGAGCGAGGTCATGATGGAGCAGTTGCAGTCAAATCATTCTCTTTGCTTGTTAATATATAAGCAGATTTAACAATATTAATATCAAAGCTAGTTATACAACCGCTTCATCACAAACTCGCTTGATTTTTTGAATAAGAACCCGCCAATAGATCCATTGAAAAGCCCTTGATCATATGAGCATTCTGACCCCATCATCAACTGCATACCCTGTGTGATGGTGGAGTTATCCAGCCAAACATGAACTGGATGTTGTTTGAAACTCCTGTGTGGGAGTATCCCCTGTTCTCCCCTACCACACCACAACCCCGGGCCAAAGTGTCATACAAATTGTAAGGTGAAGAGACCTAGTCATATGCACCAATCTTCTCAATTTTGAAAGATTCTCAATCTGTAGTTGTGAAGATATCTGAGGAGTGATCTCTGTGAAAACCCTGTCCATCTTTGATGTTTCAAAACATTAACATCAAGTTTCACTGTTGTACCGCCCTTTCTAATCTGGCCCATTCTCAGCAGAAAAATACAAAAAGATACCTTGGTAATAATATCAAGCACATAATCAATGACCACTTCTGAAGTGCAATCTTCATGATCTGTCTTCAGTGTATCTGAACATCAATGCCAAGTCTCATTCTCATACCACCTCTCTCAATCTGGCTCATCTCTGACAGAAAAGTACAAAAAGATACCTCAGCAACTGTACTCAATACATAATCAGCAGACATGACAACTATAAAATCAGTATATCTCAAGGTCTGACTGAGCCTTTGATCCCTGCACAGTGAGATATATTAAATCTAGTTTTAATATCTCAATATTCAATAGATTCTGCAAGAGATTGAGAACAGCAATACTAGGTTTTTATTGAATTTGAGAATTAACTCTATATTGATATAATTATTGATAAAGTCTTCTATTTTGAGATATAAATAATCAGTTCCTCTACATCCCACTGACAATATTTATATTATCATATAGAAACAGACTTATATTCTCTATAATATCAAGACTCTGAAGAGGGAAAGTCTTGATAGAGAGTATACAGTAGTGTATATCTTAGCAGTTTCTATCTCATTCTTCTGCAGCAGTTAATGCAAAAAAAAGATTTTAGAAATAGTTTTTTTACTTCTCTTAAAAAAGTAAGGTGTTTTTCTCTGAGTTTTATACAATATTCTTACAAAGAATTAAAAACAGAGTTGTTTTCTATCATAATTTCATATTCTTTTAAGTAAGAATTACTTTTTCAGTGGCTGAAGAGCTTTTATTAATACTTAATTCTTTTTTACACTCTTTATTAACTGATTTGAGTTGCACACCTGTTGTGTGAGAAGAATTGAATAATTTAGAATAAAATTGAATAGTTTTAATCAATTTCTCTTCAAAAAATTGACTTATTTTTTATCAGTTTTTCTCTCAAAAACTGTCATATAATCTGATTTACTATCAATTGATATCATACTTTTCCTCACTGTATTCCAAGAAAGAGATTGTAAAGATTTTATTGATTTATCTTAAAAATCAATTTTAGTTTATTAGATTCTCTTCAAAAATCTAACCTAGTTACTGAACTAGTGTGAAAAAAATCAGGTGTTTTATACACAAAAGTCTGTGATTCTTCTTTTGAAATAGTCTGATCAACTTTTCAATTGAAAACAGACTTAGAAACCTCTTAATTGAAACAGTCTGACCAACTTTTCAATTCAAAAGAGTTTAATAAATATCTCAATTGAATTAGTCTGATCAACTTTTCATTGAGTAAGAATAATGAGTTCAAAAGTACACTCAGTTGATGTGAAAAAAGATGCTTTCTCAAATGCTATTTCTGAGATTGAAATTCTGAAGAGAAGAAAGAAAGAAGAGATAGAGAAACAACAAGTTCTTGAAATACAGAAACTTGAAAAAGCAAGTAAAATTCTTGAAAAGCAGTGTCTGAGTGAGATGAATGAAGAAGTTCTGTTAATTCTTCATACTCAGGCTAGACAACTACAGAAAGTGATCAAGTTCAAACTTGGAATTTCAAACACAGTTCAAAAAACTTTGAAAATTTCTAATATAATCACTGACTCTTCAGTTTGCTTGTCTTTCTTTTCTACTTCTTCTTCTTCTTCTTCTTTGAATCAGAAGAAAACATATGCTCAAGCAGCTGAATCTGCTGTCTCTAAATCTGCTATCTCTAAATCTGCTGTCTCAAAACCTGCTCAAAATTCTGAGAAAACTGAGAAGAATACTGCTCATGCCTCTATTCATAGAAAAGTGAAAAAGAAAATGCAAAAAGAGAAAAACTTTCAAATCTTCAGAAATAGAAGACTTATTCTCAAAGTCTCAAATCAGAACATTCTGCAAAGAAACAAGTTAAACTCAAATCTCATTTTCAGAATCAGAAATGAAATTAATCAGCAGTTCTTTTCTCAGTTAATGACTGATATTGAAGTTCAAAAACCAGTTATAGCTTCAATTGAATCATCATTCTTTGAAAACTTCATTATTCTGACTACAATGCCTGAATTCAGTGCTGAATTCCTTATTCAGAATGAGAATCTCTGAAAGTCAGCAGTAGAATCTTTGTTAAATACAATAATTCTATCTGAAAGAGATGAAAAGTGAGACAAATTCATTCTTCATAATATTTCAGTTGAAATCTTTGACTGTGAAGAAGAAATGCTACTTCTTAAAAATGAATTGAAAGAATACAACTCTATTCAACTGAGAAAGGAGCCTGTATGACTAAATTCAATTGAGTTCAGACAAAGCAGGAGAAATGCCTCTGTTCTAGTATATATAAAAACACTTGAACAGTCAAAGATCTCTGAAGTAAGAGTAGCAGGTTTGAAAATGAGAGTTCATGAATACAAAGACTCAAGAATGAACCTCAAAGCTCAAACACAGTGTTCAAACTGTCAAAGATATGAACACTTTGCAATCTCATGTTTTAGAGACTTAAAATATGCATTCTGTGCCAGAGATCACAAAACTAGTGAGTATAAATGTGAAACATGCTTAAAAAGAGATGAAATTTGTCAACATACTCTGCTTAAGTGCTCTAATTGTAAAGAAAAACATGCATCTAGCTCAAAAGAATGTATGTTTGCTTCTAGAACTCAAAAGAACTGGAGAAAAGATGAAGCTCAAATTCAATCTAGAACTGAAGAGAAGAGTCAAGCCAGTAAACTCACAACTGCAAGCTTAAAAAGAAGAAACTCTCAACTATCTAAGTCTTCAAACTCTAACTCTCCAGCTAAATGTAAACAGAACTTGAATTCTCAAACTTCTGTTAAGATTAGAGAATTGAGAAATGACTCTGATGATAAACTAGATATAATGTAAGCAGTTGAGATTTCTACTTTTCAGAACAGTTATAATCTACTATCTGATGATAGTGATTAGATTCTACTCTACTCTCTTTTAGTATGAATATACAACAAAAACAACAAAAAAAGTTTAAAAACTCTTCAAAAATCACATTTATTCAAAATAATGTGAATAGAAACTCAAATTGTATTTATTCTTGTCTTCAAATTGTATTTGAATAAAAAGTTGATTTTATACTGCTTCAGGAGCCGAATTTTGATGCTGAGCAAAAATATGTTATTTCTCATTCAAGCTACTACTGCTTTTTACCTCAAAAGTCTGAGATAAAGTCAAGAGTAGTGATCTATGAAAGAAAGAGATCAAGATATCAATTTAATCTAAGATTTGATATCATGTCTGACTCTGATATTCTGGTGGGTGATATTATAGATAAAGAAAATGAGTTTGATACTATACAGCTCATAAATATCTATAATGAAAAGTCATTGAAGAAAAATAACAATATCTAAACAATTGATAGAGAATTTCTGAACATAACTTCATCAAGAAACTCTATAATTGTAGGAGATTTCAATGCACATCATTTCTGATGAAATTCAGAATGCAAGAGAGCAGTGAGAGCTGATAATCTGATTAAATGAATCTTTGAGCATTCAATAGATTTGGTTAATAAGTCTGATCAATAAACATTCTTTAGAAAAGGTATGAAACAGAAGTCTATTATAGATCTAATCTTCATGTCACAAAATCTAATGAAAAGAAGACTTGTAAACTGATTTATTAATTCAAATGAGACATCAGAATCAGATCATGAGATTATTTAATTTAATATTGAACTGAGTGAAAAATAAATGAGTGAAAATCCTCTTCTCTCTAATCAGTATAACTTTGAAAAAGCTGATTGAAAAGCAGTTGAAGAAAGTATAAAACTGCTAAAATCTGAAAGACAGAATGAGCTATATTGAAATTCTGGTCAAGATATCTCAAATGAAATGCTTGAGAATAGAGTGAAGCTTATTATATCTATTATTCTAACAAGTGTTAGAGATAATATTTCAAAAAGAAAATCTTCTGAGTATTCAAAATCTTGATGAAATGAGAATATCTCATCTAAAAGAAAAGAATTAGCTACTGCTAGAAGAGATTGAAAAAATGATGTAATATCTGATGAAGAGTTCAAAGCTGTGAGAAATGAATATTTTTCAGATATCAAAAGAGTTAAAACAGACTGCTGGAATAAATTTCTTGAAGAAGCACAAGAGAAGGAAATTTTTAAAGCTTTTAACTATACTAAAATAAGAAGTGTAGCAAAACTTCCAGTCTTAGAATATAAGTTTCAGAATGAATTATATACAGCAAACTCTTTTAAGAAAAAATGTCAAGCTTTTATGAGAATTCTCTTTCAGAACTCATCAGACTCAGATTCAGATTCAGAGAAAGAGAATATATCACTTCTCAACTATATTGATGAAAATGACTGAGAATGACCTGATCTTACACAAGATGAATTAGAGTCAGCTATCTTCTCAAGTTCTGTTAAAACTGCTGCAGGTCCTGATTCAATTAATCACTTGATTATTCAAAATACATATTCCTACTTAAAGAATGAATATTTTGAGCTCTTTTTCAATCTCTTGAAAAATGGATATTATTCTGAATGCTGAAGAGAAGCCACTGGAGTGATTCTTGCAAAATCTAATAGAAAAACTTCAATTTCTAAGTCATATAGAGTAATATCTCTATTGAACTGTTTAGAAAAGGTTTTAGAAAAGATAATAGCTACTTGACTATCTTTTATAAGCTCTATAGATGATTCTCTTTTATTCAGTGAATAAATGAGAGATAGAAAACAGTATTCTGTAATTGACACTGTTCTCTCAGTTGTTCATGATATTCAAATAGCAAAACATGAGAGTCTGGTCTCAACTGCAGTTTTTATTGATATAAAGAAAGCATTTGATCATGTTTCAAAGTCAAAGTTAATTCAGACATTGAAGATATTAAAACTGTCACTTTCTCTAATAAAATGAGTTAACTGTTTTATGTCTAAAAGAATTATACAACTCTTCTTTGATGAAATGAAACAAGACAAGACTGAGATAAAAATAGGAGTATCACAGGGATCTTCAATCTTACTCATTTTATTTGTAACATACACTGCATATCTATTCAAAAATAGAAATATGAGAATAGTGTGATCTCTGAGTTATGTGAATGATATTGGTCTAGTCTACAGCTTAAAAACTATCAAAGAGAATTTGAAAGTAATTGAAGAAGCTGCAAAGAAAATCTTTGTTAGAGTAGATATCAATTAAATTCAATTTGATATGAATAAAACTGAGTTAATTCATTTCTTTTCTAGACTCAATGAGAAAGAACTATCTCTAACTCTTTTAAATAGAGAGATTAAATTCAGTGTAAATGTCAAATGATTAGAAGTATGATTAAACTCCAAGTTGAATTTTAAATATCACATTCAACAAAGAACTGTCAAGGCAGAAAGACTATTGAACAATATAATCAGACTATCAAATACAGAGAGAGATCTATTCTTCCAGGCTATGAGACAGTTATATATAGCCTGTATTACATCAGTAGCTGATTATGAAGTTCAAGTTTGATGAAATAATCAAGGGAATTTCACTGAACTCTTTCAAAGTCTGTAAAACAGAGCCTTGAGAAGAATTCTGAGAGCATTCAAATCATCTTCTATTAAAGCAATGAAAATTGAAGCTTCAATGTCTCCTTCTGCTATTAGATTTGAAAAGGTCTGTATGAACTATGCTCTGAGAGTTGTAAAGATGAGCTCAAATCATATAATCAGAGAAAGAGTCTCTTCTTCATTTTCATCAATTAACTCTGAAAATGAACTGGATTGGAATAGATTTCTTGATTGAAATAAAAATAATTTCTCAAAGAAAATGCCTTCTCAACTGTACAGACTATGCTCTCTGATTAAAAATGAATTTTCTTCTTTAAATGTTGAAAAAGTTGATCATGAGAAGTTATCTCTCTGAAGAGAAAAGCTTGAATCTCTTATAGACTTATAAATAAGTGAACTATCAAAAGAGAAAGAATATGAACAGCATTTGAAGAGAATTTCTACAATCAATATAAAAGACTCTATTATGGTTTATTCAGATGGCTCAAAAAATGAGAACTTGAATAGATTAGGCACAGGCATTGCTTATACTGAAGATAATATTAATTTTATCTCAGATTTCTGGAATCTAGGCTCTGAATGTGAAGTCTTTGATACTGAACTAGTTGCAATAGTGAAAGCTTTTAAACTCATTGAAATAAAATCTTATAAAAGAGGAAATTGTTTGAAAGAGACATGAATATTCTCTGATAGTTAAGCTGCTTTAAAAAGACTTAGAAATAGTCAGATTCATAATGATTAAATGAATCTTGAACTGATCTTAAACTCTGTTTTGAAAATTCAAAAGAGAAGAATATCAAAGCTGATAATTCATCTGCACTGAGTTCCTGCTCACATGAATATTCATGATAATGAATTGGCTGATTCAGCTGTAAAAAAGGGTGCAGAATTAAGCAGATCTATTCAAAAAATTATGTCCTGGTCTTTTATAAAGAGAAAAATAAAAGAATCTTGTTTAGACAAGTGAAATGAAAGCTGGTAGAAACAAAAGAAGAGTATACATTATTCAAGATTTGAAACAAAACCCAAGTGAAAATCTTGTTCAATTAAATGTAAAAAGAAAATATTCTCATCTATAATACAGCTGAAACTAGGACATGGCTATTTCAAATCTTATATACAAAGATTTGATGATAGATTTGACTCAATAGAATGCTCATTCTGCAATACAAATGAGAATCCTGAGTATATTGTAATGCACTGTGCATTATACAATAGTCTCAGAGTCAGATTGAAAGAGAAGTATAATCTAAATCAATTAAATATGAGATTCTTATTCTCAACTGAGACAGGAATTAAATACTTAATAGACTTTCTATCAGAAACTCAAGCAGCTACAAGAAAATGGCTAAATTCAGAATTATCTGAGTATGAAGAGAAGGAAATTAATCAGATATAGTCTGTTAAAACAGCTATACACTCTCTTTTAATAATTTGTTTTGTTATAGTCTCTCTTTACTTTATCTTTTTCTTTATCTTTTTCTTTCAATTTCTTTCTATCTATTTATTTAATGTGTCTATCTTTGAGACTGTGTTCTTTTTCTCTTTTCTTTTGTCATGATATTGTCAAATGATTTCAAAGTATCAAAAGATGTTAAAACACTGCAATTTGTAAACAGTTTTTGTATTCTGAGCTGGAATTTTCTGATTTTGCATATCTGAAATTGATGAATGTACAATAGTTAACTTTACAGACATAGAAAAAACCCTGAGAACTAAAGTTCTCAGGTAGATGTCATAGTCTCTGACTGCATACATCTATAATTGAAGAATAATAATAATAATAATAAGCAGATTTAATCCTTCTATATCAGAGATGTGAAATGTCCTTCTCATATCAGTTGATAGAATTGTATGAATCATTTTCTTTCTATCAGTCAACTGTATATGACATGTACATCATTGAATCTGCAGATTGAATCTTTGAAATCAATTAAGTCTGAAAATAAGATCATATTTCATATTCTGCAGCTCTCATGGTCAAATATAGCAAGATCATTCTCTGAAGTGCAAGAGAACTCTTACTCTTATAGATGATATCAAATATCAGTTATCAGATAATCTTATGTATCAGAGATTCTTCACTCAGCAGATCTCTTTCAGTCTTCAGATTATATAATTATTAATATATTATATAAAAGCTTCTATGTTCACTAACACTTTTGCAGCCATCTCTCAATTCTTACTTAAGTATAGACTGACCGTGTGACCGTGTCTGAGACCAGGACCAGATTTTTTAATAGTCTTATTACCAATTCGACTGATCTCATTACACAGTTTTAACATTAGATAGTAGTTTCATACTGTCTCAGTAGAACTTACTGTCTACTCTTGTCACATTTTTCAAATAAGATCATGATTTCCACTTCTCAATTTAAATTATTTTTATTACTTTAAATGACTTTAAATCTCATTTGAGCATTATCAAAAAGTGTTACTTTTTAAAAAATTAAAAATAGTCTAAAAAAAACCTTAAAATGTCTAAAAATAGTAACTTTATGCTAAGAATGGAACTAAATGGAATCAAATGAAATCACTTTCTCATTTTTTTCCAGTCATGGTTTCATTTTAAGATCTGATATATAGTCACTTTACCTGTTTTTTTGATAGCCAGTCCCAGCGGGATTCACGCCAAGAAATGTATGGGACCAGATCAAATGAAACCAAACGTGAAATTCATGGTCTCAGCGGCCAGTCTACTCAAGTACCTCTCTTATACATTAACATTTCAGGTCTTAAGACATTGAGATGAGTATTCACTTTCTCACCTGCATCTCAGTCAGAAGCCTGCTTTCTCTTTGTATTTATAGAATTCAGAGAGTCATCTAACACAGGCATCTCTTTCACTTTAAAGACTTTTCATAGAATATCAGTGAGTGTCTTCAAGCTCACTGATTCTACTAGTTTTTTAACTCTCTTACTTCTCTTGACTGTACACACTGAGTGCAATCTTTTACATCATGATTTTAATATTCACAGTTGAAGCAAGCTCAATACTCATAATATTAAGATTTTCACTCAGAGAATCTCTTTTTCAGAGAATTCAGCACTTTAGTGATGATATTTAGATCTAGATTCATCATATTCAGATGTATAACTTATATTGTAGAAGTCTGATTATCTGTTCTTCACTGAGATATACTCAATTGCAGTATTTTCTGTTACAATTGACTCACTTATTCTCATATAATAAGAATATTATATGCTTTCTTCACTGTGTCTGACTGTGAGATTAAGCATTTTCATTCTGCTCTCAACTCAGATGTAAGATTATAAATAAAGATCTGTAAATAGAAAGATATTGAAAGCTCTTCATTCAATATAAGATAGTATAAACTGAAGTGTGTGAAGTATAATATAAGATTACTCACTTATCTACACTCAGTGAAGTGTTTATAACACTTATCTTCTATATTCACTTTCTCAAAGTTATGTAAGATTTATTTGAAAAACTCATTTTATATTTATAAGAATGAATATCACTTCAGATCTGTGAGATTCATCTTTTTATCAGTTATTTATAATGACTTTGATTTTTCATGTAGAAATATAACAGATCTTAAGACTTATTAAAATTTCATTAACTGTCTGTCTATGAGTTAATATTTAATCTGATAATATAATCATATCTGACTTAGTCAGCTGATTACAGTATTATTTTTTCAGTTATTATTAAAGCTTGATGACTTCAGCAGATTTTCTGACTTGATATATTTCATACTGAGATTCTTATCTTATGCAGTAATCTCTGATAATATGTACACTTCTGAAGAGATTATAAACAATTATAATGAGATCTTCAGATTCAGTGTAGTCATCTATCTGTATAAACATTCAATCTCTTACTGCAGATCTAAGATCTGATTTTCTCTATTCTTATTAATGATGATAATTGCATTGATGAAGCTCTTTATAGTGAATACTTAATCTGCAGTGAATGTCAATTATTATTTGACTTTTATCTCAGTCTGTCACTGTGTACACAAGGTCTCAATCTCATTTAGAATTCTTGTATATATACAGAGTTTTAATTTCAGTTCAGCAGTCTTGACTGCTTTTCTTACTGCTTTAAGTAAACTCTCTGAAAGATTCTGCATATCTTCTGATTCAAGTAACAGAGAAGAGTGTTGTTTGTATTAACTAGAAAAAATATTCATTTCAGTGATTTCTCATTAATTATACAGTGTCTATCATTATATCACTGTATTGTTATATCACTATATCATTATATTGCTATGTCATTATATGATTTCTGTTATCATTATTTAACTTCAGTGATAGTCACTTCTCTCTTTTAATCTTCTTTTGAGTAGAAAGCAGACTTCTTTGAATCTGATTCACTGCTCTTATTCTCTTTCTCACATCTCATTCATTCACATCTCATATATGGCATTCATCTGAATGTGGAGTTTTTTCTTAACAAATAAAGCAGTATCAATTAAATGCTCTTTCACTTATCACTCTTCATACACTATCTTTTGAGACATTCTAGAATCACACTGGCATAATAACTACAAATCACTTCATAGATGAAATTATCACACTCTGAAGAAGTCTGTACTTCTCACCAGTTTTTAGACATGCTACCAGATGTCATTCAATGGTTGCTTAAGCCAGTGTACGATTACAGGCGTACGCCGGCTTCTTATATATTGTAATATCATACACTAAATTAATTAGCGGCCGCTATGGCCTCTTTACACTCGTAAGCTAGTAGTTCAGAAGCGGCCGCGTTATTATCCGACGGTCGTACGTTCTTCCGAACCACAATGAGATGAAAATTGATTAAATACAGTATGTTAAAATAGCTATACACTATCTTTTTAAAAAAAAAATTATTATAGTCTCTCTTTACTATACTTGTTCCTTTCTGTTCATTTCTATCTATTCATTTAATATGTCTATCTTTAAGACTATTTTCTCTTTTCCTTTGTCATGATATTTTCAAATGATTTCAAAGTATCAAAAGATGTTGAAATACTGCAATTGTCACGCTCCCGGCCGCGCCAAGGCCTCGTTGCGGTTTCACACAGTCTATCACTTTCATGCAGATGATTTCATTCTGTCTGAACCAGTTTTCAATCACTCTATAATATTATTCAGATATATTATAGAAAGATCTGATTAATGAATATGAGAACTTCACTTTTATATAAGGTCAGCAGATTACTCTTTCTTGATAATGAGATGCTGCTGAGATATCACTCTGACTATTCTCACTTATGAAATGAGAGAAGAGTATTCACTCATTATCTATATAGAATAGCTAGATGCTAACTTCTTATCAAAGAAGTCAGTGATTCATTTTTTCTTCTACTGAAATATATATAAGAGTTACTGCATATCTTATACAATATTCTTAGTATACTAAGTATTATATCTGTGATATTCTTATAATAACTCTGTAGTCTACAAGCTCACTATTCAAGCAAGATAGTCAAGCTCACTCATACAGCTTCTTAAACAACTATCTCTACATAATATCATCAACTAGTCACTGCTTTAGTTTCATTATATTACAATTTGAATCACTCTACCTGTGTGATTCAACGGTTGCTTGAGCCAGCGTACAATTACAGGCGTACGCCGGCTTCTTATATATCATACGCTAAATTAATTAGCGGCCGCTATAGCCTCTTTACACTCATAAGCAAGTTCAGAAGCGGCCGCATTATTATCTGATGATCATACAGTCTTCTGACTCATCATACATTCTTTCAAATCACATTCTCTCTCATCAGATTCAGTCACACTCATGTGATCATGATATCTGCTCTAGCTTCATGCGGATTAGCATGTCACTAGTATTTGTGATCTTGTAATCTATCTCTGATTCAGCTAGCATTCTGCATACACTCTTATAAAGAAACTTTCACTATATTACATCACTCATTCACTAACTTTTCTCATTCTTCAATCATCTTCTTCATCATCATCATTATTAAACATTACTATCTCATTCAAGATTTCTACTTCTTCTTCTGTTCAACTCTTTTCATCTGTTTATCTATCATATTGTATACATTTCTGGCAATAATCTCTCATTCTCATAATAAGCATTCTCATAATGCTCATACCAGGCAGTTCATTAGCAGTAAGTGTAATACATTGTGAAATATAATCAGGACTTGTTTATCTTCTAATGATTGTCAGAATATATTATTATAAATGACACATCTTCTTCATCTTCTCATACACTCTTAACTGTTTTTTCTTCTTAGCAGATTTCTGATCATGTTTTCTAACATGATTTTGCATGAATGCAGATACTGATATATTGTTTTTATTTATATAGAATCTTCATGTGTTGACAGATTCATATTCACTGATGATAGTGAACTCAATGTTAAGTCATTGATCAAGAACTTGAAGAATATGATAATAAAGAAATTATTCATATCATGTGTGACTGAGTCTTCTACATTCTTCTCTGTCTCTTCTGCTGCTTCTTTCTCTGCTGCTCTCTCTCAATCTTCTACACTTGTTCCTGTGTCTGATTCTCCCGCTCCCGCTATCTCTGTTCCTGCGACTCTCATTTCTGCTACTTCTGCTCCCACCGCTGCCTTTATTACTAGCTCTCCCTGTTTCAAGAAGATGTTGCATAGACTCAGTGAATCATGTTTCTCAGTATATACACTTCTGCTCTTCTTACTGATCTCTAGAATAATTTATTATATAAAGACAGTGTATGATATAACTATCTGAAGCTCAGTTACAGACACTGATTATTACATTCATTTTAAATATTCATGATAAGACAATTATTCATTTATTTCAGAGAATCATTTTCTCTCTTAACAGTATTAAGATTGTAAGTCTTTTTCTTTTTATCTTTTCTTTCTAATGCTGATTTTTCTATTCTCAGAGAAAATTATTATAGATTTTATTATACACAAAGTCATGATATTCTCAGATATTAAGAAACTTTTCATAACTGTTAAATTCAATATTATGAGTATATCTACTCTGATAAATATCTTCAGCATGATTAACTCATATCAGCCTATTCTCTGACATTTATTATCTGACTTTGTGATGCAGATGAAGAATATCTGTGTTTTTGAGAATGAGAATATAAATGTCATACTCTTTTACACCTGCAGATGTGAGGCTTGTACATCTTGTCTGAGATGTTATCATGAAAATGAGCTGTTTATATACTGTGTTCTGCTTTCTGTATTTCTCTGTATCTCTCTCTCTCTTTCTGAGAAGTCTTGTGTGTGTTGTAATTATATGTATAACTCTAAGATCAGTGAGTGTTTATTCAGTAACTGTTCTCATCTCTGATTTTATAATTTTCATATACTAACAATGATTCTTAGTTACTCTGATATCTGAGATCATTCTAATTGAAGATAATAATATCACTGAGACTACTCTCTCTCACTCTTAAGCTTCTTTCATCACTTTCTCTCTCTTCTCTGTGAGAAAGATTGTGCATATATCAGATTATAAGTGTTTAACTCTGAGTAGCTTCTGCTGTTATTTATTCAGTTCTGTGTCTTCTTCTTCTTCTATTTCTTCTATCTCTGCTTTCTCTGCTCTGACTTCTGATTCTGCAGGTTCTGTGCTCTTCTTCAATTTCTCTACATATATGCATGCACATTTCTATATTAGCATTTCAGTCAATCTTGTAATAAATGACATTAATGTTGTATACAGAGCAGTAGAGAAATCAGAGATATACACAGTATTATTATAAGAGCAGCTTGCAGCTCTCAAATCTCTTACAGATCTCAAGTTTTGAGATTTTCTTTGTTTTCACCATTTTTTGAGTGGCATGATGTTGAAAATAGATTAAATGTGTGACATATAAAAATGAATGAGATGTGTATAATAATATTTTTCTTTTTACAGCTGACTCTTATAATTGATGATTAATTCATTATCTCTTTTCTTTTCTTATACTTTTTCTTTATCTGCTGGTCACTACTCTTATATAATCTCTATATAATACAGTGTTCAGTGACTAGATTCAGTAGCTTTCATCTTTTGTGATTCTGTCTTATACATTATACTCTCTCTCTTCACTCACTTAGATCACTACAGTGAATAGCTTAGTGAAACTAATCTCATCTGATCTCTGATCATCTTCAGAAGTTAAGATGACTTAATCTCACATGTCTGTGAATATTTTAGATAGTTTGTTCTCTGTGATCTTCATGATTGAACTGATGTAAACAGTTGAATTCAACTCTGAATTTCTTTTTCTTCTGTGATCTGACTTATATATAAGTCTGCTGCTTTGAGACTGCTCTTTACTGCATTACACCTGCTGTCTATGATATATTATCATATAATCAGCTACAGTCTCATCACTTATTGAAGTATAGTATTTATCTGATTTCTTCATTTCTTTTCATTCTCTTCTTATAATTGTGAAAAGATTGAAATAAGTGAGATTATCTGATTTGTAAGTGTCTATGATCTCTCTTACTTTGTAAGACTTTTCAATTGTAAGCTTCTTCTTTTTCAATACTGATAATAGTGCTGTGAATAATCATAATTCACTCAGATCTTGCATCTTTGCTTTCACAAGTTATGAATTATTTATTAAGTTGTATAAGACTCATCTCTCTGATTCTTTTAATATGTATATTCTCAGAGAATGTGATTTGAGTATTTTATATAACTTAAATCATCTAGATTGAAACTTCTCAGAACTCTCATTATGTATGAGAACTCACATTCTCATCTTGAGACTTGATTTCTTAACTAGTGAGTCTCATATTCTTTTCAATTGAATTGCTCAGTTCAGAAGTAACTCATTAGCTTTTGCATATGCATGGCTGATCTCTTTCAATCTTGATTCTGTGTTCACAACTGTTGCATCTGCAACTACTACTGCTGTGTCTGTAACTGCTATTTCTTCTGCATCTGCAACTGCTGTTTCTACTGTGTCTGCAACTGCTGTTCTCTCTCTCATCTTTTTGAAAGCATTCTCCGGGATGCACGGATGCAATTCATACAACAGATAGAATGATGAACACTTGAAGACTGCATGCTGTTGAATCTGTGTAGTCAATAGTGCCTGTCTGAGATATTCATTTCATAGTCTTATAGACTTGCTCACTAGATATTTCATCAGCATGTTGCTCAAGATTTCATTCAAGTATTTCATCTTCTCATTTATTCACAGATAATATAATGTTGTTCTACAATGTCTTATCTGTAACTGGCTCACAAAATGCCTCATCACTTCTCTCACAAGGTTCACATCATTATCAGTTAGAATCTTGCATGATATTTCATAGTTGATATAGATCTTATTGTATAGAAACTTCACTATCATCTTCTCTATCATCTCTAAAAATACTTTTATAACTAGTCAGTCAGTAGTGTAATTAATAGCAGTGATTATTCATTAATTTTTATTTGATGTTCACAGTAATATGTCTATGAGATTCATTCTTCATTGTTTAAATGATTGTATCATACACTTCATCTGATATTACACTTTTTCATGTTCTAATCCTTTCTTAGATTCTTTTACAACCTGATAATTTAAGCACTCATGAGTGTATATCTGAATGTTCTCAGTCATGCTTGATCAGTATACACTTGATTCAAGTACACTCATAAGTTCAGAGCTTTCTAAGTGACTGAATTCCTTATATATGTAAGTCACTATGTTGTGTCTAAATAAAGATTCTAGATAGAGAGCTTCTGTATATTCTAGATCATGATAAAGCACAATGTTGTTTTTCAATTTCCTTAGCTTGAAGTTCAGAAGCATCTCTTCTACTACTGTTATAAGATACTTATCATTCAACATCTTATCATTCTTTAAGTGAGAGATTATAATATTCAGTCATTCTGATTTCTTGCATTCTCTCAGCACATTTAATGTGAATATCTCTTATATCTGATTCACAGAATTCTCACTTATGAAATCAGATCTGTGACTGATTACATCAGATATCACAGTGTTCAATTCCTTTCAGTATTTAATATGAAGATTATATACTTGAAACTCTGAGATTCAATATACTAAGTATTTGAAAGGTTTTATCATCAATTATAGATAGACAAGACTTTCATGATCTGTGATCACTGTTGTTATATGCCTGTTATTAATATATCTATCTCACAATGTCAGCACATGCTTAATTGTCAGTAATTTCTTTTCATACACTGAATAATTAAGCTCAGTGTCTGATAGTTTTCTATCATCATATATTATCACATGCAGCTTGTCATTCTTACTCATCTATAGAAGAGTGTCTCTGATAGCTCATTCAGATACATCTGTTACAATGTAGAAAGGTTTATCACAATCTGATTGAATAAGCACTGAAGATGTTGTTACACATTTTCTCAGTGTGAGAAAAGCCTCTTCACACACAGTATTTCAGATGATTGAATGAAACTTCTTCTTTCACAGATTTGTATTCATTTCTCTTAAGAGATCTGAGAGTGATGCAGATATTTATACAAAATTCTTGATGAATGTGCAGTAATATGAGATTAACTTAAGAAACTATTATATATAGTATACATTTCTTAGCTGCAGTCAATTCACTATAACATTCAATTTTTTCAGAATAAGGTATATACAGTCATCACTCACTATATATTCTATAAACTTCAACTCTTTCATTTTAAACACATACTTTGTTAATTTAATATAGAGCTTATACTCTATCAGAGTTGTAAGCACTTTATTAAGATACTTTAGATATTCATTGTATGAGTTTGAAAAGACTAGAATGTTATTGAGATATATAAGATATGAGATTTCATTCTGTTTATGAAGAATTGTATTCATCATTATTTAAAAAATGACAGACATATTTATCAGACTGAATAATATTATCAGAAATTCAAACTTCTCTCATTACATATTAAACACAGTTCACAGAACTGACAGTTTATCTATACAGATCTATCAGTATTCTGAGAGAAGATCAATCTTTGATAGATATCAGATGTTTTCAACTGTATTCAACTATTATTAAATCTGTGACAGTGAATATTTATTCTTAATCATAAGCTTGTTAAGTGCTTGATAATTGATATATATTCATCACTTCTCACTCATCTTTTTCATAAATAGAACTGGAAAGCCTCATGCACTTGATAAGAGTTATATAAGACTATGTTCTAGAAGGTCTGTGATCTGATACTTCTGTTCTTCAAGATATGTTTGTGACAGAGAGTATACATTCTGATTGACTGATTTTGCATTCTCTGTGTCAATCTCATGTACAAATCCTCATTTCAGCAGCAATTTCAGTGAAAGATCTGTTCAGAAGATCTTCTTATACTTCTTCAGAAGCTTCTTCATACACTTGTTCTTTTATATATCTTTTATCTTAATTTTCTTCACTTCTGAGTTCTGTATGATATACAGAATACTTTCAGAGAAGATCTTGTAAATCATTCTCTTTGCTTGTTAATGTATAAGCAGGTTTAATTCTTTGATATCAAAGATGTGAAATGTTCTTCTCATATCAGTTGATAGAATTATATGAACTGTTTTCTTTCTATCAGTCAACTATATATAGCATGTACATCATTGAATCTGCAGATTGAATCTTTGAAATTAATTGAGTTTAAGAATAAGATTATATTTCATATTCTGCAGCTCTCATACTCAAATATAGTAAGGTTATTCTTCAAAGTGCAAGGAAACTCTTACTCTTACAGATAATATCAAATATTAATTATCAGATAATCTTATATATTAGAGATTCTTCACTCAGCAGATCTCTTTCAGTCTTCAGATTATATAATCTTTAATATATTATATAGACACTTCTGTGTTCACTAACACTTTTACAGCTATATCTCAATTCTTACTCAAGTGTCTCTTATATATTAATATTTCAGGTCTTAAGGCATTGAGATGAGTATTCACTTCATCATTCTTACTCACATCTTATTCAGAAGTCTGCTTCTTCTTTTTATTCACAGAATTCTGAGAATTATCTAACACAGGCATCTCTTTCACTTTAAAGACTTTTCATAGAATATCAGTAAGTGTCTCTGAGCTCACTGATTCTACTAGTTTTTTAACTCTCTTACTTCTCTTGACTGTGTATACTGAATGTAATCTTTTATATCATGATTTTAATATCTGCAGTTGAAGCAAGCTTAATACTTATAATATCAAGATTTTCACTCAGAGAATCTCTTTTTCAGAGAATTCAGCACTTTAGTGATGACATTCAGATCTAGATTCATCACATCTGAGTGTATAACTTATGTTATAAAAGTCTGATTATCTGTTCTCTGCTGAGATATACTTAATTGCAGTATTTTCTGTTGCAATTGACTCACTTATTTCTATATAATGAGAATGTTATATACTTCTTTCATTATATCTGATTATAAGATTAAGCATTTTTATTCCACTCTTAACTCAGATGTAAGATCATGAATGAAGATCTGTAAACAGAAAGATGTTAAAAGCTCTTCATTTAATATGAGATAGTGTAAGCTAAAGTGTGTGAAGTATAATGTAAGATTACTCACTTATCTACACTTAGTGAAGTGTTTGTAATACTTATATTATACATTCACTTTCTCAAAGTTATACAAGATTCATTTGAAAAACTTATTTTATATTTATAAGAATGAATATTACTCTGAGTCTATAAGATTCATTTTTTTATCAGTTATTTATAATGACTTTACTTTTCTATGTAGAAACACAGCAGATCTTAAGACTTATTAAAATTCTGTTAACTGTCTATCTATAAGTTCATATTCAATTCAATAATATAATTGCATCTGACTTAGTCAGCTGATTGCAGCATTATTTTTTCAGTCATTATTAAAGCTTAATAACTTCAGCAGATCTTCTGACTTGATATATTTTATACTCAGATTCTCATTCTGTGCAGCAGTCTCTGATGATGTGTATACTTCTGAAGAGATTATGAACAATCATAATAAAATCTTCAGATTTAGTGTAGTTATCTATCTGTGTAAACATTTGATCTCTTACTGCAGATCTAAGATCTGATTTTCTCTATTCTTATTAATAATGATAATTGCATTGATAAAGCTCTTCATAGTGAATACTTAATCTGCAGTGAATGTCAATTATTATTTAACTTCTATCTCAGTCTGTCACTGTGTATACAAGATCTCAATCTTGTTTAAAATTCTTATATATGCACAGAGCTTTGATTTCAGTTCTGCAGTTTCAGTTACTTTTCTTACTATTTTAAGTAAACTCTCTGAGATGTTCTGTATATCTTCTGATTCAGATAGCAGAGAAGAGTGTTATTCATATTAATTAGAAAAGATATTTATTTCAGTGATTTCTTATTAATTATATAATATCTATTATTATATCACTGTATTATTATATTACTATATTATTCTATCACTATATTATTATATAATTTCTGTTATCATTGTACAACTTCAGTGATAATCACTTCTCTCTTTTATTCTTCTTTTGAGTAGGAAGTGAACTTCTTTGAATCTTATTCACTGCTCTCATTCTCTTTCTCACATCTTATTCATTTATATACATGACATTCATCTAGGCATGAAGCTTTTCCTTAACAAGTAAAGCAGTATTAATTGAATACTCTTCTACTCATTACTCTTTATATACTATCTTTTGAGATATTCTAGAATCACACTGACATGATAACTACAAATCACTTCATAGACAGAATTATCACACTCTGAAGAAGTCTGCACTTCTTACTAGGTTTTAGACATACTATCAGATGTGATTCAAAGATTGCTTGAGTCAGTGTACAATTACAGGCGTACACTGGCTTCTTATATATCATACACTAAATTAATTAGCGGCCGCTATGGCCCCTTTACACTCATAAGCAAGTTCGGAAGCGGCCGCGTTATTATCCGACGGTCATACGTTCTTCCGAACCACTGTACGTTCTTCCGAACCACATCTGATTACACATTTGAATCAGTCAAGCTCTAACAGACTGATATGACCTCATGCATGTATACTGAGACTAACTCAATCTCACTCTCTGAGAGAAATACTACATCATTCTCAAGAGTGTATACATCTCTATCTTAGCAGAAATCTGAGATTTCTGAACTCACTGCATATTTTAACATGAGCTCTTTAACTGCTCTGTCACTGTCACGCTCCCGGCTGCGCCAAGGCCCTGTTGCGGTTCCACACAGCTCATCACTTTCATGCGGATGATTTCATTCTATCTGAACCAGTTTTCAACCACTCTATGATATCATTTGAATATATCATAGAAAGACCTGATTGATGAATATGAGAACTCTGCTTCTATATGAGATTAGCAGATTACTCTTTCTTGACAATGAGATACTGCTGAGATATCACTCTGACTATTCTCACCTGTGAAATAAGAGAAGAGTATTCACTCATTGTCTATATAGAATAGCTAGATACTGACTCTTTATCAAAGAAGTCAGTGATTCATTTTTCTTCTACTAAAATATACACAAGAGTTACTGCATGTCTCATACAATCTTCTTAGTATACTAAGTATTATATCTGTGATATTCTCACAATAACTCTGTAGTCTACAAGCTCACTATTTAAGCAAGATAGTTAAGTTCACTTATACAGCTTCTCAAAACAACTATCTCTATATAATACTACTAACTAGTCACTGCTTCAGTTTCATTATATTATAATTCAAATCACTCAATCTGATTATACATTTAAATCAGTCAAGCTCTAACAGATTAATATGATTTCATACATCTGTGCTGAAACTGATCTGATCTCATTCTCTGATAAAAACACTACACTATTCTCTAGAGTGTGTATATCTTTATCTCAGCAGAAATCTGAGATTTCTGAACTCACTGCATATTTTGATATGAGCTCTTCAACTGCTCTATCACTGCCGCAGTCTCTACACATCTATATCTATCATGAAGATAGAGAGATTAAGATCAGAGATTTACTAAGATATAAGAGAAATATCTTATCTGAATTTCACAGCTTTATCTGTATTCTTGAACAGAAATTTCACCTTAATCTGAGCCAGTATAATACTCATGAGATATGAGTAATATACACTGTTAACCTTCTTAAAGGCATCTCTGCAACTACTTGAATCATTAAGAAGAGAGAGCTTGAGTGTATTAATACTATTATGACTTGAGAAGAATTCAAGAACTTTCTACTGAATCAAATCAAAGATCACTGTAACTGCAGCTTCACAGCAGCACAGCAGTTTAACTCATTATATTAATGAGATAATGAGAATTCTTCTGATTTTGTAAGGGGCCTGCACTGAATAGATCGGTATAATATTATAGGTCTTATATAACAAAGATAAAAACATTAGAGAAGGAAAGAAAGAGAAAGTGCGAGAATCAGTGATTGAGATGAATATTTATACGCGTATGTGGTGGTGTACATGGTGGAGCTTCAGGGCGGAAGAATATACGCGCGTTCATAGCAGCCGAGGATTGGTGATCAGGAATGGCTGAGAATTGGAGTGTACACTACGCGCGTTTGTAGCGGCCGTGAATCAGTGATCAGAAGTGGCCGAGAATTGGAGTGTACACTACGCGCGTTCATAGCGGCCGCGGATCAGTGATCGGGAATGAAAGAATCTATGAAGTGTAATGAAATAGTCTATATGATTGATCAGGCGCAGCCCGCCACATTAGTCCCTTCTTTTCAGAAGCAGTTCCCATCAGTCAAGGGCTGCTGTTTCAGATAACACAGAACTCAGAGTCCAGGTTGATTGATTGTAGCTGACTCATTTCATCAGATATTGTTGGCCATGGCTGCAGGATCTCTCATTGAGGATATCTTCAATCTCTCACTCAAGCTCATTATCTTCTCCTATGATGCCTGGTGGCTGCCAGTCAGAAGTCAGCTGAGAAGGGAATGAATTGATGGCAGCGCAGCAGAGCAAGCTCATGTGAAATACATCATGAATCTCTGATGGTGTGTCAAGGCGGTAGTTGTGACTATCTAGAACTTCTATCACTTTATACCTGACGTGGCGGTAGTCTAGCGTACAAGATGAATGTGTGATTTGTATATTCTTGAGGTTCAATCACACAAGATCTCCTATCTTATACTGCTCTGCGGGATCTTGTTGAATATTGGTTTGATCTTCTTGATCTTGTTTCACAGTTGTCATGAAGGCCTCTGCTCAGTCACAGGTGTCTCAGAGCTTTGTTACTATATTATCAGCAATCTGAATTGAACTGCAGAGGTTCAGTGTGCACTGTGTAGTCTCTAGAAGGTTCAACACTTTCATGTGATACCTGTGTGTAAGAAAGAATAGGCTTACACCTGTTGAAACAGCATCTTGACCATTGATAGTGACCTCTGTGTATAGAAGGAGGTCATGTCAATTATCTTGTAAATGATTGCAGAACTTATGAAGATAATTCTTTATGATCTGAATTGTCTGTTCTGATGCATCATCAGTCTTGAGATGATAGGCAGTTGACAGATGATGTGTAATCTTGAGAACTTGACAGATTCTTGTTCAGAGAGTGCTCACAAATTGGTGGCCCTGATCTGATACTATCAATCTCAGCAATTCATGCATTTGATAGAATGAACTCTGTAAGAAGACTTCAGTGACTTGTTCAGTGTTCATCTTGTTACAAGGTTTCAATATTACACCCTTACTTAGTCAGTCAATGATGACCAGAATGTTCCTGCAGCTCTTGCTCTCAGGTAGGTCAATAGTGAAGTCAATTGCTACATCTCACCAGATTCTATCAGGGATATTGAGTGATTTCAGTAGACCTTTTCTACAGTTCTTTCATGAGATAACAGAAGAACAGTGATTGCAGTTTCAGATGAAGTATCTGATGCTGTTTGATATCTCAGGTCAGTAGAATTCTCAGGAGATCATTCTATACAGTTGTTCACAGCCTGAATGACTGATCATATGTGAATCATGCATCTCTTGCATTATCTGAGTGTGTAAGGGTTTGAAGTGAGGGACTCAGTGTTGTTCGCGGAATTGTAGAGTGTTATTGTCATTGATTGAGTATTCTGAGATATCGGTTCTGATATGTAGTTCTGGGGAAAATTGGGGTGCTTCTTGATGTACTGCTTCAGTGAGAGTCTGAAGGAGTTCATCAGTCTGGGCTGCTGTATGTCATAGTTTGTTCAGTGTAGAAGAAGTGAAGATATCAATGTCAGTTCTAATTGGAGAAGCATGTATGATGCTGTGAGCTGTTCTATCTTGATCAATTAATATCTTCAGGTTCAAGAGCTGGTGCTCTCGGTTCATTCAGCAAGTATCTGTTACATCAGATGACATATCTTGCTCTTGTTATGAGAGGGTATCTGTCATCGAGTTCTGACTGCCAGAACAGTAGTGTATTGTAAAATGAAAGTGGCTTAGGAACTCAGATCATTATATCTGTTGTTCAGTAAGTTTACAGGTAGTTGTGAAGTATTTGAGATTCTTATGATCTGTGACTATCTCAAATTTGGAGATACTTTGAAGTTCAGAGTCTCATTCTTCTAAACAGTGTACAATCACAAGGAGTTCCTTGTCATAGATCTCATAATTGCATTCAGTGGGACTCAGTTTCTTAGACATGAAGACACATGGTTGTAGAACACCTTCATCATCATATTGCAATATCACTTCTTCTGTCATGTAGTCAGAGGAATCAGCTTCAACAACTGTCTTGTGATCAGAATCAAATGTTATCAGCAGAGAGGTATTAATGAACATCTTCTTCATCTGTGTAAATGCAGCTTTGGTGTTCACTGATCATTGAAATACTGAGTCTTTCTTAGTGAGGTCTGTAAGTGATCTTGTGATATCTGAGAAGTTTCATATAAATTGCTGATAGAAGTTAGCAAATCTGATGAAGCTTTGTACATCTTTCACAGTATGCGGAGCTTCTCATTCAAGAATGGTGGAGACTTTCTCAGAATTCATTCAAATCCTCTTGCCAGCTTCTATAATAAAACCCAGATACTTGGTACTCTTGACTTCAAAATCACACTTGTCAATATCTATTGATAGTCCTGCTTCTTGTAGCTGTTGTAATACCTTTTGCACATGTTCTTGGTGTTCTTTTCTGGATTCATCAGTGAAGATGAGGATGTCATCTAGATAAGCAGATGCAAACTTATCAAGGAAATCTTGAAGTGCTCAGTTGATATACTTCTGAAATGTACTGAGAGCATTAGCCAGTTCAAAGAGTGTGACTATTCATTCAAAGAGGTCATAATGTGTTTGGAATGCTGTAAGCCATTCATCTTCTTCAGTGATACAAATCTTATGAAACGCGGTGATGATATCTAGTTTTGTAAACCATTGAGCTCGCCTGATTCATGCTAGGGTTTCATTGATGAGAGATAAGAGATATCAATCTTTCTTTGTCAATCTGTTCAGATCTCAGTAGTCTACACAGAATTGAAGTTCTTCACCTGGTTTCTTTGCAAAGAGAATAGAGGCTGTGGTAAAAGAGTTACTAATGTGTATGAATTCTTTATTCAACAGATCATTGAGTGTCTTTCAAAGAAGAAGGAGTTTGTCTTGAGACATGCTATAAAGAGGACCTCATGGCAGTTCAGAGTTCTTATCATTCTTTTTCTCTAACTTGATACTGTGATTCACTTCAGGACCTTGTAAGAGGGGTATGTTTGTAATATTGTCTTGTTGAAAGACATCTAGATATTTGTGATATTGTTGAGAGAGTTTTGTACAAGGATCTGTTGTTGTAACACGGGATAACTTTTCTAGGGTCTTTTTGATATCAGTCAGACTGGTGGAATAGATTGATACATGGTCTTGCTGTCAGCAACTCTGTCAGTGGTTTTGATGATGACTTCTTTTTCAGAGTATTTTGTATGTGTTGGCAGAGATCTGTGTCAGATCCATGGTCTTGTGAATGTCATTTTCATGGACTCTATCATTGTTAGGGAATATCAAGCTTCTGTTTTGAGCATTCAATAAGATGCCTTGTTCAGATAGCCAGGCAAGTCCTAACATAAGATCATAATCAAGATTATCAACTTCATACATGTAGGCATCTTCATGTTGATGTTCTTCTACATCTATGGTCAGCTTCACCATGTAATGGGTACAAATGTCTTTTGAACCATCAAATCCTGTGAGGAGTCGGGGTTTTGATAGAGGGATATGCTGGAGGTTATGATGTCTTACAACTGAAGATTTTATCATTGCATAGTGGCATAGATCACTGTCTATCATGGCCTTCATATTATACATGTTATTAATCACAGTGGATACAAGAATCACATTCATTGTCATCTTCTCTTCAAATTATTATTGTCTGACCTCTTCAAGCTTCTGTTTGTGAATTTGAACAGGAGCTAATCTTTTCTCTATTTCACTGAGGCATTCTCATAGTTATTCTCTGAATCTTTCTCTAATGCAATGTGGTTGGCGCGGACAGGCACTGATTCATCCTTTGAATGAGGAGGTACAAAGGTTGATTGACAGTTGAAAGCAATGTGTTCTGGTCAGTTACAGTTGATACACACTCTACATTGACATTGATCAGTGACTTCTTCAGGAGTGATCTCAGGGACTCAGAAGCCTGTTTGAATGGTGAAGACCCTTGCTTGTGTATAGATATTCAAGTCTACTTAATTCATGGCATCTGCATCATTGTTATTCCTCAGCGTGGGTGTATGAGTTGCTGGGGTGTAATGTCTTCTATCACTGTTCTGTATATTCTTGAGCTTGATAAGACAGTCATTCATTGTCCAGAGCTGTGTGTAGAAGCCTTCATAAGTTAAGTCTTCATCTGTGCTTACAAGGGCCTGTAAGAGTTTGAAAGTCAATGTCTTCTTGAGCATGCTAATCTTTATTTGATCCTCTCAAGACTGATCACCTGCTTCTAGAATCTTGGTGTTGAAGTCAGGGATGAATGTTGTAAGAGGAGTGTTTCTCTGTTGAGTGCTCTGTAACCAATCTAATGCTTTCTGTTGCATAACAGTGTCTTGAAACAGAATATCAAGATATTTCATGATATTGTCAGGTGTTTGCAACACTGATTTGCATGCTTTCATTCATGGATGAAACTTCTGTTTCATGTGATCCTTCAATTGTTCATTGATATATCAACCTTGATTGGTTAATGAACTGATGGAATCTCCATCTACACTCAGTTTCATGAGCATTTCCATCCTTCATGATGAGTAGAGAGTGAGGTTGAAAGCATTGAAATATGCAGGGGCATCTAAGTGTTCTTTCAGTGCTTTTGTATTCAATTCTGTAGATGTTGGGATCATGTGGGTTCCTTGTTGTGATAATCATTGAATCTCTTCATATTGGCATTGTTGAGTTGCATGCATATCAGCTATTTGTTGTTGTTGTAGTTTCAACATTGCTTGGAGCCACTGTGGCACTGCGTCTATGTTCATGTTTGAGGGTTTCATATTATTGTTAGACATGGTTATATTGATTGTTGAATGTATGATATCTGTGGGATCTGAAGAAGTGTAATTGTATTTTTATATGTCTGAGTGTCAGAACTCTCAGGTCTTTCACTGACATTCTCTTGTAAGATCTTATTCTCTTTGTAAGATCTTGTTGCAGGGCCAGGGTGACTGGCAAGCAAGCTTCTATCTGGGGACTATCTGGGGACTCAGTGTCTGCTTAACTGTTTGACTGTTTCTCTATTTCTTACACATTGTTATGCGTTCGGATATCTCTTGATGAATAATTGTTTCTAATAAGGAGATGATGAATGTTTTTATAGTGTAAGGGGCCTGCACTGAATAGATTGGTATAATATTATAGGTCTTATATAACAAAGATAAAAATGTTAGAGAAGGAAAGAAAGAGAAAGTGCAAGAATCAGTGATTGAGATGGATATTTATACGCGTATGTGGTGGTGTACGTGGTGGAGCTTCGGGGTGGAAGAATATACATGTGTTTGTAGCGGCTGAGGATCAGTGATTGAGAATGGCTGAGAATCGGAGCATACACTACACGCGTTCGTAGCGGCCGCGGATCGGCGATCAGGAGTGGCCGAGAATCGGAGCGTACACTACGCGCGTTCGTAGCGGCCGCGGATCGGCGATCGGGAATGGAAGAATCTATGGAGTGTAATGGAATAGTCTATATGATTGATCGGGCGCAGCCCGCCACAGATTTCAATATAAGATTTGAAGAATATTGAGAGAAATTGACTAATGATTTAAATTAATTAAAAATATAACTTTATCTTATAAAGCTGACTTATAAGATACAGATAATAATATTATAATATCAGAGTTCATTAATTAATTACACTGAGCTTGTCAATCTAGCTTTTCAGATCTATTTGAATAATCAATTCTCTGAGAAAAAGATTAATAAGACTTCTTCTAAGTAATTAATAACAGAATTTAAACAGTATTATAACAGCTTCAGTATAGAGAAAGTAAAGAAGAATTTCAAGTATTCTGATTCTTCACTCACTGTGAAGAAATATTAAAAAAGATTTAACAAAGATCTGTATTTTAACTGCAGAGCTGATAATCACTATATCAGTGATTGTAAGAAGCTGAAGAAGAGAAGAAACTGAGAAGATATCTTCTCAAAGTTAACTTCTCTTCTAACAAATGTATTCATAGAAGATAAAGAAGAGAAAGAAATGAAGAATTGATAATTCTCATATCTCTGAGTTCATATTACAAGCACAATGTATACTCTGAATGAGAAGATACTAGTGAGATGTCTACTTGACTTCAGAGTGAATATTAACTTCATATTCTATTTCTTTTCTTTGATGAAGAATTGAAAGAAGATAGATTCATCAGATCATGTGAAATTTACAGATGAAATAAAATGTCATTATTTTGACATAATTCAAGCAAAGTGTGTGATCACAGACTCAGAAGAAATCTTTAAGAAGAGTAGTCTACTTCTTCATACAGTTAATATCATAGATGAGAATATTATTCTAGATCTTCTGTGATTGAGAGAAAACAATTCTCTCATTAACTGAGTCACTCAGATGTGACAGTACTGTCTCACTAATAAAGAGACAGTGATAGAGAAATCTGAAGAGTTTCATTGAAAGAATCTTGAGAAAAAGATTGAGTCAATATACTGTGTAGCAGATGATTGAGACTTGAGAACAGATGAAGAAGTCATCACTCTCACTACAAGATTAGCAGCAGTATCTGTCATTGAAGACAGACATACATAATGTCTCTTTACAGATTTTAAGAATGTCTTTTCAGAAAGGGAAGCAGCAAAGTTTCCTGACATCAAGGTGTGACATAAGATTCGCCTTGAAGACGGTGCAACGGTGCTGTACGGGCCCCTTTACAACTTGTCTGTAAAGGAATTGGATGTTCTGCGCAAATATCTTGAAGAAGCGCAATCAAAGAACTGGATACGTCCATCAAAGAGTCCGGCAGGGGCGCAACGGAAACAACGGGAGTGGGAGGAGGGGCGGGTGCACAAAATCCCCCCCTCCTTCAGCTGCTTAGCGCAGCGCAGGCAGGTGGCGGTGCCAGCCAGAGGCCGCACCGGAGCCTCCCCACAGAGAGAAGGCAAAGGAACCGCGGGATCCTGTGGACCCAACTCAGCAGCATCCTGAGCAGGGCTCGGGCGTGCTGCGGGAGGGAAACTATGGATTGGGCTTCTCAGAGCCACTGTCCCTGGAACCAAGCTCTCCCCGGGTTCCTCTCTGAATGACCACACGGGGTCATACACCACTGTATTGACTGGGGGGAGGGGCAGTGTTGCAATGGCAGCGGGGGGGGCGGGGGACAGACTGGACACAGACAAACTGACTGACAGAAGGGATGACATCTCACTGCAGGGTATGACAACTATCACTGCAGCTGCAAAAGAAGCAGGAGGAGAAGAAGATGTGACAATGAGAGCAGTGCTTCTGCAGCTCATTGACACTGTCATCTCTGTCTTCAACCTGGCTTTCTTGATGGCCATGAAGGCTGCCGCCGCACCATGAAGACATTTACTCACTAGAAAATATCAGAATAAGTCCTCTACTGTTCTTCAAGAATAATACTCTTATGCACTCACTATTACAGATGAGAGAGAAGAGAGAAAAATATATTATAGAGAGAAAGAATCTTTTTAAAAAAATCCTATCACTACTGTTAGCTTTGTCTCTAAAACACATCACTTTTATAGAGAATTTTATATATAGAACAGAATATATTGAAAGATCTGTAAGTCACTTATTAATTACATTTTTCACATTTCAAATTGATATATAAGAAACTCACTTATCACTTGTTTAATTTGAACAAAGATGAGAAAAGAAAGATTTATACAGTCAGTAGAATAACTCATCTATTTCTTTATATAGTATACACACTGTTAATCAGTTGACAATTATTGTTATATAACAAAGATAATTTCTAATTCAGTAATCTTGAGAGCATCAGAGCTATACTCTTAAAGAAGAGAGTATTATCACACTTTCAGCTATGTTAAGACTCTGTTACAGTTTCACACAGCTCATCACTTTTATATAAATGATTTCATTTTATTTAAACTGATTTTCAATCACTCTATGATATTATTTAAATATATTATAGAAAGATCTGATTAATGAATATAAGAATCTCACTTCTATACAAGATTAGCAGATTACTCTTTCTTGATAATAAGACATTACTGAGATATCACTCTGACTATTCTTATCTGTGAAATAAAAGAAGAGTATTCACTCATTGTCTATATAGAATAGCTAGATACTGACTTTTTATTAAAGAAGTCAGTGATTCATTTTTCTTCTACTGAAATATATATAAGAGTTACTGCATATCTTATACAATCTTCTTAGTATACTAAGTATCATATCTGTGATATTCTTACAATAACTCTGTAGTCTACAAGCTCACTATTCAAGCAAGATAGTCAAGCTCACTTATACAGCTTCTCAAAACAACTACTTTTATATGACACTGTCAACTAGTCACTGCTTCGGTTCTGTCATGTTACAGTCACTGCTGCAGCCTCTACACATCTACATCTATCATGAGAATAGAGACATTAAGATTAAAGATTCTCTGAGATATAAGAGAAATATTTTATCTGAATTTCACATCTTTATCTATACTCTTGAACAGAAATTCCACCTTAATCTGACCTAGTATAATACTCATGAGATATAAGTAATATACACTGTCAACCTTCTTGAAGACATCTCTGTGACTACTTGAGTTATCAAGAAAAGAGAGCTTGAGCATATCAATATCATTATAACTTGAGAAGAATTTAAGAACTTTCTACTGAATTAAATTGAAGATCACTGCAATTATAGCTTCACAGCAGTACAGCAGTTTAACTCATTATATTAATAAGATAATAAGAATTCTTTCAATTTTCATACAAGATTTGAATAATATTGAGAGGAATTAACTGATGATTTGAATCAATTAATAACACAGCTTTATCTTATAAAGCTGACTTATAAGATGCAGATAATAATATTATAATATCAGAGTTTATCAATTAATTGTACTAAGCTTGTCAATCTGACTTTTCAGATCTATTTGCATAATTAATTTTCTGAGAAAAAGATTAATAAGATCTCTTCTAAGTAATTAATAATAGAATCTTAAAGATACTGTGACAGCTTCAGTGCAGAGAAAGTAAAGAAGAATTTCAAGTATTCTAATTCTTCACTCACTGTGAAGAAATATTAAAAAAGATTTAATAAAGATCTCTATTTCAACTGTGAAGCTGATAATCACTATATCAGTGATTGTAAGAAACTGAAGAAGAGAAGCAACTGAGAAGATTTCTTCACAAAGTTAACTTCTCTTCTGATAAATGTATTTACAGAAGATAAAGAAGATAAAGAAATAAAGAATTAATAATTCTCACATCTTCAAGTTTATGTTACAATTATAATATATACTCTGAATGAGAAGATACTAGTGAGATGGCTACTTAACTTCAGAATGAAGATTAATTTCATATTCTATTTCTTTTCTTTAATGAAGAGTTAAAAGAAGATAGATCTGTCAGATCATGTAAAATTTACTAATGAAATAAAATATTATCATTTTAACATATTTCAAGTGAAGTATATAATCACAGACTCTGAAGAAATCTTTAAGAAGAGCAGTCTGCTTCTTCACACAGTTAATATTATAGATGAGAATGTCATTCTAGATCTTCTGTGATTAAGAGAAAACAATTCTCTTATTAACTGAGTCACTTAGATGTGATGATACTGTCTCACTAATGAAGAGACAGTGATAGAGAAATCTGAAAAGTTTCATTAAAAGAATCTTGAGAAAAAAATAGAGTTAATATACTGTATAGCAGATGATTGAGACTTGAGAATAGATGAAGAAGTCATCACTCTTACTGCAAGATTAGCAGCAGTATGTATTATTAAAGACAGATGTATACAACATCTCTTTACAGATTATAAGAATATCTTTTCAGAAAGGGAAGCAGTGAAGTTTTCTAATATCAAGATACAATATAAGATTTGTCTTGAAGACAGTGTAATTATGCTGTACAGACTTCTTTATAACTTGTCTGTAAAGGAATTGAATGTTCTGTGCAAATATCTTGAAGAAGTGCAATTCAAGAACTGAATATACTTATCAAAGATTTCAGCAGAAGTATCTATACTCTTTATATTTAAGAAGAATAATAGACTATATCTATACATAGACTACAGAGATCTTAATAAGATGATGATTAATAATTACTATTTATTATCATTGATTAACAAGATAATTGATCAATTATCTGCAGCAAAGATATTCTCAAAGATTAATATACAGAATGTCTATCATAGAATCAGAGTTAATAAAGATGATGTTTGAAAAATGACTTTTCATACTAAGTACAGCAATTTTGAATATCTTGTTTTACCTTTTGATCTTTGAACACTTCAGTCATCTTTCAGACTTATATAAATAAGACATAGTGAGGCTATGTTGATATCTTCTGCATAGTATACCTGAATAACATTCTAATCTTCTTGAAATCTGAGAAAGAACATGATACTCATGTTTAAGAAGTAGTGAGTTACTTGAGATAGTATCAACTCTATACAAACACTGAAAAGTGCTCATTCTACATACAGAAGATTGATTTCTTAGATTATATTATTAAGATGAATGACATTTCAATGAATAGAAGTCAGGTCTCTGCTATTGAAAACTAGTCAGCACTGTAAACATATTATGAGATATAGATGTTTCTAGAATTTGTGAATTTCTATAGATAATTCATCTATGTATATTCACAGATTACTGTCTCTCTTACAGATCTATTAAAGAAAAGTGTGAAAGATAGAAAAACAGAACTGTTTACTCTCACTCAAGACACTGCACAGATATTTACAGAATTGAAACAAGCTTTCATAGATGTTATAATACTGAATTACTTTAACTCTGACTTACTCAGTCAGTGTGAGACTGATACATTCAGAAATAAAGTCTGTGAAATCTTTTCACAGTTGATATCAGAGATCTTTCAATGTTGAAAGAATTAGAGAATAATTATCTCTCAGAAAATAAATAATGAATTATCTGTGAGAGAAGACTTTTTCACAAAGTCTATAAGATACTGTAAATGAAGATCAGTGATCTTCTTCTTCAAGAAGTTATCACTTATACAGAGAAGATATGATACTTATAATCAGAAGATGTTAATAATTATCAAATTCTTTAAGATCTGATACTATTATCTTCAGAATAGTAAGTACTCAGTACAAGTTCTCACCGATTATACAAATCTGCATTATTTCTTAATAATAAAGAGCTTGACAGAATATCAAGTCAGATGAGCAGAGCTGTGTTCAGAGTATAATTTATATATCTGATACTGTTCAGATCAGCTTAATCTCACTAATATACTATTTAAACAGCTTAATTATAATATCATTGATATGAAGAAGAATTCTATAAAAGAATCTCTGTCATCACTGCAGAAGAAGCTGACTGCAGAGAGTTAAAATTCTCTGAAGCTCAGAAACAGCACTGATAAAGCAGCTGCATGATTCAGTATAGAAGATGAAAGAAAACCTGAGTCTCTGCAGAGAACTGACACTCAAGATTATAAGCTTCTTATATTATATCTTACTATTATTAAATTGATAAAGAATGAAACAGTCTATAATCTTTTAACTCAATTACTTTTAAAATTCATTCATAAGTTACAGAAGAGAGATATCTCTACTACAGCTTAAATTCAGAAGTTGAAGAAGAAAGAATTCAGTTTAAACTTGAAAGAGACAGACTCTGAGTGAGATGATACTGCTAAGAAATCAAGTCACTAATAACTAGAAGAATATGAACATCTACTACTGAATGATTCAGTCTTCATCTCTTATAGTAGAGCAGTGTGCTAAAAGTTATTGAGAATTCATTCTAATAATTCTTATACAGGACATTTCAGATTAGAGAAAACTGAGAAGCTTCTAAAATATAAATACATTTAAGACAAGCTTCAGATAGATGTCAAAAAGTATATTAAGACTTATAATATCTACTAAAGAATAAAGATTTTATGATATAAGTAATATAGTAAGTTGATATCACTATCTGTTTCAAAGAGCCTATAACAGAATCTATCAATGAATTTCATAGTTAATGTACTGAAGTTGACAAGAGTCAAAGAATATAACTTAATTTTAATTATTATTAATTACTTTATAAAGATAATCAGATATATTTCTACTTATAAAAAGATTAAAGTCTCCGAATTGACTGATTTATTTTTAGATATTATTATTTATGATTACAGTGCTTCAAAATTATTAATAATAGATCAAGAATTCCTCTTTATCAGTAAATACTGATCAGCTTTTTATTATTATCTTATAATAAGATGTCTTCTCAGTACTGCATTTTATTCACATACAGATAATCAGACTGAATATCAGAATCAGACACTAGAACAGCATCTTTAAGTGTTTTATTTATATTATCAGAATGATTAGCTTAAACATCTTCTAATCACTGAATTCATATATAATAATATAAAGAATATAATCTTAAAGATATCTTCTTTCTATACTTATTATAAATATAATTCTTCATTACTCAGTGATGTTGCAGATAATATTTCAAAGAGAGAGATAGACAGTCAGAATATTAAATAGATACAGAGAACAGAGTATCTCTCAGTATCAGAAGTAAAAGTGAGATTGAAACTTTTGAATAAAATTCATGAGAAGACAGTGAAAAGTATTTATTATACTCAGAAGCACTAGATGAAATACTATAATTAAAAACATCTTTCAATAAAGTTCTTGATAGAGAATTAAGTACTACTTTCAGTAAAGAATATCAATATAATAAGATTATATAAGAAGCTCAGTGAGCAGTGACTAGAATCTTTCTCAGTAATAAGAGTAACAAGTAAGCAGATATATGAGTTGAAATTACTCACAGAATTGAAATCAATTCATTCTATTTTTCATATTTTCTATTTGAAGCTCTATAAGTAACACTCTGAGATGAAGCTGTCTCAGCTAAATAATATTGAGATTGAGAGTGATACTGAATATCTTATGAAGAAAATATTGAACAAGTGAATATATTACAGCAAGTTTCAATACCTTGTTAAATAAGAAGATTATTTATTATCAGAGAATGAATCTTGAACTGATCTTAAACTCTGTTTTGAAAATTCAAAAGAGAAGAGCATCAAAGCTGATAATTCATTTACACTGGGTTCCTGCTCATATAAATATTCATGGCAATGAATTGGCTGATTCAGCTGCAAAAAAGGGTGCAGAATTAAGCAGATCTATTCAAAAAGTTATGTCCTGGTCTTTTATAAAGAGAAAAATAAAAGAATCTTGTTTAGACAAGTGAAATGAAAGCTGGCAGAAACAAAAGAAGAGTATACATTATTCAAGATTTGAAACAAAACCCAAGTGGAAATCTTGTTTAATTAAATGTAAAAAGAAAATATTCTCATCTATAATACAGCTGAAACTAGGACATGGCTATTTCAAATCTTATATACAAAGATTTGATGATAGATTTGACTCAATAGAATGCTCATTCTGCAATGCAAATGAGAATCCTGAGCATATTGTAATGCACTGTGCATTATACAATAGTCTCAGAGCCAGATTGAAAGAGAAGTATGATCTAAATCAATTAAATATGAGATTCTTGTTCTCAACTGAGACAGGAATTAAATATTTAATAGATTTTCTATCAGAAACTCAAGCAGCTACAAGAAAATGGCTAAATTCAGAATTATCTGAATATGAAGAGGAGGAAATCAATCAGATATAGTCTGTTAAAACAGCTATATACTATCTTTTAATATTTTGTTTTGTTACAGTCTTTCTTTACTTTATCTTTTTCTTTCAATTTCTTTCTGTCTATCTATTTAATGTGTCTATCTTTAAGACTGTGTTCTCTTTTCCTTTGTCATGATATTGTCAAATGGTTTCAAAGTATCAGAAGATGTTAAAACACTGCAATTTGTAAACAGTTTTTGTATTCTGAGCTGAAATTTTCTGATTTTGCATATCTGAAATTGATGAATGTATAATAGTTAACTTTACAGATATAGGAAAAACCCTGAGAACTAAAAGTTCTCAGATAGATGTCATAGTCTCTGACTGCATACATCTATAATTGAAGAATAATAATAATAATAATAATTATCAGAGAATTCATGAAAATCACTTGAGCATTTGAAAAATACTGAGAAAGAGATTGTAAGCTATGAGATGACTAGTAGAGACTGCTCTGTTACATATCAAAGACATTGAGTAAGAAATGCTACTTAAGACTTCTCATTTTTTCTCAAAGAGTTTTTAGAGATAATCTTACAGTGATGAGTCAGTATCTTGAAGACTCTATAGCACTCTTCTTCTATTTTCTGTCAAAGAATTTTTTAGAAGTTTAATAAGACTATATAAGTGTAAAATTCCTGAAGTGATTAAAGAAAAGAGATATTTAAAATTAATAAAAAGATTGATATTATCAATCTGCAGGCTGCTGCTAACCTAATGAGACTGCAGCCTGCTGAAAATGTAAAAAGAAGAAATCTCAGAATCTACTCATTAATAATCATACTCTCATCAAACTCATTCTTCACTGTTGAAGTCTTCAGTACTGATATCTTTATCTGTCAAGAAGTTAGCACTGCAGCACTGCAGAAGAGTATGAGAAATATATAAAAATATCAACTTATTAACTTACAAAGCATCTCAGTCATCTGCTTTAATTGAAGTGAGATTCTCTTCAATCAGTGATTAATCTCTGTGATGCTTTCAACAGTGATACTGACTGATCTCTTCTTGAGATCAGTTATTCTGAGATGTTTTTTCATCTTAGAGATTCATGCTTTCATCTTCTTTTACAGATAAGTAAGAAGAATCTTCTCAGTCTTAACAGAATTCATTAATACTTGAAGCTCTGAGACTCTCACTCTGTACTACTTAAACATCTAGACTTCTTATCAGAGCTGATATAATATCTTTCTGTGAGATAATACTTATAGAAAGACAGAAGTCATTGTTACAGATATAATAGAAATAATAAGAGTGAGAGAAGAGACAGATGTATAAAATTCTTCTCTTCTTCAGCTGCTTACTACAGCATAGATAAGTAGCAGTGTCAGTCAGAGACTGCATCAGAGCCTTCTTACAGAGAGAAGACAAAGAAATTATGAGACTCTGCAGACTCAACTCAGCAGCATTCTGAGCAGAGATCAGACATGTTATGAGTGAGAAACTACAGATTGAGCTTCTCAGAATCACTGTCTCTGAAATCAAGCTCTTTTCAGATTTCTCTCTGAATGATCACACAGAGTCATACACTATTATATTGACTGAGAAGAAAGGCAGTGTCACAACAGCGGCAGAAGAGACAGAGAAAGAACTGAATATAGATGAACTGACTGATAGAAGAGATGACATCTCACTGTAAGACACAGTAACTATCATCACAATCACAAGAGAAGTAGAAGAAGAAGAAGAAGAAGATGTGATAATAAGAGCTGTGCTCTCACAGTCTGTCAATACTTCTGTCTCTGCCTTCAACTGAGCTTTCTTAACAGTCATGAAAACTACAGCTGCATCATGAAGATGTTTATTCACTAGAAAATGTCAGAATAAGTTCTTTATTATTCTCTGAGAATAATACTCTCATGCACTTACTGTTACAATTGAGAAGAAGAAAAGAAAAATGTTTTATAAAGAGAAAGATCTTTTTGAAAAATTCTATCACTACTGTTAGCTTTGTCTCTAAAAACACATCACTTTTACAGAGAATTTCATATATAGAATGAAATATATTAAGAGATCTGTAAGTTACTTATTAACTACATTTTTCACATTTCAAATCAATATATAAGAAACTCACTTATCATATGTTTAATTTGAATAAAGATGAGAAAAGAAAGATCTACACAGTCAGCAGAAAAACTCATCTATTTCTTTATATTATATACAGCATATATACTGTTAATCAGTTGATAACTGTTGTTATATAACAAAGATAACTTCTAATTCAGTAATCTTGAGAGTATAGAGAACTATGTTTTTAAAGAGAAGAGCATTATCACACTTCTGACTGTGTCAAGACTCTGTTACAGTTTCACACAGCTCATCACTTTTATACAGATAATTTCATTTCATCTGAATCAGTTTTCAATCACTCTATAATATTATTCAGATATATTATAGAAAGATCTGATTAATGAATATAAGAACTTCACTTTTATATAAGATCAGTAGATTACTCTCTCTTAGTAATAAGATGCTGCTGAGGTATCACTTCAGCTATTCTCACTCATGAAATAGAAGAAGAGTATTTACTCATTATCTATATAGAATAGTTAGATACTGAATTCTTATCAAAGAAGTCAGTAATTCATTTTTTCTTCTACTGAAATATATATGAGAGTTACAGCATATCTTATACAATCTTCTTAGTATACTAAGTATCATATCTGTGATATCCTCGCAATAACTCTGTAGTCTACAAGCTCACTATTTAAGCAAGATAGTCAAGCTCACTTATACAGCTTCTCAAACAACTACCTCTATGTGGCACCGCTGACTAGTCACTGCTTCAGTTTCACCATGTTATAGCAATTTGTAAACAGTTTTTATATTCTGAGCTGGAATTTTCTGATTTTACATATCTGAAATTGATAAATGTATAATAGTTGACTCTATAGATATAGGAAAAACCCTGAGAACTAAAGATTCTCAGATAGATATTATAGTCTCTGACTGCATACATCTATAATTGAAGAATAATAATAATAATAATTAATAAATAATTTTAAATAATTACAATTTAAGAAAGTTCCTTTTCAATTCACAGATATTTTTGAAAATTATGCTTAAAAACTCAGTTTAAAAGTAGTTACAGACAGTAAGTATTTCTTATAAAAACAGAACTTAATTCTGTAAAAAATATTTAAAAATATTCTTTATTAAGATTGATTTATTTACAGATTTAGAGAGTTTCTCTGTCTCAGATATCAAGAATAATATTTTATAAGTAAATTATAAGTTTTCTGAAACTTTTTTCACAGAAATTATTTATAGTTTAGTTAACTACTTCTGAGATTCTGCAGTAAAGTTCACAGAGATTAAAGTATATAAGTTTTAATCTTTTCAATTATAATAGACAGTTGCTGATTGTCAGACTTTGAAATGTAAAAATAAGTATTTACAGACAATTACTCAGAGATTCACAGCTTGATATAATATATACTAATAATTATTAAAAGTATTAATACACAGTAGAAACATAAATGTAATGATTAAATATATAATAGTATTCAAACTGAGTTATAAGTTATGAATAATAGTTATGAACTTTAGTTTATATAATTATGTATAATCAAGAGCTGCTAACTATATAATTAGAAAAGAAATAGAAATAAAGATAAAAAATTTATAATAAGTGAGATTTCTTACATATTTTTACTTGTTTATAGATTTTATTTCTGAGTTTAAAATCCTGATATACTTAATGAATTAAGTATGCTTTTACAACATTTCTCTGACTTAATAATGAAATAAACTCTTTTTATCATATAAAAAACAGACTCAGAATATGAATTCTGATAATTTCTTTCATTATTTATATATACAGTTTCAAGTAGACTGATCACTGAGATTATAAATTTCATGTTTAATCTCATCTAATCTGATCTCATACATTTCTTGATGTGAATTCTGCCGAGACTAGTTATTAAAAAAACATGCAAAGTAACTATATATAAGATCTTAAAGTGAAATCATGACTTGGAAAAAATGAGAAAGTGATCTCATTTGATTTCATTTAGTTTCATTCTTGACATAAAGCTACTATTTTTAGACATTTTAAGGTTTTTTTTAGACTATTTTTAATTTTTTAAAAAGTAACACTTGTTAATAACACTTAAATGAGATTTAAAGTCATTTAAAGTAATAAAAATAATTTAAATTGAGAAGTGAAAATCATAATCTTATTTGAAAAATGTGATAAGAGTAGATAGTAAGTTTCACTGAGACAGTATAAGACTACTATCTAATGTTAAAACTGTGTAATAAGATCAGTCAAATTGATAATAAAACTATTAAAAAATCTGATTCTGGTCTCAGACACAGTCACATAATCAGTCTAGTTTCAAGAATAAATTTCATGAAATATATATTATATTTTATATTTATCTTATTAATGAATAAAAATAATAAAGAATTCATCTGATCAGATAATATTTTTTCAATTTTTCAAAGTTTAATTCTTATACTTTAAATAGAATTAAAATTAATTTAACTATACTTTTTTAATAAGTTCTGTCTTCTCTATAAACTTTGTTTTTTACAAACCTGCTTTGTAAAGAATTCTTTATATAGTTATAAAAGATATCTTAATTTCTTCATTATTGAATTTATTGATAAAATCAGTACATGTTTTTTCTCATTCATATCAATTACATTAAATCTTTACAAATATAATATTTTTAATATTATTATTTCTCAGAGTTGATCAGCCAGATTTGAAGACATCTCAAAGCTATTTATTACAAAGTATAATATGAGACAGTTCTGAATTGAATCTGTGTTGATGTAAGAATCAGTGCTCGCAGGTGATTATTCGGGTGTTTACAGCTTCGCATGATATGTACTGTTAACTACTAGAAGTATTCATAGTAGAAAGATAAAATGTAGAGATTAAATGTATAATAGCATTTAAGCTGAGTTGTGAATAGTATTCACAAACTCTAGTCTATATAATTATGTGTAGTCAAGGGCTGCTAGCTCTATTAATTACATAAGAGATAGAAATAGAGATAAAGAATCTATGAGAAGTGAGATTTCTTACATATCTCTTTCTCTTTAAGACTTCATCTGTGAAGTCTTTCACTGAGTGACTTTATAGAATCAGCTCAGCACTGTAATAATACTCACTAAAAACTCTTCACATCTATAAAAAATCTCAGTGAGGAAAAATTCCTTGTTACTATGAAGAGAAAAGAGTCTGTTACTTAGTTTCTTATTTCATAAGATTCTTTATAACTTACAGAATCTTCTCTGACTATTACACAGATTCATCTTACATCTTTTATACAGAAGAATTCTGATTAACTCTCAATCATTTTCACAAGATTCTTATGTAATCATTACACAGATTAATCTCACAGATAAATCACTCTCTGTGAGATTATTCTTATTAAAGAGAAGTATTTGTGAGTTAATCTTTCACTTATTCTCACAAATCATTGTTCTTTAACACTGTAGAATTGTAAGAAATTTTTCATTCTTTTATTAACTCTGTAGAATTATAGAATCAAGATGTTCACAGTCTGTAATCACTCTTTGTAGTTATATAGAAAGATTCAGATCTATAATTCATAATTACTCTTATTTACTAGAGTGATCTGACTGTTCTATAGAATCACTCATAGTATAAATAAACTTCTCTAAAGTAGTATAAATACTTCAGATCTATCTGCAGAATCTCATCTTCTTTTTTCTTTTTCTATAACAGCTCTCATTCTTATAAACTGTGAGTATCTTTATTCATTCATGAAGTGTTTTCACTCAGAAGATAGAGAGAGAGTGTTTCTGATAATATTCATATATTGATTCAAGAACTTTTTAAGAATAAAAATTTTTTCAATTTTAATATCTTTATAAACAATGTCTGACTACTGCTGAGCTTCTTGTAAGTGTTCTCACAACTTCTCTGATCACTTTTTATCAGCTGATGAAGCAGAAATACTGTTACTTACAATTATGTCTTCATTCTTCTCAGTCTCATCATCACATCTGATCTTCAGATCAGTAGTTAACTCTCTGTCTTCTTCAGATCAGCTTCTGACTTTAAGCAGTGCAGTCTCTCTCTTTACTGTAAGTCTTTTCATAAGTAATTTCTTACAGATTCTAACTAACAGTTCTTGTAAAGCTCTCACTGTTGTCAGTGTCTTCTGCAGTTCTGCAGGCTTATAATCACTCTCTCTCTGTCTGCACAATCTCTGACTAGGTATATATAAATATGTCTAGATTCTCTATCAATGATTCTTGCATTGCAGTGTATTTTCACAATTTTATTATCAATGAGAGATAAGTTTCTGAGTACCTGTAAAATCCAGATAATTAAGGCAATGCAAATGTTATAAATTCATGACAGAAGTTGATCTGAACAGATGAGTTCTCTCTTCACATCTCAATTATTTTCAGGCTGAATACTTCAGCATAACTGAGAAAGTGAATACAGCTTTATAAGAGATATCTAATCACATGTGCAGATAATCAGCTCTCAAGACTCTGTCATAACTATACACATTCTGATATTCAGCTTCTCTGAAGTCTATGCATTTCTGATAATCTTCATATCAAATATAATAATTATCTGTACTGTGAACATAATACTCTCTGCTTCTTTAAAGAGAGAAATTGATAGTTATAGAAGAAATTAAGTATCACAGATATTAAGAATGTAAGTATGAGTTTTCTTTATTTTTTCTTTATTAGTCACTAAATTGTGTTCACAGCTCTGTTTATTTTCTTATTTTTTTTAACTTTAATAAGAACATGATTTCTTCTTTTCTTATATACACTGCAGACTGTTCATCTCAGTAGAAACTCATTATCTTATAGACTAGAATGTATAAATAACAGTGTTAATGTCTTTATTACAATCAGATTCTTAGTGAAGACTATATTATTCTGACTTATCAGAATTCACAGTATAAAAGTCATGTCTTAGCTTCTGTAGATATCTTATCTGTCTGAATGATTTCTAAGTGAACTTATTTATCTTATCAGAATACTCTTATTACTGAATCTTGAATCAGAGCTTACAATCTCACTTCTCTAAGTTAATAATCTCTTTAATCTGATATTCTCTTTCACTCTCTAGTACTTTATAAACAGAGTGATGAGTCACAGAATTCTCTTCTAAGAATTTCTTATATTTGCAGAGTAAAGAGATATGAAAAATATTATATATTTATAACTCAGATAACAGTTTCAATCTATAGAACTGTAAATTAACTTTCTTCACAATCTTATAAGACTCTGTTCATAAGAGATTCAGCTTCTTACTAAATCTCTGTGTAATGATATTTTCTAGACTCAGTCAGACTCTATCATCTTTCTTGAAACTCTTTATAATATACTTAAAGTCATAGTATCTCTTCTGATACACTTAAGTCTTTCTTAAGAATTTATAAGCTTTCTTCTGAATCTTCTGAATTCTCTCAGTTTATTCACAGATATTATCACACTCTATAGTATACTCTCACAGATTTATTAAGATTATCTGTAGATAAGTCTCAGTAAGTATCTTAAAGAGAGTTTTATCTGTGCTGACATACTTTGAGTTATTGTATACAAACTCTGTGAGTGATAATTAGTACATTCAGTCATTCTAATTGTAATTGATAAAGCACTGTAGATACTGTTTTAATATACTCATCAGATATTCTATTTGATCATTTATCTGTTAATGAAAAGTTATACTTAGATCTCATAAGATCTTCAGTGTAGTTATCAGATCAGATTAGAACTCTTCTATGAAGATTAATTCTTTATCTAAGATAATATTCACAGACAACTCATGCAACTGAATCACATTATAAATAAAGATATAAGTTAAATTCTTTGACTTCAACTTCTTGCAGATGAGTATAAAGTGTGTTATCTTAATAAAGTAATTCACTATTATCAGTACACTGTTAAAGCAGACATTATATATGTTCTTACTTTCAGAGAGGCTTATAAGAGTATTTATTTCTAGCTATTCTCAAGATTTCTGTAGAATGAGTAGAGAAGTAAGTTCTTTATATAGTCTGAACTGCACTATCTATGAACTCTGATAAATAGTATAAGAATTCACTATCTTCTTCACAAGTTCTCACATCTTCAGTTAGAAGTATTTTCTTATAAGCAACTTATAAGTTCTAGTATCTATAAAATAATCTGTTAGAGAAGAGTTATAATATCTTTTAATAAGTTCTATGTGTAGAAACTTATTCACAGGCATATAGATCTGATTCTCTTTTTATAAAAGATTATTTAAGTCTTTTCAATTCTTTATTTCTGCAGAATTGATCTCTGTTATAAGCAGTTTCTGAATATACTAAGTATATTTATTCTTCAGTTATAGTTCAGACAATCTGAATAGAAGATCTTATAAAGACTTATACTCTGTTTCTTCTTATATTAGATCTTCTACAGTGCTTCTCAAAGTCTGTAAACTCTTCAGATTATAGATACTCTCTTCAAGAATTCTCACAGAGATTCTCAGAGTGTTAACTCTCAGTGTTATAAAAAGTAGTTATACAGACTTCTTCTCTCTCTCTTTCTTCTTCTCTTATAAGAGATTGAGAGACTCTTCAGTCAATCTCTTTATAACACTCAGTCTGAGTATTCTGTGAAGCTTTTCTGTCTTCTCTAGTCTCTCTATATCTGTCACTCTAATCTTCTTAATATAGTCTGATCTGTGAGAGAGTTTATTCACTGAGTTCTTAGTTCTCTTGATATATTCTATCTTGAATCAGAACTCACTCAGTCTCTAAGCTCAGTAAATCTGCTACTATAAGAGTTTCTTGATTAAAGTAAACTATTATAAGCTATTATGATCAGTTCTAACAGTAATCACTATTATAAGACTCTCAAAGTAGTGATATCAGTGATAAAAGAATTTCACTATTATAAGAAGCTTCTGATTATAAATATTATAATTAATCTCTGTAAGTTACATCTTCTGTAAGAAAAAGATTACTGAAACTCAGTTCTCATTTAACTGTAGTTACAAGATTATTTCTGAAATTATAAAGAAGAAGATATCTATCTTTAATCTGATTAAGAGTAAGAGATCAAAGTGAAACAGTATTACTATATCTATAAATATCTATTTTAATCTTATAAAAACTCTATGAGCTTCTGAAATAAGAAAGTTCTTACAGTTCTCTCTTCTTAATAATCTTTTCATTCTTTATTTATAAGATAACTTCTTCTTATTTTCACTCTTTAGTATATCTGTAAGAGCTAAGAAGATTCTTATAAATATAAAAATAAATTATCTATAGAAATTCATAAAGTTTAGAAAGATCTGAATCTTATGAATACTAGTTAACTCTGACTATAATAGAATAGTCTTAATTTATAAAGATTTTATCTGAATATTATCTGCAGTGATTACATATTCTAGGAAATTAATCTGATAAGTACTGAAGTTATACTTTATAAGCTTAATATACAGTTCTGTCTTATCTAAGATCTTCAACATACTTTATATATACTTAGTATATTCTTTCTTCTTTATAAAGTATACTATCACATCATTCAGATATATTATCATAAAGACATTTAAATATATACAAAGTATTTTATTAATGAAAGACTGAAATACTGTAGAGATATTAATCAGATTAAAAGATATTACTAGATATTTAAATAATCTCAGTATAGTTTTAAAAACAGTCTTTTATTTATTTTCAGATTATATTCACAGCTGTGTATATATATTAATTATATTCAGTTGTATAAATATAACAGCTTCTGTGAGATAGTTGATTACATTCTTAATCAGAGATAGAGAGTAGCAGCTCTTTATTATCTTAAAGTTCAGATCACAGTAGTCTATATATAATCTAAGATCTTTATTCTTCTTCTTTATAAATATTACAGAGACTCTCATGAAGATCTGTGAAGATTAAATAAAGTTATTCTTTAAATTCTTCTTTATATAGATTCACAAGACCTCTGTCTTATAATAAGAGAGCTTATAGATTGATTTTTAGAAGAGTTTCTACTCTTCTATTAATTCTATTATCAGATTCTTCTTATAGTGAGAAGAAAGCTCAGCTATCTTTACTAAACTAAATATCTCTGTAAGATCTCAGTATTTCTCTAATATTTGAAGCTTGATTTTCATAACTGTGAGATTCTCAGACACTTATAAAGTTATTATATAGATAAGCTTATCTTCTCTAATTAACTCTACAGTATTAATTAATTCTATCTCTATAAGTGAGTCTATCAACACTGATTGAAAGTATAAACCTGACTCACAGACAGCTATATGCAGATTATGTCTTTAAAGTTATACAAGTTCTAAGTATATATTATCTATAATATCTGTAATAATCACAGTTTTTATAAATCTTCTTCAGATTTCAGAGAGATCTTACAATTCAAAGATAATTCTTACAAGTCTCTCAGCTCTCAGATCTGAGTTCTTATACTCTGTTTATTATAAGAGCAGGTTTTCAGTCTTCATCTTTCAGCTTATTCACTTTACAAGCTTTAGAAACATTACAGTAATCTGAGATTCTGAGTTTATTAATACTTTTCATACTTATAGAGCAGTAGTATCACAGTACAGTCTCTCTCTGTGAGTAAGTATTTTCATCAGAGAAGTAACAGATTCAGATATTAGCTTCAAGACTCTTAAGAAGACTGTTACTAACTCTGTCTATGACTTCTTAAATTTCTATTTTAATTTATTCAGATAGTTTGTATAAAGATATTCTGATTTAGAATAAATAAAGCAGAGTCTCTTTTTCTTAATCTCTCTATTATATACTCTATTTATAGAAGCTTATAAAGCTCTTTCTTTTTACTTAGCAGTCAGATATAAATCTCTCTATATCTTATTATCTTTTTCTAATAAATCTATTCTCTGTTATTCTGACTCTTATAGAACTGATCAGTGATTCATTCTTCACAGATCTGTGACTCTTACAGTAATCTATAAATAGTGAATAAGAGTTATCAATTTCTGCAGAGTTAAGAGTTTAGAGTCTTACTTAATAAGCTTATTTTATATATTTTTATTCAGTCTCTTTATAAATATTATTATTCAGATCTTATTTCAGAGCTCTGTTTTCACAGATCTTAATTTATATTATAATTTTATAAAATACTGTAAGTAGTCTTTATCAGATTTCTTATCTCTTTTTCTAATATTAATAATCACAGATCAGATATTCTCTATTTAATTTATAAAGTCTCTTAACTTATTCTCTAGATAGATCTTGAGAACAGATTAGTGAAATCTCTTATAATTATTCTCTAAATAATTCAGTCAGTTCTTGACTTCAGTATAATAGAGATCTGTTATTATATAGATAACAGCTTCTTCATCTTTTATATTATACAGCTGAGCTTGTAAGTCAATTTTAAATACACACTTATAAAAGCTTTTATAGATTATAGTTTAATAGATAATCTTAAGTGATCACAGCTTAAGAAAGTTTCTTTTCAGTTTATAAGTATCTCTGAAAATTATGTTTAGAGACTTAGTTTAAGAGTATTTACAGACAGTAAGCATTTCTTATAGAAAAATAGCTTAATTCTGTGAAAGATACTTAAGAATATTCTTTACTAAGATTAATTTATTCATGAATTCAGAGAATTTCTCTGTTATAAATATAGAGAATAGTGTTCTGTAAATAATTGATAAGTTCTCTGAAACTTCATTTATAGAGATTATTTATAATTCAGATAACTACTTCTGAGTGTCTACAGTAGAGTTTATAAAGATTGAAGTATATAAGTTTCTAGTTCTTTTAATTATAATAGATGATTGCTGACTAACTGAGCTTGAAATGTAAGAATAAGTACTCATAGATAATTATTCAGATATTTACAGCTTGACATGATATATACTATTAACTACTAGAAGTATTTACAGTAGAAATGTAAGAATAAGTGCTTGCAGGCGATTATTCGGGTGTTTGCAGCTTGGCATGATATGTACTGTTAACTACTAGAAGTATTTGCAGTAGGAAGATAAAATGTAGAGATTAAATATATAATAGTATTCAAGCTGAGTTGTGAATAGTATTCATGAACTTCAGTCTATATAGTTGTGTGTAGTCAAGAGCCGCTAGCTCTATTAATTACATAAGAGATAGAAATAGAGATAAAGAATCTGTGAGAAGTGAGATTTCTTACATACTTCTCTCTCTCTAAGACTTTGTCTGTGAAGTCTTTCACTGAGTGACTTCATAGAATCAGCTCAGCACTGCAGTGATACTCACTAAAAACTCTTTGCATTTATAAAAAATCTCAGTGAGAAAAAATTCCTTATTACTATAAAGAGAAAAGAGTCTGTCACTCAGTTTCTTATTTCATGAGATTCTTTATAATCTACAGATTCTTCTCTGACTATTATGCAGATTTATCTCACATCTTTTATACAGAAGAATTCTGATTGACTTTTAATCATTTTAATGAGATTCTTATATTATCATTCAAAGGTTGCTTAAGCCAGCATACGATTACAGGTAGACTGGCCGCCGGGACCATGAATTTCACGTTTGGTCCCATTTGGTCTGGTCCCATACATTTCTTGGCGTGAATCCCGCTGGGACTGGCTATCAAAAAAACATGTAAAGTGACTATATATCAGATCTTAAAATGGAACCATGACTTGAAAAAAATGAGAAAGTGGTCTCATTTGGTCCCATTTAGTCTCATTCTTGGCATAAAGTTACTATTTTTAGACATTTTAAGGTTTTTTTTAGACTATTTTTAATTTTTTAAAAAGTAACGCTTTTTGGTAACGCTCAAATGAGATTTAAAGTCATTTAAAGCAATAAAAATAATTTAAAATGAGAAGTGGAAATCATGGTCCCATTTGGAAAATGTGACAAGAGTAGACAGTAAGTCCCACTGGGACAGTATGGGACCACTATATAATGTTAAAACCGTGTAATGGGATCAGTCGAATTGGTAATGGGACTATCAAAAAATCTGGTCCTGGTCCCAGACACGGTCACACGGTCAGTCTAATTACAGGCGTACGCCGGCTTCTTATATTGTAATCTCGTACGCTAAATTAATTAGCGTACACTATAGCCTCTTTACACTTGTACATGTACACTAGTAGTTCGGAAGCAGCTGTGGTATTATCCGACGGTTGTACATTCTTCTGAACCACATCCTCTTTCACCAGATTCAGTCACGCCCATGTGATCATGTTGTACACCCTAGCTTCATGCAGATTAGCTTGCTACTAGCATTTCATGATTGTGTGATCTATCTCTGATTCAGCTAGCATTCTGCATATACTCTCACAAAGAAACTTTTACTATATTACATTACTCATTCACTAACTTTTCTCATTCTTCAATTATCTTCTTCATTATCATCATCATTGAATATCACTATCTCATTCAAGATTTCTACTTCTTCTTCTATCTAACTCTTTTCATCTGTTCATCTATCACATTGTACATATTTCTGACAATGACTCTCTGTTCTCACAACAAGCATCATTATAGTGCTCATATCAGGCAGTTTATTAGCAGTAAGTGTAACATATTATGAAACATGATCAGAACTTGTTTATCTTCTAATAATTGTCAGAATAATGTATTATCATGAATGATGACACATCTTCTCATACACTCTTAATCATTTCTCTTCTCAGCGGGTTTCTGATTGTGTTTTCTAACATGATTTTGTGTGAATGCAGATGCTGATATGTTTGTTTTTATTCATATAGAATTGTCACATGTTGACAGATCTGCATTCATTGATGATAGTGAACTCAATGTTGAATCATTGATCAAGAACTTGAAGAATGTGATAATGAAGAAATTGTCTGTGTCATATGTGGCCAGGTCTTTCATGTCTCTTTCTTCTCTCTCTGTTCCTTTCTCTGCTGCTCTCTCTCAATCTTCTACATCTGTCTCTGTGTCTGGTTCTCCTGCTCCTGCTACCTCTGTTCCTGTGACTCTCACTTCTGCCACTTCTGGTTTTACTGTCTCTGCTTTTGTTATCAGCTCTTCTCAATTCAAGGAGATGTTGCATAGACTTAATAAACCACATCTTTCAGTACATACACTTTCACTCTTCTTACTGACTCTCAGAACAATTTATTGTATGAAGACTGTGTATGACATGACTATCTGAAGCTCAGTTACAGACATCAATTATTACATTTATTTTAAATATTTATGATGAAGTAATTATTTATTCATATCAGAGAATCACTCTTCTTTTCAACAGTATCAAGATTGTGAGTCTTTTTCTTTTCATCTTTTCAATCTGACACTGATTTTTCTATTCTTAGAAGAAATCATTATAAGTTTTACTGTGCACAAAGTTATGATGTTCACAGATATCAAGAAGCTTTTTATAATTATAAAGTTCAATATTGCAGAGATATCTGCTCTAATAAATTCCTTTAGAATGATTAATCTGTATCAGTCTATTCTCTGATATCTATCATTCAACTTCATGATACAGGTGAAAAATATTCATATTTTCAGAAACAGAAATACAGATGTTGTACTCTTTTACACCTGTGAGTGTAAGGCTTGTATGCCTTGTCTGAGATATTGTCATGGAAATGAGCTGTTCACACACTGTGTTCTGCTTTCTGTATTTCTTCATGTCCTTCTCTCTCTTTCTGAGAAGCCTTGTGTGTGTTGTAATTATGTGTACAATTCTAAGGCCAGCAGATGTTCATTCAGTAACTGTTCCCACCCCTGATTTTGCAATTTTTGTATGCTAACAATGGTTCTTAGTTGCTTCAGTGTCAGAGGTCATTCTGATTGAAGATGACAATACTGCTGAGACTACCCTCTCCTGTCTCAAAGCTTCTTTCATCACTTTCTCTTCCTTCTCCTTCTCTGTGAGGAAGGTTGTGTGCACATCAGGTTATAAGTGTTCAGCACCGGGTGGCTCTTACTGTCATTCATCTGGTTCTGTGCCTCTTTCTTTCATTTCTTCTGCCTTCACCCCCTCTGCCCTGGCTTCTGATTCTGTGAGTCTCGCACTCTTCTTCAATTTCTCTACATGTACGCGTGCACATTTCTATATTGACATTTCAGCCAATCTTGCAATAAATGACATTAATGTCATACACAGAGCAGTAGAGGAATTGAAGACATGCATGATGTTGTTATAAAAGCAGCTTACAGCCCTTGAATTTCTTGCAGACCTTGAGTTTTGAGATTTCCTTTGTTTTTGGTGTTTTTCAGATGATGTGGTGTTGAAATTAGATTAACATGTAGCATATGAAAATGAATGAAGTGTGTATAATAACATTTGTCTTTTGCAGCCAACTCTTACAGTTGATAATCAATTCATCATTTCTTTTCTTATGCTTTTTCTTTATCTGCTAGCTACTACTCTTACATAATCTCTATATAATACAGTATTCAGTGACTAGATTCAGCAGCTTTCATCTTTTATAATTCTGTCTTGCATATTATACTATCTCTCTTCACCTGCTCAGATCACTACAGTGAACAGCTCATTAAAACTAATCTTATCTGATCTCTGAGTGTTCTCAGAGGTTAAGATGACTTGATTTCACATGTTCATGAATATTTCAGATAGTTTGTTCTCTGTGATCTCTGCAATTGAACTGATGTAAACAGTTAAATTCAACTCTGAATTTCTTTTTCTTCTGTGATCTGACTCATATACAAGTCTGCTGCTTTGAGACTGCTCTTTATCATGTTGCATTCACTGTCTGTGACATGTTATCATACAACTGACTACAGTCTTATCACTTATTGAAGTGTGATATTCACCTGATTTCTTCATTTCTTCTCATTCTTTTCTTATAATTATGAAAAGATCAGAATAAGTGAGATCATCTGATTCATAAGTGTCTATGATTTCTCTTACTTCATGAGACTTTTTAATTATAAGTCTCTTCTTTTTCAACACTGATAATAGTGCTGTAGATGATTATAATTCACTCAGATCTTGCATCTTTACTTTCATAAGTTATGAATCATTGATTAAGTTGTATAAGACTTATCCCTCTGATTCTTCCAATGTGTACATTTCCAGAGAATGTGATTTGAGTATTTTATATGACTTAAACCATCTAGGTTGAAACTTCTCAGAACTCTCATTGTATATGAGAACTCACATTTCTATCTTGAGACTTGATTTCTTAACAAGTGAGTCTTGTATTCTTTTCAATTGAATTGCTCAGTTCAGAAGTAACTTGTTAGCTTTTGTGTGTGTGTGGCTGATCTCTTTCAATCTTGGTTCTGCATTCACAACTGTTGTGTTCATAACTACTGTTCCTGCTGCATCTGCAACTGCTTTCTTTCTCACCTTTTTCAAAGCATTCTCTGAGATGCGCGGATGCAATCCATACAACAGGTAGAATAGTGAATGCTTGAAGACTGCATGCTGTTGAATCCGTGTGGCCAATAGCGCCTGCCTGAGATATTCATCTCATAGTCTTGTAGGCTTATTCACTAGATATTTTATCAGCATGTTGTTCAAGATTTCATTCAAGCATTCCATCTTTTCATTTATTCACAGATGATATAGCATTGTTCTACAATGTCTTGTCTGTAACTGGCCTATGAAATGCCTCATCACTTCTTCTACAAGGTTCACACTGTTATCAGTTAGAATCTCACACAGTATTTCATAGTTGATATAGATCTCATTATGTAGAAACTTCATCATTATCTTCTCTATCATCTCTGAAACTGCTCTTATAACTGATCAGTCAGTAGTGTAATTAATAGCAGTGATTATTCATTGATTTTTATTTGATATTTATAACAATATGTCTATGAGATTCATCTCTCATCATTCAAACAGTTGTATCATACACTCTATCTGATGTTGTGCTTTCTCACATTCTAACTCTTTCTTAGATTCTTTCACAATCTGATAATTCAGGCACTTGTGAGTGTACATCTGAATGTTCTCAGCCATGCTTGACCAGTATACTCTTGGTTTGAGTACACTCATGAGTTCAGAGCTTTCTAAGTGACTGAATTCCTTGTGCATGTGAGTCATCAAGTCATGTCTAAATGAAGATTCTAGATAGAAAGCTTCTGCATATTCTAGATTGCAGTAAAGCACAATATTGTTTTTGTTTCTCAATTTCCTCAGCTTGAAGTTCAGAAGTATCTCTTCTACTACTCTCACAAGATGCTTGTCATCTGATATCTTGTCATTCTCTAAGCAAGAGATCATGATGTTCACTCATTCTGATTTCTTGCATTCTCTCAGTGTGTTTAACATGAACATCTCTTATGCCTGGTTCACAGAACTCTCACTCATGAAATCAGGTCTGTGACTGATTGCATTCAGCATCACTGCATTCAATCTCTTTCAGTATTTGATATGAAGATTATATACTTGAAACTCTGAGATTCAATGTACTAAGTATTTGAAAGGTATTGTTGTTGATTGTAGATAGATGAGGCTTTTGTAATCTGTGATCATCATTGTTATATACCTGTTGTCAATATATCTATCTCACAATGCCAGCACATGCTTGATTACTAGCAATTTCTTTTCATACACTGAGTAATTGAGCTCAGTGTCTGATAGTTTCCTACCATTGTACACCATCAGATGCAGCTTGTCATTCTTACTCATCTGTAGAAGAGCGTCTCTGATAGCTCATTCAGATGTGTCTGTCTCAATGTAGAAAGGTTTATCATGATCTGATTGAATAAGCACTGAGGATGTTATTACACATTCTCTCAGTGTGAGAAAAGCCTCTTCACATGTGACATTTCAGATGATTGAATGAAACTTCTTCTTTCACAGATTTACATCTGTTTCTCTTAAGAGATCTGAGAGTAATACAGATATTTGTGTGAAATCCTTGATGAACCTGCAGTAGTATGAGATCAACTCAAGAAACTATTATACATGATGTATGTTTCTTGGCTGCAGTCAATTCACTATGACATTCAATTTCTCTGAGATGAGGTGTATACAGTCATCACTCACTACATATCTCACAAACTTCAACTCTTCTGTTTTAAACACATACTTGATTGATTTGACATAGAGCTTATACTCTGTCAGAGTTGTAAGCACTTTATCAAGATACTTCAGATATTTGTTGTATGAGTTTGAAAAGACTAGAATGTCATTGAGATATATGAGATATGAGGTTTCATTCTGTTTATGAAGAATTGTATTCATCATCATTTGAAAGATAGCAGATGCATTTATCAGACTGAATAACATTACTAGGAATTCAAACTTTTCTCATTGTATATTAAATGTGATTCATGGAACTGACAGTTCATCTATGCATATCTGTCAGTATTCTGAGAGAAGATCAATCTTTAATAGATATCAGGTGTTTTCAACTGTATTCAACTGTTATTGAATTCATAGCAGTGAATATTCATTCTTGATTATAAGCTTGTTAAGTGCTTGATAATTGATACACATTCATCACTTCTCATCTGTCTTTTTCATGAATAGGACTGAAAAGCCTCACACACTTGATGAGAATTGTATGAGATCATGTTCTAGAAGGTCTGTGATCTGATACTTCTGTTCTTCAAGGTGTATTTATGACAGAGGGTATACATTCTGATTGACTGATTTTGTGTCTCTCATGTCAATCTCATGTACAAATTCTCATTTCAGTGACAATTCTGATAAAAGATCTGTTCAGAAGATCTTTTCATACTTCTTCAGAAGCTTCTTCATACACTTGTTCTCTTACATATTCTTTATCTTAGTTTTCTCTGCTTTCAGATTCTATATGACATACAGAATGCTTTCAGATAAGGTCTTGTGAATCATTCTCTTTGCTTATTGATATATAAGCAGATTTAACTCTTCTATATCAGAGGCATGAAATGTCCTTCTCATATCAGTTGATAGAATTGTATGAATCATTTTCTTCCTATTGATCAACTGCATATAGCATGTACATCATTGAATCTGCAGATTGAATCTTTGAAATCAATTGAGTCTGAGAATAAGTTCTGTATTTCACATTCTGCAGCTCTCGCGCTCAAATATAGCAAGATCATTCTCTGAAGTGCAAGGGAACTCTTACTCTTGCAGGTGATATCAAATATCAGTTATCAGATAATCTTATGCATTGGGGATTCTTCACTCAGCAGATCTCTTTCAATCTTCAGATTATATGATTATTAATATATTGTATCAAAGCTTCTATGTCTGCTAATACTTTTGCAGTCATCTCTCAATTCTTACTCAAGTGTCTCTTATACATTAATATTTCAGGCCTTAAGACATTGAGGTGAGTGTTCACTTCATCCTCGCCTGCATCTCAGTCAGAAGCCTGCTTCTTCTTTGCATTCACAGAATTCAGAGAGTCATCTAACACAGACATCTCTTTCACTTTGAAGACTTTTCATAGAATATCAGTGAGTGTTTCTGAGCTCACTGATACTACTAGTTTTTTAACTGCACATGCTGAGTGTAATCTTTTGCATTATGATTTTAGCATCTGCAGTTGAAACAAGCTCAATGCTTACAATATCAAGATTTTCACTCAGAGAATCTCTTTTTCAGAGAATTCAGTGCTTTAGCAAAGACATTCAGATCTAGATTTATCATGTCTGAGTGTGTGACTTGTGTTGTAGAGATCTGATTATCTGTTCTTCACTAAGACATACTCAATTGCAGTATTTTCTGTTACAATTGACTTACTTGTTTCTGTATAATGAGAATGTTGTATACTTCTTTCACTATGCTTAGCTGTGAGATTAAGCATTTTCACTCTGCTCTCAACTCAGGTGTAAGATTATGAATGAAGATCTGTAAACAGAAAGATGTTGAAAGCTCTTCATTCAATATAAGATAGTGTAAGCTGAAGTGTGTGAAGTACAATGTAAGATTACTCACTTATCTATACTTAGTGAAGTGTTCATAACACTTGTCTCATATATTCACTTTCTCAAAGTTGTGCAAGATTCACTTGAAAAACTCATTTTATATTCATGAGAATGAATATTGCTTCAGATCTGTGAGATTCATCTTTTCATCAGTTATTCATAATGACTTCACTTTTCTATGTAGAAATACAGCAGATCTTAAGACTTGTTGAAATTCTGTTAACTGTCTGTCTGTGAGTTCACATTCAATCTGATAATATGATTGCATCTGACTTAGCCAGCTGATTGCAGCATCATTTTTTCAGTCATCATTGAAGATTGATGACTTCAGCAGATCTTCTAACTTGATATATTCTATGCTTGAATTCTCATTCTGTGCAGTGATCTCTGATGATGTGTATACTTCTGAAGAGATTATGAACAATCATGATAAGATCTTCAGATTTGATGTAGTTATCTATCTGTGTAAATGTTCAATCTTCTGCTGCAGGCCTAAGATCTGATTTTCTCTATTCTTATTGATGATGATGATTGTGTCAGTGAAGCTCTTCATAGTGAATGCTTAATCTGCAGTGAATATCAATTATTGTTTGACTTCTGTCTCAGCCTGCCACTGTGTACACAAGGCCTCAATCTCATTTAGAATTCTTGTACATGTACAGAGCTTCAATTCCAGTTCAGTGATCTCAGCTGCTTTTCTTACTGCTTCAAGTAAATTCTCTGAGAGGTTCTGCATATCTTTCAGTTCAGGTAGCAGAGAAGGGTGTTGTTTGTATCAGCTAGAGAAGATATTCATTTCAGTGATTGATTTCTGATTAATTATACAATGTCTATCATTATATCACTATATCACTGTATCATTATATCACTATACTGTTCTATTACTATATTATTATATGATTTCTGTTATCATCATACAACTCCGGTGATGACCACTCTCTCTTTTATTCTTCTTTTGAGTAGACAGTAGACTTCTTTGAATCTGGTTCACCGCTCTCATTCCTTTTCTCACATCTCATTCATTTGCATACATGGCATTTGCCTGGGCATGAAGTTTTCCTCTAACAAGTGAAGCAGCAGCATCAATCAGATGCTCTTTCACTCACCACTCTTTGTATGCTATCTTTTGAGGTGTTCTAGAACCACACTGGCATGATAACTACAAATTGCTTTGTAGGTGGAATTATCACACTCTGAAGAAGTCTGCACTTCTCACTGGTTTTTAGACATGCTATCAGATGTCATTTGAAGATTGCTTAAGCCAGTGTATAATTACAGGCGTACACCGGCTTCTTATATTGTAATCTTGTACACTAAATTAATTAGCATATGCTATGGCCCCTTTACACTCGTACGCGTACGCTAGTAGTTCGGAAGCGGCCGCGGTATTATCCGACGGTCGTACGTTCTTCCGAACCACAATATGATTATCACACAGATTCATCTCATAGATAAATCACTCTCTGTGAGATCATTCTTATCAAAGAGAAATATTCACAAGTTAATCTTTCACTCATTCTCATGAATCATTGTTTTTTGATACTGTAGAATTGTGAGAAATTTTTCATTCTTTTATCAACTCTGTAGAATTGTAGAATCAAGATATCTGCAGTCTGCAATCACTCTTTATAGTCATATAGAAAGATTCAGATCTGTGATTCATAATCACTCTGATTTACTAGAGTGATCTGACTATTCTGTAGAATTATTCACAGTGTAAGTAAATCTCTCTAGAGTAGTATAAATATCTCAGATCTGTTCATGAAATCTCATCTTCTTTTCTCTTTTTCTGTAACAGCTCTTATTCTTATAAACTGTGAGTATCTTTATTCATCTGTGAAGTGTTTTCACTCAGATGACAGAGAGAGAGTGTTTCTAACAATGTTTATATATTGATTCAAGAACTTCTCAAGAATAAAAATTTTTTCAATTCTAATCTCTTCATAAATAATGTCTGATCACTGCTGAGCTTCTTATAAGTGTCTCTGTAACTTCTCTAATCACTTTTTATTAGCTGATGAAGCAGAAGTGCTGCTGCTCATGACTGTATCTTCATCTCTCTCAGCCTCATCACTATACTTAATCTTCAAGCCAGCAGTCAATCTTCTGTCTCTCTCAGATCAGTTTCTGACTCTAAGTAGTACAGTTCTTCTCTTTGCTGTAAGTCTTCTTACAAGTAATTTCTTACAGACTCTAGCTGACAGTTCTTATAAAGCTCTCTGTGTTGTCAGTGTCTTCTGTGGCTCTACAGGCCTACAATCACTCTCTCTCTACCTGCACAATCTCTGACCAGGTATATATAAGTATGTCTAGATTCTCTATCAATGATTCTCACACTGCAGCGCATTTTCACAATCTCATTATTAATAAGAGATAAGTTCTCAGATACTCATAAAATTCAGGTAATCAAGACAATACAAATGTTATGAATTTATAACAGAAGTTAATCTAAGCAGATGAGTTCTCTCTCTATATCTCAATTATTTCCAGACTGAATACTTCAGCATAACTGAGAGAGTAGATATAGCTTTGTGAGAAATATCTAATCATATATACAGATGATCAGTTCTCAAGATTCTGCTATAACTGTATATACTCTGATGTTCAGCTCTTCTGAAGTCTGTGCATTTCTGACAGTTTTTATACTAAATACAATAATTGTCTGTACTGCAGATATAATACTCTCTGCTTCTTTGAAAAAGAAAATTGATTGTTATGAGAGAATTGAGTGTCACAGATGTTAAGAATGTAAGTGTGAATTTTCTTTATTTTTTCTTTATTAATCTCTAAATTGTGTTCATAGTTCTGTTTATTTTCTGTTTTTTAGGTTTAATAAGAATATGATTTCTTCTTCTCTTATATACACTGCAGACTGTTCATCTCAGTAGAAACTCATCATCTTATAGACTAGAATTCATAAATGACAGTGTTAATATCTTTATTATAATCAGGTTCTTAGTGAAGACTGCATTATTCTAACTTATCAGAATTCACAGTATGAAAGTCATGTCTCAGCTTCTACAGATGTCTTATCTGTCTGAATAATTCTCAAGTGAACTCATTCATCTTATCAGAATACTCTTATCACTGAATCTTGAATCAGAGCTTGTGATCTCACTTCTCTGAGTTAATAATCTCTTTAATCTGATATTCTCTTTCACTCTCTAGTACTTTATAAACAGAGTGATGAGTCACAGAATTCTCTTCTGAGAATTCCTTATATTCACAGAGTAAAGAGACATAAAAAACATTATACATCTGCAACTCAGATAACAGTTTTAATCTATAGAACTATAAGCTAATTTTCTCTATAATCTTGTAAAACTCTGTCTGTAAGAGATTCAGCTTCTTACTAGATCTCTGTATAATGATATTTTCTAGACTCAGTCAGACTCTATCATCTTTCTTAAACCTTTTTATAATATACTTGAAGTTATAGTATCTCTTCTGATACTCTTAAGTCTTTCTCAAGAATTCACAGACTTTCTTCCAGATCTTCTGAATTCTCTCAGTCTGTTCACAGATATTATCACACTCTATAGTATACTCTCACAGGTTTATCAAGATTATTCACAGATGAGTCTCAGTGAGTATCTCAAAGAGGGTTTTATCTGTGCTGACATGCTTTGAGTTGTTGTATATGAACTCTGTAAGTAATAATCAATGCACTCAGTCATTCTGATTATAATTGACAAAGTATTACAGATACTGTTTTAATATACTTATCAGGTATTCTATCTGATCATCTGTCTGTTGATGAAAAGTCATACTTATATCTTATAAGATCTTCAGTATAGTCATCAGATTAGATCAGAACTCTTCTGTGAAGATTGATTCTCTGTCTGAGATAATATTCACAGATAATTCATACAATCAGATCACATCACAGATGAAGATACAAGTCAAATTCTTTGACTTTAAGTTCTTACAGATGAGTATAAAGTGTGTCATCTTAATAAAGTGATTCACTATCATCAGCACACTGTCAAAGCAGGCATTATATATGTTCTTACTTTCAGAGAGGCTCATAAGAGCATTTATTCCTAGCTGTTTCCAAGATTCTTACAGAATGAGTAGAGAAGTAAGTTCTTTATATGATCTGAATCACACTATTCATGAACTCTGATAAATAGTATAAGAATTCACTATCTTCTTTATAAGTTCTTGTATCTTCAGTCAGAAGTATTTTCTTATAAGCAACTCATGAGTTCTAGTGTCTGTAAAATAACTCACTAGAGAAGAGTCATGATATCTTTTAATAAGTTCTATATATAGAAACTTATTCATAGATATATAAATCCAGCTCTCTCTTTACAAGAGATTATTTAAGTCTCTTCAATTCTTTATTTCTGTAGAATTGATCTCTGTCATGAGCAGTTTCTGAATATACTGAGTATATTCATTCTTCAGTTGCAGTTCAGATAATCTGAATAGAAGATCTTATGAAGACTTATACTCTGTTTCTTCTTATATCAGATCTTTCACAGTGCTTCTCAAAGCCTGTAAATTCTTCAGATTATAGATACTCTCTTCAAGAATTCTCACAGAGATTCTCAGAGTGTTGACACTCAGTGTTATAAAGAGTAGTTGTACAGACTTCTTCTCTCTCTCTTCTCTCTTCTCTTATAAGAGATTGAGAGACTCTTCAGTCAATCTCTTTATAACACTCAGTCTGAGCATTCTGTAAAGCTTTTCTGTCTTCTCTAGTCTCTCTGTATCTGTTACTCTGATCTTCTTAACATAGTCTGATCTGTGAGAGAGTTTGTCTGCTGAGTTCTTAGTTCTCTTGATATGTTCTATCTTGAATCAGAACTCACTCAGTCTCTGAGCTCAGTGAATCTGTCACTGTGAGAGTTTCTTAATTGAAGTAAACTATTATAAGCTGTTATAATCAGTTCTAACAGTAATCACTGTTGTGAGGTTCTTGAAGTAGTGATATCAGTGATAGAAGAATTTCACTATTATAAGAAGCTTCTAATTATAAATATCATAGTTAATCTCTACAGGTTGTATCTTTCATAAGAAAAAGATCACTGAAACTCAGTTCTCATTTAACTGTAGTTATAAGACTATTTCTGAAATTATAAAAAAGAAGATATCTGTCTTCAATCTGATTAAAAGTAAGAGATCAAAGTAGAACAGTATCACTGTATCTATGAATATCTGTTTCAATCTTACAAAGACTCTGTGAGCTTCTGAGATAAGAAAGTTCTCACAGTTCTCTCTTCTCAATAATCTTTTCATTCTCTGTTTATAAAATAACTTCTTCTTATTTTCATTCTTCAGTATGTCTGTAAGAGTTAAGAAGATTCTTATGAATACAAAGATAAACTGTCTATAGAAATTCACAAAGTTCAGAAAGATCTGAATCTCATGAATACTAGTTGACTTCAGTCATAATAGTGTGATTCAAAGGTTGCTTAAGCCAGCGTACGATTACAGGCGTACACCGGCTTCTTATATATTGAATCTCGTACACTAAATTAATTAGTGGCTGCTAGGGCCCCCCTTTACATTCGTACATGTACGCTAGTAGTTCAGAAGCGGCCGTGGTATTATCTGACAGTCATATGTTCTTCTGAATCACATTCTCTCTCATCAGATTCAGTCATGCCCATGTAATCATGTCATACACCCTAGCTTCATGCAGATTAGCTCATCACTAGTGTTTCACAATTGTGTGACCTATCTCTGATTCAGCTAGCATTCTGCATACATTCTTATAAAGAAACTTTCACTATATTACATTACTCATTCACTAACTTTTCTCATTCTTTAATTATCTTCTTCATTTCATCATCATTAAATACTATCACTATTCAAGATTTCTATTTCTTCTTCTGTTCAACTCTTTCTATCTGTTCATCTATCACATTGTACACATTTCTGGCAATGACTCTCTATTTTCATAACAAGCATCATTGTAGTGCTCATACTGAGCAGTTTGTTAGCAGTAAGTGTAACACATTATGAAACATGATCAGAACTTGTTTATCTTCTAATAATTGTTAGAACAATGTATTATTATGAATAATAATATATCTTCTTCATCTTCTCATACACTCTCAATCATTTCTCTTCTCAGCGGGTTTCTGATCATGTTTTCTGACATGATTTTACATGGACACAGATGCTGTTATATTTATTTTTATTCACATAGAATCTTCATGTGTTGACAGATCTGCATCTGCTGATAATAGTGAACTCAATGTTGTATTCTTAGTTGAGAACTTAAAGAACATGATAATGAAGAAATTATTCATATCATATGTGACTGAGTCTTCTGCATCTCTTCTTGCCTCTTCTGTCACTTCTTTCTCTGCTACTCTCTTCTCTATCTCTTTCTCTGCTACTTCTCAATCTTCTACACTTGTCTCTGTGTCTGATTCTTTCACTCTCACTATCTCTGTTCCTGTAATTCTCACTTCTGTCACTTCTAGTTTTACTGTCTCTGCTTTTGTTATCAGCTCTCTCTGTTTCAAGAAGATGTTGTATAGGCTTGATAAACCATATTTCTCAGCACATACACTCTCACTCTTCTTGTCAATCTCTAGAATAATTTATTATACAAAGACAGCATACAATATAACTATCTGAAGTTCAGTCACAGACACTGATTATTATATTCATTTTAAATATTCATGATGAGATAATCATTCATTTATCTCAGAGAATCACTTCTCTCTTCAACAGTATTAAGATTATAAGTCTTTTTCTTTTTTCATCTTTCTCTTTCTAACACTGATTTTTCTGTTCTTAGAGAAAATTGTTATGAGTTTTACTGTGCACAAAGTCATGATGTTCACAGATATCAAGGAACTTTTTATAACTGTAAAGTTCAACATCATAGAGACATTCACTCTGATAAATTTCTTCAGAATGATTGATCTGTATCAGTCTATTCTCTGACATCTGTCATTCAACTTCATGATGCAGACAAAAGATATTCATGTTTTCAGAAACAGGAATACAGATATTATACTCTTTTACACTCACAGATGTGAGACTTATACATCTTGTCTGAGATGTCATTATGAGAATAAGTTATTTACACACTGTATTCTGCTTTCTGCATTCTCTCATATCTCTCTCTCTCTTTCTGAGAAGCCTCATGTATGTTGTAATTGCATATACAACTCTAAAGTCAGTGAGTGTTTATTCAGTAACTGTTCTCATCTCTGATTTTTCAATTTTTATACACTAATAATAGTTCTTAGTTGCTTCAGCATCAGAGACCATTTTAATCAAAGATGATAATATCACTGAGACTACTCTCTTCTACTCTCAAGCTTCTCTCATCACTTCTTCTTCCTTCTCTACAGAGAAGGTCATGTGCACATCAGATCATAAGTGTTTAGCTCTGAGTGACTCCTGTCATTTATCTGGTTCTGCATCTTCTTCTTCTTCTGTTTCTTTCATCTTCACTTCCTCTGCTCTGGCTTCTGGTTCTGTGGGTTTCATGCTCTTCTTTAATTTCTCTACACATACATGTGTGCATTTCTATATTGGCATTTCAGTCAATCTTGTGATAAATGACATTAATGTTGTACACAGAGTGATAGAGAAATCAGAGATGTGCACAGTGTTGTTGTGAGAGCAGCTTGTGACTCTTGAATTTCTTATAGATCTCAAGTTTTGAGATTTCCTTTTTTGACATTTTTCAAATGACATGACATTGGAAATAGATTAAACATGTGATGTATCAAAATGAATGAGATGTATATAATAACATTTGTCTTTTGCAGCTGATTCTTACAGTTGATGATCAATTCATCATTTCTTTTCTTATACTTTTTCTTTATCTGCTAGTCACTACTCTTACACAATCTCTATATGATATAGCATTTAATGACTAGATTCAGCAGCTTTCAACTTTTTATAATTCTGTCTCATATATTATACTGTCTCTCTTCACCTGCTTAGATTACTACAGTGAATAGCTCATTGAAACTAACCTCACTCAATCTCTAAGCATTTTCAGAGATTGAGATGACTTGATTTCATGTGTCTGTGAATGTTTCAGATAGTTTATCCTCTGTGATCTCTGTGATTGAACTGATCTAAACAGTCAAATTCAACTCTGAATTTCTTTTTCTTCTATGATCTGACTCATATACAAGTCTACTGCTTTGAGACTGCTCTTTACCATGTTACATCTGCTATCTGCAGTGTATTATTATACAATCAGCTACAGTCTTATCACTTATTAAAGTGTGATATTCATCTGATTTCTTCATTACTTCTCATTCTTTCCTTATAATCATGAAAAGATTGAAATAAGTGAGATTATCTGATTTATAAGCATCTATAATTTCTCTTACTTTGTGAGATTTTTCAATTGTAAGCTTTTTCTTTTTCAACACTAATAATAGTGCTGTGAATAATCATAATTCACTCAGGTCTTGCATCTTTGCTTTTATAAGTTATGAATCATTGATTAAGTTGTGTAAGACTCATCTCTCTAATTCTTTTAATGTGTACATTCTCAGAGAATGTGATTTGAGTATCTTATATGACTCAAATCACCTAGATTGAAACTTCTCAGAACTCTTATTATGTATAAGAACTCATATTCTCATCTTGAGACTTGATTTCTTAATAAGTGAGTCTCATATTCTTTTCAATTGAATTGCTTGATTCAGGAGTAACTTATTAGCTTTTGTACATGCATAGCTGATCTCTTTCAATCTTGATTCTGTGTCCATGACTGTTGCATCTGCAACTGCTACTGCTGTGTTTATAACTGCTGTTTCTGCTGTGTCCGCAACTGCTCTCTCTCCCACCTTTTCCAAAGCATTCTCCGGGATGCGCGGATGCAATCCATACAATAGATAGAATGATAAACACTTGATGACTGCATGCTGTTGAATCTGTGTGATCAGTAGCATCTGTCTGAGATATTCATTTCATAGTCTTATAGACTTGTTCACTAGATATTTCATCAGTATATTGCTCAAGATTTCATTCAAGTATTCCATCTTTCTGTTCATCTGTAGATGATATGATGTTGTTCTACAATGTCTTGTCTGTAACTGGCTCATGAAATGTCTTACTGCTTCTTCTACAAGATTCACACTGTTATCAGTTAGAATCTCACACAGCATTTCATAGTTAACATAGATCTCATCATATAGAAACTTCATCATCATCTTCTCTGTTGTCTCTGAAACTGCTTTTATAACTGGCCAGTCAGTAGTGTAATCAATAGCAGTGATTATTCATCAATTTTTATTTAGTATCTGTGATAATATGTCTATGAGATTCATCTCTCATTGTTTAAATAATTATATTATACACTTTATCTGATATTGTACTTTCTCACATTTCAACTCTTTCTTAGATTCTTTCACAACCTGATAATTCAGACACTTATGAGTGTATGTCTGAATGTTCTCAGTCATACTTGACCAGTATACTCTTGATTTAAGTATACTTATAAGTTCAGGGCTTTCTAAGTGACTGAATTCCTTGTGTATATGAGTCATCAAGTCACATCTAAATGAAGATTCTAGATAGAGAGCTTCTACATATTCTAGATTGCAGTAAAACACAATGTCATTTTTCAATTTTCTCAGCTTGAAGTTCAGAAGCATCTCTTCTACTACTTTCACAAGACACTTGTCATTCAACATCTTATTATTCTCTAAGTGAGAGATCATAGTATTCACTCATTCTAATTCCTTGCATTCTCTCAGTGTATTTAACATAAACATCTCTTATATCTAGTTCACAGAACTCTCACTCATGAAATCAGATCTGTGACTGATTATATTCAGTATTACTGTGTTCAATTCCTTTCAGTATTTGATATGAAGATTGTACACTTGAAACTCTGAGATTCAACATACTAAGCATTTGAAAGGTTTTATTATTGATTATAGATAGATGAGGCTTTTATGATCTGTGATTACTGTTATTGTATACTCATTGTTAATATATCTATCTCATAATATCAGCATGTGCTTAATCACTAGCAATTTCTTTTCATGCACTGAATAATTGAGCTCAGCACTCAATAGTTTTCTATCATTATATGTCATCAGATGCAGCTTGCTGTTCTTACTTATCTGTAGAAGAGCGCCTTCAATAGCTCATTTAGATACATTCATCTCAATGTAGAAAGGTTTATCATGATCTGATTAAATAAGCACTGAGAATGTTATTATATATTCTCTCAGTGTGAGAAAAGCCTCTTCACACATAGCATTTCAGATGATTGAATAAAACTTCTTCTTTTACAGATTTGTATCTGTTTCTCTTAAGAGATCTGAGAGTGATACAGATATTCATGCAAAATCCTTAATAAATCTGCAGTAGTATGAGATCAACTCAAGAAACTGTTATATGTGATGTACATTTCTCAGTCACAGTCAATTCACTATGATATTCAATTTCTCTGAGATGAGGTGTATATAGTTATCACTCACTACATATTCTATAAACTTCAACTCTTTCATTTCAAACACACACTTGATTAATTTAATATAGAGCTTATGCTCTGTCAGAGTTGTAAGCACTTCATTGAGATACTTCAGATATTCATTATATAAGTTTGAAAAGACTAGAATATCATTGAGATATACAAGATATGAGATTTCATTCTGTTTATAAAGAATTGTATTCATCATCATTTGAAAGATGACAGACACATTTGTCAGACTGAATGATATTATCAGGAATTCAAACTTCTCTCATTGTATATTAAACATGATTCACAGAACTGACAGTTCATCTACACAGATCTGTCAGTATTCTGAGAGAAGATCAATCTTTAATAGATATCAGGTGTTTCCAACTGTATTCAACTATTATTGAATTTATGACAGTGAATATTCATTCTTGATTATAAGCTTGTTAAGTGCTTGATAATTGATACATATTCATCACTTCTCACTCATCTTTTTTATAAATAGAACTGAAAAACCTCACACACTTAATGAGAGTTATATGAGATCACATTCTAGAAGATCAGTGATCTGACACTTCTATTCTTTGAAATGTGTTTGTGACAGAGAGTATGCATTCTGGTTGACTGATTTTGCATTCCCTGTGTCAATCTCATGTACAAATTCTCATTCTGACAGCAATTCTGATAAAAGATCTGTTCAGAAGATCTTCTCATACTTCTTCAGAAGCTTCTTCATACACTTGTCCTCTTACATATTCTTTATCTTGATTTTCTTCACTTTCAGATCTTATATGATATACAGAATGCTTTCAGATGAGATCTTGTAAATTATTCTCTTTGCTTATTGATGTATAAGCAGATTTAATTCTTCTATATCAGAGATGTGAAATGTTCTTCTCATATCAGTTGATAGGATTATATGAATCATTTTCTTCCTATCAGTCAACTACATATAACATGTACATCATTGAATCTGTGAATTGAATCTTTGAAATCAATCAAGTCTGAGAATAAGATTGTATTTCATGTTCTGCAGCTCTCACACTCAAATATAGTAAGATCATTCTCTGAAGTGCGAGAGAACTCTTACTCTTGTAGATGATATCAAATATCAGTTATTAGATAATCTTATGTATCAGGAATTCTTCACTCAGCAGATCTCTTTCAATCTTCAGATTATATAATTATTAATATATTGTATAGAAGCTTCTGTATTCACTAACACTTTTACAGCTATCTCTCAATTCTTATTCAAGTGCTCTCTATATATTAACATTTCAGATCTCAAGATATTGAGATGAGCATTCACTTCATTCTCACTTACATCTCATTCAGAAGCCTGCTTCTTCTTTGCATTCACAGAATTCAGAGAGTCATCTAACACAGACATCTCTTTCACTTTAAAGACTTTTCATAGAATATCAGCAAGTGTCTCTGAGCTCACTGATTCTACTAGTTTTTTGACTCTCTTACTTCTCTTGACTGTGCACACTAAGTGTAATCTTTTATATCATGATTTTAGCATTCACAGTTGAAGCAAGCTTGATATTCATGACATTAAGATTTTCACTCAGAAGATCTCTTTTTCAGAGAATTCAGTACTTTAGTGATAACATTCAGATCTAGATTCATCACATTCAAGTGTGTACCTTGTGTTGTAGAAGTTTGATTATCTATTCTCTACTGAGACATACTCAATTGCAGTATTTTCTATCATAATTGACTCACTTATTCCTGTATAATAAGAATATTATATGCTTTCTTCACTGTGTCTGACTGTGAGATTAAGCATTTTCATTCCACTCTCAACTTGAGTGTAAGATCATAAATGAAGATCTGTAAACAGAAAGATGTTAAAAGCTCTTCATTCAATACAAGATAGTGTAAGCTGAAGTGTGTGAAGTATAATATAAGATCACTCACTTGTCTACACTCAGTGAAGTATTCATAATACTTATCTCATATATTCACTTTCTCAAAGTTGTGCAAGATTCATTTGAAAAACTTATTTTATATTTATAAGAATAAATATCACTTCAGATCTGCAAGGTTCATCTTTTCATCAGTTATTTATAATAACTTCACTTTTTCATATAGAAACACAGCAGATCTTAAGACTTGTTGAAATTTTATTAACTGTCTGTCTGTGAGTTCACATTCAATTCAATAATATAATCATATCTGACTTAGTTAGCTGATTACAGCATTATTTTTTTAATTATCATTGAAGCTTGATAACTCTGACAGATCTCTCAGCTTGATATATCTCATACTCAGATTCTCATTCTGTACAGTAATCTCTGATACTGTGTATACTTCTGAAGAGATTGTGAACAATCATAATAAAATCTTCAGATTCAATGTAGTCATCTATCTGTGTAAACATTCAATCTTCTACTGCAGGTCTAAGATCTGATTTTCTCTATTCTTATTGATGATGATAATTGCATCAGTGAAGCTCTTCATAGTGAATACTTGATCTGCAGTGAATGTTAATTACTGTTTAACTTTTATCTTGGTCTGTCACTGTATACACAAGGCCTCAATCTCATTTAGAATTCTTATATATGTACAGAGCTTTGATTCTGATTCAGCAGTCTTAGCTGCTTTTCTTACTGCTTTAAGTAAACTCTCTGAGAGGTTCTGCATATCTTTCAGTTCAGGTAGCAGAGAAGAGTGTTATTTGTATCAGTTAGAGAAGATATTCATTTCAGTGATTTTCTCATTGATTGTACAATGTCTATTATTATATCACTATATCATTCTATCACTATATTATTATATGATTTCTGTTATCATCATATAACTTCAGTGATGATCACTCTCTCTTTTATCTCTTTGAGTGAAGAGCAGTCTTCTTTAAATCTAGTTCATCACTCTCATTTCTTTTCTCATATCTTATTTATTCACATATGTGACATTCACCTGGGTGTGAAGTTTTTCCTTAACAAGTAAAACAGTATCAATTAAATGCTCTTTCACTCACTGCTTTTTATATGCTATCTTTTGAGATATTCTAGGACCACACTGACATGATAACTATGAATTACTTTATAGACAGAATTATTACATTCTGAAGAAGTCTGCACTTCTCACTAGTTTTTAGACATGCTATCAGATGTGATTTGAAGGTTGCTTAAGCCAGCATATGATTACAGGCGTACGCCGGCTTCTTATATATTGAATCTCATACACTAAATTAATTAGTGGCCGCTAGAGCCCTTCTTTACATTTGTACGCATACGCTAGTAGTTCGGAAGCGGCCGCGTTATTATTCAACGGTCGTACGTTCTTCCGAACCACAATCGAATAGTCTCAATTTATAAAGATTTCATCTGAATATTATCTGTGATGATTACATATTCTAGAAAATTAATTCAGCAGACACTGAAGTTATACTTTATAAGCTTAATATACAGTTCTATCTCATCTAAGGCCTTTAACACACTTCACACATGCTCAGTATGTTCTTTCTTCTTCACAGAGTACATCATCACATTATTTAGATATATTATTACAAAGACATTCAGATATATATAAAGTGTTTTATTAATAAAAGACTGAAATGTCACAGAGATATTAGTCAGATCAAAAGACATCACTAGATATTTAAATAATCTCAGTGCAGTTTTAAAGACAGTCTTTTATTCATTCTCTGACTGTATTCACAGCTGTGTATATATATTAATCATATTCAGTTATATGAATATGACAGCTTTTATAAGATGATTGATTACATTCTTAATCAGAGACAGAGAATAGTAGCTCTTTATTATCTTGAAGTTCAGATTGTAATAATCTACATATAATCTAAGATCTTTATTCTTCTTCTTTATAAATATCACAGAGACTTCTACAGAGAACTGTGAAGATTGAATAAAGTTATTCTTTAAATTCTTCTTTATATAGGTCTGCAAGACCTCTGTCTCATAATAAAAGAGTTTATAGATTAATTCTCAGAAGAGTTTCTACTCTTCTATTAAATCTATTATCAGATTCTTCTCATAGTGAGAGAGAAGCTCAGCTGTCTTTACTGAGCTGAATATCTCTATAAGATCTTGATATTTCTCTGATATCTGAAGCTCAGTTTTCATAACTGTGAGATTCTCAGATACTTATAAAGTTATTATATAGATAAGCTTATTGTCTCTGATTAACTCTGCAGTATTAACTAATTCTATCTCTGTAAGTAAGTCTGTTAACACTGATTAGAAGTATAAACCTGACTCACAGACAGCTATGTACAGATTATGTCTTTAAAGTTATACAAGTCTTAAGTATATATTATCTATAATATCTGTGATAATCACAGTTTCTACAAATCTTCTTCAGATTTCAGAGAGATCTTGTAATTTAAAGATGACTCTTATAAGTCTCTTAACTCTCAGATCTGAGTTCTCATATTCTGCTTATTATAAGAGCAGATTCTCAGTTTTCATCTTTCAGCTTATTCACTCTATAAGCTTTAGAGACATTACAGTGACCTGAGATTTTAAGTTTATCAATACTTCTTATACTTGTGAAACAGCAGTATCACAGTGTAATCTCTCTCTATGAGTAAGTATTTTCATTAAGAGAGTAACAGATTCAGATATCAGCTTTAAGACTCTTAAGAAGGCTGTTACTGACTTCATCTATAACTTCTTAAATTTCTATTTTAATTTATCTGAACAGTTTATATAAAGATATTCTAATTTAGAATAGATGAAGCAGAGTCTCTTTTTCTTAATCTCTCTATTATATACTCTATTTATAGAAGCTTATAAAGCTCTCTCTCTCTGCTCAGTAGTTAGATATAAATCTCTCTATATCTTATTATCTTTTTCTAATAAATCTATTATCTATTATTCTGACTCTTACAGAGCTGATCAGTAATTCACTCTTTATAAATCTGTAACTCTTACAGTGATCTATAAGTAGTGAATAAGAATTATCAGCTTCTTCAGAGTCAAGAACTTAGAGTCTTACTTAATAAGCTTATTCTACATATCTTTATTCAGCTTCTTTATAAATATTATTATTCAGATCTTATTTCAGAGCTCTGTTTTCACAGATCTTAATTCATATTATAATTTTATAAAGTATTATAAGTAGTCTTTATCAGATTTCTCATCTCTTTTTCTAATATTAATAATTACAGTTCAGATATTCTCTGTCTAACTTACAGAGTCTCTTAACTTATTCTCTAGATAGATTTTAAGAACAGATTAGTGAGATCTCTTATAATTATTCTCTAGATAATTCAGTCAGTTCTTAACTTCAGTATAATAGAGATCTATTATTATATAGATAATAGCTTCTTTATCTTTCATATTACACAGCTGAGCTTATAAGTCAATTTTAAATACAAACTTGTAAAAGCTTTTATAGATTATAGTTCAATAAGTAATCTTAAGTAATCACAGCTTAAGAAAGTTTCTTTTCAGTTTATAGATATTTCTGAAGATTATGTCTAGAGACTCAGTTCAAGAATGTTTACAGATAGTAAGTATTTCTTATAGAAAAATAGCTTAATCTTATAAAAGATACTTAAGAATGTTCTTTACTAAGATTGATTTATTTATAAGTTTAGAGAGTTTCTCTATTACAGATATAGAGAATAATATCTTATAAGTAATTAGTAAGTTCTCTGAGACTTCTTTTATAAGAGTTATTCATAATTTAGATAGCTGCTTCTAAGTGTCTGCAGTAGAGTTTATAGAAATTGAAGTATATAAGTTTCTAGTTCTTTCAGTTATAACAGACAGTTGCTGACTGACTGAGCTTAAAATATAAGAATAAGTACTTACAGATAATTATTCAGATGTTTACAGCTTGATATAATATATACTGTTAACTACTAGAAGTATTTACAGTAGAAAGATAAAATATAGAGATTAAATATATAATAGTATTCAAGCTGAGTTATGAATAGTATTCATGAACTTCAGTCTATATAGTTGTGTGTAGCCAAGGGCCGCTAGCCCTATTGATTATGTGAGAGATAGAAATAGAGGTAAAGAATCCGCGAGGAGCGGGATTTCTTACAAGATGTGAAAGGTGTAAAGCTTGTGTGATTGAAAGATTGCTAGCTTGTGAAAAGTTATATGATGAAAGGATTAGTAAGCCAGATCACGTGACCTGACACCCCCACTCACCAGAGTAACTATACACGATGCTATATACAAAATTCGCCTTCAAATCAAGTACAGGTACAAAAAATGACTGGAAAATGTGAAGTAATGAAAAACCAGTCATGATATACATCATTTTTTATCCCTCTGTCTCTCTATCTTCTTTATATTCTCTTTTTAACACATATATTTCAAACAGTTGACCTCTTTAACACAGGCTTTGTAATAATACTTTCATTCCATGAAAGCTTTGACGCGTGTGAGGTTTTTCAGAATTGAAAGTGTAGTGATCTTGGAATCAGTGAGTAGGTCTTCAAGACTGTTTCTCACTGAAGCTTCTTCTACTGTAGTGATATTTCTTATAGATGTTGAAGAATCATTCAATTCAACTGTGAGTTCTGAGAAGTTCAGTGTATTCTGTACTAAAAAGATAGGTATTCTCGCGGAGATATCATAGTCAATTCATCAATTATTAGTGAGTATAAGAAATAATGAACACTCAGATCAAATTTTCTCATCAATGAATAGATTATCAATTAATGAATCAGAAATTGCTGTAGTCTCTTTATAAGCTGCAGTCAGTAGACCTGATGTCACTGAAGAAATCACTGCAGCTGCTTTGCAGGCTGCATTGAGTAGAATCTTCAGATTGTGCATTGTAGCTGTTATAGCTGTTGAAATGATGACAGAATGATTGTTAACATTCTGTGATTAATTTGTAGAGAATCTCTGTTGACAGAGTTTTTTCAGTTGTAGTTTGAGTTCTAGAACTCTTTGCTTTCTCTTGTTCATCTCAAGCATTATCTTGAGATGCTTCATCTGTTGATCTGATATTGCCTTATCTGAACAGTAGACATCTGAGTGTTCAATATTCTCATCAAGAGAACCAGCTTTATCAAGCTATTGAGTAGATCAGAGAGCCGGCCTGACCATGTCAGAAGCTGTATTCAAACCAGCTTCAATTTAAGAGAGTGTTTCAATAATGAAGCTTTCAAAGGCTTCAGAAGAATGTTCATCAGTGAAACTTTCAAAGGCTTCAGAAGAATGTTCACTGGCAGAGCGTGAGTGTGAAGAATCATCATCATCAACTGCAACTGATTCAGTGGAAAGAATGCAAGATCATGAACATGTGTGTGAGCGAGATTGTATTAAATCCGCCATCTTGATATTCATTTATTGAATTCTCAATATTCATTTATTGAATCCTTGCCAATATCATTCTCTTTTCTTTTTTTTTCTTGCTTTTTTACAAATGTGGTGCGTTTTCTGCAAGCCTCTTTTTTTTTTTTTTAAGCAAGCAGTAGTATTATTGATTATCAAGATCTCAAACACATCAATACTGATAGAATAAGACGATTTTAACTCCTGATGAGCGTATCGAATGAAGCAGTAGTTCAAATAGATTATATTGACAAGGAATCCCGAATTGGCAGCGATTTTGCGCAAAACAGGGCTCATAACCTGTGGAAGGTGTAAAGCTTGTGTGATTGAAAGGTTGCTAGCTTGTGGAAAGTTATATGGTGGAAGGATTAGTAAGCCAGATCACGTGACCTGACACAAGAAAGATAAAATATAGAGATTAAATATATAATAGCATTCAAGCTGAGTTATGAATAGTATTCACAAACTCCAGTCTATATAGTTGTGTGTAGCCAAGGGCTGCTAGCCCTATTGATTACATGAGAGATAGGAATAGGGGTAAAGAATCCGTGAGGAGCGGGATTTCTTACAGTTGAATTGCGTGTTTATATATACAGTTGATTTGACTCTTTGAGATCTGGGTGATTTCTGTTATTTCAGCATCTGACTTGTCAAAATAGAGTTATTTAAAAGCCACTATAAGAGCTCTTGTGATGATGTCAGTATTTGATGCTATATGAAATTAACAGATGAGATACTAGAGATGAGATATTTGAGAAAAAAGAGAAATCAATTCAGAATACATGGCAATCTCATATAAATAGAATGTGGGGTCATTTGAAGCTAAATGTAATTACTCATTAAAACATAGCCCGCCCTGGAAAGTTCGTCGACTTGCCTCTCCTCGTCCCAAGTTCCCCAGTCCACCCTCAGTCCGCCTGTCCACTCGGCTCTGATCCATTGCCAATCGGCAATTCCGCCGGCACCAGAACAACGGTTTACTCGATTCAGCCTTCCGAACCATCACCTGTACTGTGACTCTGGCTTGATCCCCAGCTTCACCTCATCTGATGCTGATGCTCGACTGCTCAGGCCCATAATGAAATCATTCCTTGGCCGATAACTATCCAGGCTGGGATCTGGGATAAGTTTTACCCCACACGGAGTCTCGAACTCAAGGGTCTCCGCTTGTCAACCGAACAAGCTGCTTAGTAGAAGTTTTGTATATTAGGGGACTCAAGTTACTCTCTCATCACCCAAGCACATACGTCGTCTCCAGTGGCTTGGGTGTGACGGAATGCCGTTGTTGCAACGAACAGCGCTACCAGTGTTCTTTGGGCTAGTTATCGGTGTTCATCGACTTTTGCAAATGCACCGTGATTGGGATCGCTTATTAGAAGCATCACTGGAACCAATTATTCCCGGGAGGACGCTGCTTAGTAGAATATATAGCACACGGGCCGTATTCTAGATCCCCAATCTCGCACTGCAATAACTTATATGGGGACAGACTCCATCCAAGATAGCCAGCAAGCTAACCATACACCAGAACATGAATTACCCAAAAGATGTTGTCTAGAATCCTCAGCTCCAGCATACATAAACACCCATCCCGCTCCCTCCTCTCTTTCTCACTCCCAATTCTCCCAATTCTCCCCATCTCACCTCCCTCCTCCTCCCTATCCTCCCCCTTCATCTCAACCAGAGCTTTGTCATCTTCCCGCCTAACAAACAGCCCTTTACTGCGCTCTATCAACGACCATACCATAGTATCTACCTCTGCAACATACTGTTCACCATCCCTAGCATCCTCCTTCCACAGCATGTCTCCTATCTTCACAACTACAGTCAACGGCAACACCTCTCCGCTGCGTAATGGCATCCACGCAGCCGCAGCCGCAGCCACAGCACAACCCATGGCTCCCGGGCCCAGCAGCCCGCCAAAGGAGGAAACCAACCCCATGGACGACGTCAAACCGAAAGTCTACCTAGACACCAAACGCAGACTGCCCGAATTCGTCCTGACTGACAAAGTCGTGCTGGTGTCTGGTGCCGCGCGCGGACTTGGGTTGACGCAGTCCGAGGCGTTATTGGAAGCTGGTGCTACTGGTAAGCTCGTCCCCCTTTTTTTACACATTCTTTTTCATTAGATATCTCTATTTTTTGGTTAGGTGGAGGAAGTTGCCGGATTCCACTACATCCTCCCACTTGTTGTTCATGAGGGAGACGGAGGTCTTGAGCTTGAGGCGAAAGCTGCTATTGCCATGAATTTCCTCGGCCAGAACACACTGACTGGGCTGGACTGGAATTCGATGCTGAAGAAGTGGATATTGACTTAGGGGGTTTGGGGCGAAAAATGGGCAAAAAGTGGACTTGCCGCCGCGTTACAGTGGGCCAGCTTGGGTTCTGCTTGGGTTCTTCTTGGGCCCAATCGTCTGTTATTGCTTTTTAACCAGTTGGTTGGATTGAGAATCCGATCTGCTGACCGCTGCTGTCCAAAACTTTAGTCTACGCTCTCGACCGTCTGGATAATCCCGTCTGTACAGTACTTTCCTTTCCATATCTCCACCGGCTTTATATTTATTACCCCAAACACCCCGTGGAAATCTAGAGTTCTTCCGACATACAAGAATTGTGGACTCGACTCCCTTGGGCCGCTACTTTTTAAAACTAACCCAACCGTCTGGCACCAAATCACTGACGTAAACCCATCATCATCATCATCATCATGACCACCATCTAGTCACCCGATTTCTATCGCGTCCAGCAGCGCGCAGCAGAAGAGCTAAACACGAAGATCCACTACCGTCGCATCGACGTGCGCGACACCGAGGTTCTAAACGAGGTTATCACGGAAATCGCAGACCATGAGGGTAGGATAGACGGCCTCGTTGCCGCAGCGGGGATTCAACAGGAAACTCCTGCGCTCGAGTACACTGCCAAGGATGCTAATATGATGTTTGAGATCAACATTACGGGCGTGTTTATGACCGCCCAGGCTGTGGCGAAGCAGATGATCAGGTTTGGAAATGGAGGGAGCATTGTTATGATCGCGAGTATGAGTGGGACTATTGCGAATAGGGTATGTTCTGCGATTTTTATTTTTGTTTTTAATTTTCATTCGTATCTTTTCCTCCTCCCCCTTGATCGTGTTTATTTCTCCGCTTCGCCTTTTACCGGAGACGAAGAATAAAGCGAGAGATGCACATCCGATTGCTCTAGCCCGCCGGCTCACTTTTGGCATCTGCTTTTCCTGAAATGCAATATTTCTCTCGTGGCATATGGCTTTGGCTCGGCATATGGTGGTGTGTACTATGTATGGCAATCGCTGCTGGTGCAGCTTTCAGCCCCTGTCCCACTAGCCTCTTAACACAACTACCCCACATACATCATCACCCGTTTGAACTTTCTAAGAAACAACCCTAACTACCCCAATACTATGCCACCAACCGCCCAAAACACTGACAAATACTAACTGCACAAAACCCCAGGGCCTAATCTGCCCCGCCTACAACACCAGCAAAGCAGGCGTCCTCCAACTCGCCCGCAATCTCGCCTCCGAATGGGGCCAGCACGGCATCCGCGTCAACACCATTTCGCCCGGCTACATCGTCACCGCCATGGTCGAGGAGCTGTTTGTGAAATACCCCGAGCGCCGCACGGAGTGGCCGAAGCAGAATATGCTGAACCGGCTCAGCGCGCCGCAGGAGTATCGCGGCGCGGCTGTGTTTTTGATCAGTGATGCGAGCAGTTTTATGACAGGCAGTGATTTGAGGATGGATGGGGGGCATAGTTCGTGGTAACTAGGCTTGAGCATGATGGAGAACATACAACACATATCATCCATCCCTTTGATGGCATGCTTGATTTTTCGTTGGTGGGTATTGGGTAGCGGACTTTCTCGCCTTCTCACCTTTTTTTTTCTTTCTCTGCTGATGCCTGATTTCGTTGGTTAAGGAAACCAAGATAAAGAATATACAGAAGAACAAGCATATAAAGACACTTCTAGAGAAGTATGAGAAGATCTTTCAAACAGATCTTTCACTGAAATTATCACTGGAAGAAGAATTTGTACATGAGATTGATACAGAGAATATAAAACCAGTTAATTAAAATGCATACCTTCTGTTGCAAATACATCTCAAAGAACAGAAGTATCAGATCACAGACCTTCTGAAATGTAGTCTTATACAACTCTTATCAAGTATGTGAGGTTTCTCAGTTGTATTTATGAAAAAGATAAGTGAGAAATAGCAGTTGTGTATGAATTATCAAGCACTCAATAAGCTTATGATTAAGAACAGATACTTACTGTCACAGATTTAACAACAGTTGAATACAGTTAGAAATACTTAATATCTATCAAAGATTAATCTTCTCTCAGAATATTAACAGATTTGTATAGATAAACTATCAATATCTTGAACTATATTTAATATACAATGAGAGAAGTTTGAATTTCTAGTAATATTATTCAGTCTGATAAATATGACTGTTATCTTTTAAATAATGATAAATATGATTTTTTATAAACAGAATAAAATCTTATGTCTTATATATCTAAATAACATCTTAATCTTTTCAAAGTTATATAATAAACATGTGAAGTATCTTGATAAAGTGCTTATAACTGTCACAGAGTATAAGCTCTATATTTAATCAATCAAGTATATGTTTAAAATGACAGAGTTAAAGTTTATAGAATATATAGTAAATAATAACTATATATATCTCATGTCAGAGAAACTGAATATTATAGTAAATTAACTACTACTGAGAAATGTATATTATATATAACAATTTCTTAAGTTAATCTTATACTACTGTAGATATATTAAAGATTTCATATAAATAACTATATTACTCTCAGATCTCTTAAGAGAAATAAATGTAAATCTATGAAAGAAGAAGTTTTATTCAATTATCTGAAATATTATATATAAAGAGATCTTTCTTATATTAAGAGAGTATATAATAATATTCTCAGTACTTATTCAATTATATTATAATAAATCTTTTTATATAAAGATAAACATATCTGAATAAGCTATTAGAGACACTCTTTTACAGATAAGTAAGTGTAACTAGACTGACTATCAGAATTATAAATTTCATATTTAATCTCATTTGATCTGATCTCATACATTTCTTGGTGTGAATTCTGCTGAGACTGGCTATTAAAAAAACATGCAAAGTGACTATATATCAGATCTTAAAATGAAATCATGACTTGAAAAAAATAAGAAAGTAGTCTCATTTGATCTCATTTAGTCTCATTCTTGACATAAAGTTACTATTTTTAGACATTTTAAGGTTTTTTTTAGACTATTTTTAATTTTTTAAAAAGTAACACTTTTTGATAATGCTTAAATGAGATTTAAAGTCATTTAAAGCAATAAAAATAATTTAAATTGAGAAGTGAAAATCATGATCTCATTTGAAAAATGTGATAAGAGTAGACAGTAAGTCTCACTGAGACAGTATGAAACTACTATCTAATGTTAAAACTGTGTAATGAGATCAGTCAAAGTGATAATAAGACTATTAAAAAATCTGGTCCTGGTTTCAGACACGGTCACATAATCAGTCTAAGTGTAACAGACTGCATCTGATAAAATTATATAGATTATTTCATTACACTTCATATATTTCTACTGAAAGCTTCAATTCTCAGTTGTTAATTCTCAGCTGAAAAACTCACAGAATTTCTATTCTTCTACTCTGAAATTTCTATTCTTTTACTCTGAAGCATCTCTGTATATATATATAAGTATTCACTCTAATCACTGATTTCTGCACTTTCTCTTTTTTTTCTTCTCTAACATTTTGTCACACTTCCAGCCGCGCCAAGGCTCTGTTGCGGTTTCACACGGCTCATTGCTTTCATGCGGATGATTTCATCCTGTCTGAACTGGTTTTCAATCACTCTATGATATCATTTGAATATATTATAGAAAGATCTGATTGATGAATATAAGAACCTCACTTCTATACAAGATCAGCAGATTACTCTTTCTTGATAATAAGACACTGCTGAGGTATCACTCTGACTATTCTTACTCATGAAATAAGAGAAGAGTATTTGCTTATTATCTATATAGAATAGCTAGATGCTGACTTCTTATTAAAGAAGTCAGTAATTTATTTTTCTTTCACTGAAATATATATAAGAGTTACTGCATATCTTATACAATCTTCTTAGTATACTAAGTATTATATCTGTGATATTCTTACAATAACTCTGTAGTCTATGAGCTCACTATTTAAGCAAGATAGTCAAGCTCACTTATACAGCTTCTTAAATAACTATCTCTATATAATACTACTGACTAGTCACTGCTTTGATTCTGTTATATTACAATTCAAATCACTTAATCTGATTATATATTTGAATCAGTTGAGCTCTAACAGACTGATATAATCTCATACATGAGTGCTGAAATCAATTCAATCTCACTCTCTGAGAGAAACACTACATCATTTTCTAGAGTGTGTATATCTCTATTCTGACAGAAATCCGAGATTTCTGAACCTGCTGCACATTTTAATATAAGCTCTTAGACTGATCATGTGACCGTGTCTGAGACCAGGACTAGATTTTTTGATAGTCTCATTATCAATTCAACTGCTTTCATTACATGATTTTAACATTAGATAGTAGTCTTATACTGTCTCAGTGAGACTTACTGTCTACTCTTATCACATTTTTCAAATAAGATCATGATTTTCACTTCTCAATTTAAATTATTTTTATTGCTTTAAATGACTTTAAATCTCATTTGAGTGTTATCAAAAAGTGTTACTTTTTAAAAAATTAAAAATAGTCTAAAAAAAACCTTAAAATGTCTAAAAATAGTAACTTTATGTCAAGAATGAGACTAAATGAGATCAAATGAAATCACTTTCTCATTTTTTTCAAGTCATGATTCCATTTTAAGATCTGATGTATAGTCACTTTATCTGTTTTTTTGATAGCCAGTCCCAGCAGAATTCACGCCAAGAAATGTATGAGACCAGATCAAATGAAATCAAACGTGAAATTCATAGTCTCAGCGGTCAGTCTATAAGCTCTTCAACTGCTCTGTCACCGCCGCAGCCTCTACACATCTACATCTATCATGAAGATAGAGAGATTAAGATCAGAGATTCACTGAGATATAAGAGAAATATCTTGTCTGAATTTCACAGCTTTACTCATACTCTTGAACAGAAATTCTGCCTTAATCTGAGTCAGTATAATACTTATAAGATATGAGTAATATATACTGCTAATCTTCTTGAAGATATCTCTGTGATTACTTAAGCTATTAAGGAGAAAGAGCTTGAGTGTATCAATACTATTATAACTTAAAAAGAATTCAAGAACTTTCTACTGAATTAAATCAAAGATCACTGTAATTATAACTTCACAGTAATACAGCAGTTTAACTCATTATATTAATGAGATGATGAGAATTCTTCTGATTTCAATGTAAGATTTGAAGAATATTAAGAGAAATTAACTGATAATTTGAATCAATTAAAAACACAGCTTTATCTCATGAAGCTGACTTACAAGGTGTGAATAATAATATCATAATATCAGAGTTTATCAATCAATCACACTGAGCTTGTCAACCTGACTTCTCAGATTCACTTGAATAATTAATTCTCTGAGAAAAAGATCAATAAGATCTCTTCTAAGTAATTAATAACAGAATCTAAATAATGCTGTGATAGCTTCAGTGTAGAGAAAGTAAAGAAGAATTTTAAGTATTCTGATTCTTCACTCACTGTGAAGAAATATTAAAAAAGATTTGATAAAGATCTCTATTTCAACTGTGAAGCTGATAATTACTATATCAGTGATTGTAAGAAGCTGAAGAAGAAAAGAAACTGAGAAAATATCTTCTCAAAATTAACTTCTCTTCTGACAAATGTATCTGTCAAAGATAAAAAAGAGAAAGAAATAAAGAATTGATAATTCTCATATCTCTGAGTTCATGTTATAATCACAATGTATATTCTGAATAAGAAGATATTAGTGAGATGTCTACTTGACTCTGAAGCAGATATTAATTTCATATTCTATTTCTTTTCTTTGATGAAGAGTTGAAAGAAGATAGATTCATCAGATTATGCAAAATTTACAGATGAAATGAAATATCACTATTTTAACATAATTCAAGCAAAGTGTTATTATTATTATTATTATTCTTCAATTATAGATGTATGCAGTCAGAGACTATGACATCTACCTGAGAACTTTAGTTCTCAGGGTTTTTTCTATGTCTGTAAAGTTAACTATTGTACATTCATCAATTTCAGATATGCAAAATCAGAAAATTCCAGCCCAGAATACAAAAACTGTTTACAAATTGCAGTGTTTTAACCTCTTTTGATACTTTGTAACCATTTGACAATATCATGACAAAAGAAAAGAGAGAAAGAACACAGTCTCAAAGATAGACACATTAAATAGATAGATAGAAAGAAATTGAAAGAAAAAGATACAGAAAAAGAAAAAGTAAAGAGAGACTATAACAAAACAAATTCTTAAAAGAGAGTGTATAGCTGTTTTAACAGACTATATCTGATTGATTTCCTCCTCTTCATATTCAGATAATTCTGAATTTAGCCATTTTCTTGTAGCTGCTTGAGTTTCTGATAGAAAGTCTATTAAGTATTTAATTCCTGTCTCAGTTGAGAATAAGAATCTCATATTTAATTGATTTAGATCATACTTCTCTTTCAATCTGGCTCTGAGACTATTGTATAATGCACAGTGCATTATAATATGCTCAGGATTCTCATTTGTATTGCAGAATGAGCATTCTATTGAGTCAAATCTATCATCAAATCTTTGTATATAAGATTTGAAATAGCCATGTCCTAGTTTCAGCTGTATTATAGATGAGAATATTTTCTTTTTACATTTAATTGAACAAGATTTCCACTTGGGTTTTGTTTCAAATCTTGAATAATGTATACTCTTCTTTTGTTTCTGCCAGCTTTCATTCCACTTGTCTAAACAAGATTCTTTTATTTTTCTCTTTATAAAAGACCAGGACACAATTTTTTGAATAGATCTGCTTAATTCTGCACCCTTTTTTGCAGCTGAATCAGCCAATTCATTGCCATGAATATTCATATGAGCAGGAACCCAGTGCAGATGAATTCTCAGCTTTGATGTTCTTCTCTCTTGAATTTTTAAAACAGAGTTTAAGATCAGTTCAAGATTCATTTGACCATTATGAATCTGACTATTTCTAAGTCTTTTTAAAGCAGCTTGACTATCAGAGAATATCCATGCCTCTTTCAAACAATTTCCTCTTTTATGAGATTTTATTTCAATGAGTTTGAAAGCTTTCACTATTGCAAATAGTTCAGCATCAAAGACTTCACATTCAGAGCCTAGATTCCAGAAATCTGAGATAAAATTAATATTATCTTCAGTATAAGCAATGCCTGCGCCCAATCTGTTCAAGTTCTCATTTTTTGAGCCATCTGAATAAATCAGAATAGAGTCTTTTATATTGATTGTAGAAATTCTCTTCAAATGCTGTTCATATTCTTTCTCTTTTGATAGTTCACTTATTTGTAAGTCTATAAGAGATTCAAGCTTTTTTCTCCAGGGAGATAACTTCTCATGATCAACTTTTTCAACATTTAAAGAAGAAAATTGATTTTTAATCAGAGAGCATAGTCTGTACAGTTGAGAAGGCATTTTCTTTGAAGAATTATTTTCATTCCAATCAAGAAATCTATTCCAATCCAGTTCATTTCCAGAGTTAATTGGTGGAAATGAAGAAGAGACTCTTTCTCTGATTATATGATTTGAGCTCATCTTTACAACTCTCAGAGCATAGTTCATACAGGCCTTTTCAAATCTAATAGTAGGAGGAGGAATTGAAGCTTCAATTTCCATTGCTTTAATAGGAGATGATTTAAATGCTCCCAGAATTCTTCTCAAGGCTCTGTTTTGCAGACTTTGAAAGAGTTCAGTGAAATTCCCTTGATTATTCCACCAAACTTGAACTCCATAATCAGCTACTGATGTAATACAGGCTATATATAACTGTCTCATAGCCTGGAAGGATAGACCCCTCTCTGTATTTGATAGTCTGATTATGTTGTTCAATAGTCTTTCTGCCTTGACAGTTCTTTGTTGAATGTGATATTTAAAATTCAACTTGGAGTTTAACCATACTCCTAACCATTTGACATTTACACTGGGTTTAATCTCTCTATTTAAAAGAGTTAGAGATAGTTCTTTCTCATTGAATCTAGGAAAGAAATGAATTAACTCAGTTTTATCCATATCAAATTGAATTTGATTGATATCTGCTCTAACAAAGATTTCCTTTGCAGCTTCTTCAATTACTTTCAAATTCTCTTTGATAGTTTTTGAGCTGTAGACTAGACCAATATCATCCACATAACTCGGAGATCGCACTATTCTCATATTTCTATTTTTGAATAGATATGCAGTGTATATTGCAAATAAAATGGGTGAGATTGGAGACCCCTGTGGTACTCCTATTTTTATCTCAGTCTTGTCTTGTTTCATTCCATCAAAGAAGAGTTGTATAATTCTTTTAGACATAAAACAGTTAACCCATTTTATTAGGGAAAGAGGCAGTTTTAATATCTTCAATGTCTGAATTAACTTTGACTTTGAAACATGATCAAACGCTCCTTTTATATCAATAAAAACTGCAGTTGAGACCAGACCCTCATGCTTTGCTATTTGAATATCATGAACAACTGAGAGAACAGTGTCAATTGCAGAACACTGTTTTCTACCTCCCATTTGTTCACTGAATAAAAGAGAATCATCTATAGAGCTTATAAAAGATAGTCGAGTAGCTATTATCTTTTCTAAAACCTTTCCTAAACAGTTCAATAGAGATATTACTCTATATGACTTAGGAATTGAAGTTTTTCTATTAGGTTTTGCAAGAATCACTCCAGTGGCTTCTCTCCAGCATTCAGGATGATATCCATTTTTCAAGAGATTGAAAAAGAGCTCAAAATATTCATTCTTTAAGTAGGAATATGTATTTTGAATAATCAAGTGATTAATTGAATCTGGACCTGCAGCAGTTTTAACAGAACTTGAGAAGATAGCTGACTCTAATTCATCTTGTGTAAGATCAGGCCATTCCCAGTCATTTTCATCAATGTAGTTGAGAAGTGATATATTCTCTTCCTCTGAATCTGAATCTGAATCTGGTGAGTTCTGAAAGAGAATTCTCATGAAAGCTTGACATTTTTCCTCAAAAGAGTTTGCTGTATATGATTCATTCTGAAACTCATATTCTAGAGCTGGAAGTTTTGCTACACTTCTTGTTTTAGTATAGTTAAAAGCTTTAAAAACTTCCTTCCCTTGTGCTTCTTCAAGAAATTTATTCCAGCAGTCTGTTTTAGCTCTTTTAATATCTGAAAAATATTCATTTCTGACAGTTTTGAACTCTTCATCAGATATTATATCATTCTTCCAATCTCTTCTAGCAGTAGCTAATTCTTTTCTTTTAGATGAGATATTCTCATTCCACCAAGGTTTTGAATACTCAGAAGATTTTCTTTTTGGAATATTATCTCTAACACTTGTTAGAATGATAGATGTAATAAGCTTCACTCTATTCTCAAGCATTTCATTTGAGATATCTTGACCAGAATTCCAATATAGCTCATTCTGTCTTTCAGATTTTAACAGTTTTATGCTTTCTTCAACTGCTTTCCAATCAGCTTTTTCAAAGTTATACTGATTAGAGAGAAGAGGATTTTCACTCATTTGTTTTTCACTCAGTTCAATATCAAATTGAATAATCTCATGACCTGATCCTGATGTCTCATTTGAATCAATAAACCAGTTTACAAGTCTTCTTTTCATTAGATTTTGTGACATGAATGTTAGATCTATAATAGACTTCTGTTTCATGCCTTTTCTAAAGAATGTTTGTTGATCAGACTTATTAACCAAATCTATTGAATGCTCAAAGGTCCATTCAACCAGATTATCAGCTCTCACTGCTCTCTTGCATTCTGAATTCCACCAGGGATGATGTGCATTGAAATCTCCTGCAATTATAGAGTTTCTTGATGGAGTTATGTTCAGAAATCCTCTATCAATTGTCCAGATATTGTTATTTTCCTTCAATGACTTTTCATTATAGATATTTATGAGCTGTATAGTATCAAACTCATTTTCTTTATCTATAATATCACCCACCAGAATATCAGGGTCAGACATGATATCAAATCTTAGATTAAATTGATATCTTGATCTCTTTCTTCCATAGATCACTACTCTTGACTTTATCTCAGACTTTTGAGGTAAAAAGCAGTAGTAGCTTGAATGAGAAATGACATATTTTTGCTCAGCATCAAAATTCGGCTCCTGAAGCAGTACAAAATCAACTTTTTGTTCAAATGCAATTTGAAGACAAGAATAAATGCAATTTGAGTTTCTATCCACATTATTTTGAATAAATGTGATTTTTGAAGAGTTTTTAAACTTTTTTTGTTGTTTTTGTTGTATATTCATACTAAAAGAGAGTAGAGAAGAATCTAATCACTATCATCAGATAGTAGATTATAACTGTTCTGAAAAGTAGGAATCTCAACTGCTTGCATTATATCTAGTTTATCACCAGAGTCATTTCTCAATTCTCTAATCTTAACAGGAGTTTGAGGATTCAAATTCTGTTTACATTTTGCTGGAGAATTGGAGTTTGAAGACTTAGATAATTGAGAGTTTCTTCTTTTTGAGCTTGCAGTTGTGAGTTTACTGGCTTGACTCTTCTCTTCAGTTCTAGATTGACTTTGAGCTTCATCTTTTCTCCAGTTCTTTTGAGTTCTAGGAGCAAACATACATTCTTTAGAGCTAGATGCATGTTTTTCTTTACAATTAGAGCACTTAAGCAGAGTATGTTGACAAATTTCACCTCTTTTTGAGCATGTTTCACATTTATGCTCACTAGTTTTGTGATCTCTGGCACAGAATGCACATTTTGAGTCTCTAAAACATGAGATTGCAAAGTGTCCATATCTTTGACAGTTTGAACACTGTGTTTGAGCTTTGAGATTCACTCTTGAGTCTTTGTATTCATGAACTCTCATTTTCAAACCTGCTACTCTTACTTCAGAGATCTTTGACTGTTCAAGGGTTTTTGTATATACTAGAACAGAGGCATTTCTCCTGCTTTGTCTGAACTCAATTGAATTTAGCCATACAGGCTCCTTTCTCAGTTGAATGGAGTTGTATTCTTCCAATTCATTTTTGAGAAGTAGCATTCCTTCTTCACAGTCAAAAATTTCAACTGGAATATCATGAAGAATGAATTTGCCCCACTTTTCATCTCTTTCAGATAGAATTGTTGTGTTTAGCAATGATTCTACTGCTGACTTCCAGAGATTCTCATTCTGAATAAGGAATTCAGCACTGAATTCAGGCATTGTAGTCAGAATAATAGAGTTTCCAAAGAATGATGGCTCAATTGAAGCTATAACTGGTTTTTGAACTTCAATATCAGTCATCAACTGAGAAAAGAACTGCTGATTAATTTCATTTCTGATTCTGAAAATGAGATTTGAGTTTAGCTTGTTTCTTTGCAGAATGTCCTGGTTTGAGACTTTGAGAATGAGTCTTCTATTTCTAGAGATTTGGAAGTTTTTCTCTTTTTGCATTTTCTTTTCCACTTTTCCATGAATAGAGGCATGAGCAGTATTCTTCTCAGTTTTCTCAGGATTTTGAGCAGGTTTTGAGACAGCAGGTTTAGAGACAGCAGATTCAGCTGCTTGAGCATATGTTTTCTTCTGATTCAAAGAAGAAGAAGGAGTAGGAAGAAAGGAAGAAAAAGAGTAAGATGAAGAGTCAGTGATTGTACTAGGAATTTTCAAGGTTTTTTGAACTGTGTTTGAGATTCCAAGTTTGAACTTGATCACCTCCTGTAGTTGTCTGGCCTGAGCATGAAGAATTAACAGAACTTCTTCATTCATCTCACTCAGACACTGCTTTCCAAGAATCTTGCTTGCTTTTTCAAGTTCCTGTATTTCAAGAACTTGTTGTTTCTCTATTTCTTCTTTCTTTCTTCTCTTCAGAATTTCAATCTCAGGAATAGCATTTGAGAAAGCATCTTTTTCCACATCAACTGAGTGTATTTTTGAACTCATTGTTTTCACTCAATGAAAAGTTGGTCAGACTGTTTCAATTGAGATATTTCTAAGTCTGTTTTCAATTGAAAAGTTGGTCAGACTGTTTCAAAAGAAGAATAAAAGACTTTTGTGTATAAAACACCTGATTTTTTTCACACTAGTTCAGTAACTAGGTTAGATTTTTGAAGAGAATCTAATAAACTAAAATTGATTTTTAAGATAAATCAATAAAATCTTTACAATCTCTTTCTTGGGATACAGTGAGGAAAAGTATGATATCAATTGATAATAAATCAGATGATATGACAGTTTTTGAGAGAAAAACTGACAAAAAATAAATCAATTTTTTGCAGAGAAATTGATTAAAACTATTCAATTTTATTCTAAATCATCCAATTCTCCTCACACAACAAGTGTGCAACTCAAATCAGTTAATAAAGAGTGTAAAAAAGAATTAAGTATTAATGAAAGCTCTTCAGCCACTGAAATAGTAATTCTTACTTAAAAGAATATGAAATTATGACAGAAAACAACTCTGTTTTTAATTCTTTGTAAGAATATTGTGTAAAACCCAGAGAAAAACACCTTACTTTTTCAAGAGAAGTAAAAAACTATTTCTAAGATCTTTTTTTTTTTTGCATTAACTGCTGCAGAAGAATGAGATAGAAACTGCTAAGATATGCACTACTGTATACCCCCTACCAAGACTTTCCCTCTTCAGGGTCTTGATATTATAGAGAATATAAGTCTGTTTCTATATGATAATATAAATATTGCCAGCGGGATGTAGAGGAACTGGTTATTTATATCTCAAAATAGAAGACTTTGTCAATGATTATATCAATATAGAGTTAATTCTCAAATTCAATAGAAACCTAGTGTTGCTGTTCTCAATCCCTTGCAGAATCTATTGAATATTGAGGTATTAAAACTAGATTTAATATATCTCACTGTGCAGGGATCAAAGGCTCAGTCAGACCTTGGGGTATACTGATTTTATAGTTGTTGATGTGCTGTTGACTCGTTGTCCACTGGTTATGTATTGAATACTGTTGCCGAGGTATCTTTTTGTATCGTTCTGCTGGGGATGGGCCAGATTGAGAGGGGTAGTACAGGGGTGAGACTTGGTGTTGAAGTCTAGATACACTGGCGGCGGACCGTGGAGGTTGCACTTCAGAAGAGTCCGTTGATTATGTGCTTGATATTATCGCCGAGGTATCTTTTTGTATTTTTCTGCCGGGGATGGGCCAGATTGGGAAGGGCGGTACGAGGGTGAGACTTGGCGTTGGTGTTTTGGAACATCAAAGATGGACAGGGTTTTCGCGGAGGTCGCTCCTCGGATATCTCCACAACTACAGGTCGGGGGTCTTCCAAAATCGAGAAGATTGGTGCATATGGCTAGGTCACTTCACCTTACAATTTGTATGGCACTCTGGCCCGGGGTTGTGGTGTGGTAGGGGAGAACGGGGGATAATCCCACACAGGAGCTTCGAACAACGTCCGGTTCACGTTTGGCTGGATAACTCCACCACCACACGGGGTATGCGGTCGGCGATGGGGTCAAAGTGCTCGTATGATCGAGGGCTTTTCGATGGATCTATCGGCGGGTTCTTATTCGAAAAATCGAGCGAGTTCGTGGTGGAGCGGTTGTCAAGCAAAGTGTGTAGCTATAGACTTAGAAGAAATCTTTAAGAAAAGCAGTCTGCTTCTTTACACAGTTAATATTATAGATGAAAATGTTATTCTAGATCTCTCATAATTGAGAGAAAACAATTCTCTTATTAACTGAGTCACTCAGATGTGACGGTACTGTCTCACTGATGAAGAGACAGTGATAGAGAAATCTGAAGAGTTTTATTGAAAGAATCTTGAGAAAAAGATTGAGTCAATATACTGTGTAGCAGATAATTGAGACTTGAGAATAGATAGAGAAGTCATCATTCTTGCTATAAGATTAGCAGCAGTATTCATCATTGAAGACAGATGTATATAATATCTCTTTACAGATTATAAGAATATCTTTTTGAAAAGAGAAGTAGTGAAGTTTTCTGATATCAAGATATAATATAAGATTCATCTTGAAGACAGTGTAACAGCACTGTACAGATCTCTTTACAACTTATCTGTAAAGAAATTAAATGTTCTGTGCAAATATCTTGAAGAAGCATAATCAAAGAACTGAATATATTCATCAAAGAGTCTAACAGAGATGTCTATACTCTTTGTGCTTAAGAAGAATGATAGACTATGTCTATGCATAGACTACAGAGGTCTCAATAAGATGACAGTTAAGAATTACTATTCATTACTATTGATTAATGAGATGATCAATTGATTATCTGAAGCAAACATGTTCTCAAAGAGTGATATACAGAATGTCTATCATAGAATCAGAGTTAATGAAGATAACATTTGAAAAACAGCTTTTTATATCAAGTACAGCAATTTTGAATATCTTGTTTTATCTTTTAATCTTTGTAACACTTCAGTTATCTTTTAGATCTATATAAATAAGGCACTGTGAGGCCTTGTTGATGTCTTCTGTATAGTATATCTGAATAACATTTTAATCTTCTTGAAATGAGAGAAAGAACATGATACTCATGTTTGAGAAGTGTTAAGTCACTTGAGACAGTATCAACTCTATGTAAACATTGAAAAATGCTTGTTCTATATGCAGAAGATTGATTTCTTTGATTATATTGTTGAAGTGAATGACATTTCAATGAACAGAAGCTGAGTCTTCATCATTGAGAACTGGCTGATGCCGCGAACACACTGTGAGATGCAGGTGTTTCTAGAATTTGCAAATTTCTACAGATAATTCATCTATGTATATTCACAGATTACTGTCTCTCTTACAGATCTGTTAAAGAGAAGTGTGAAAGACAGGAAAATAGAACTATTTATTCTCATTCAAGACATTATACAGATATTTGTAGAATTGAAACAAGCTTTCACAGATGTTATAATACTGAATCACTTTAATCTTAACTTACTCAGTCAGTGTGAGACTGATGTATCTGAAAATGAGATCTGTGAAATCTTTTCACAGTTGACATTAGAGGCCTTTGAATATTGAAAGAATTAGAGAATAATTATCTCTGAAGAAACAGGCAATGAATTATCTATGAGAGAAGACTTTTTCATGAAGTCTATAAGATACTGTGAATAAAGATCAGTGACTTTCTTCTTTAAGAAGTTATCACTCATACAGAGAAGGTATGATACTCATGATCAGAATATGTTAACAATTATTAAATTCTTTAAGATCTGATAACATTATCTTCAGAGTAGTAAGTACTCAGTGTAAGTTCTCACTGATTATACAAATCTGTATTACTTCTTAACAATAAAGAGCTTGACAGAATGTTAAGTCAGATGAGCAGAGCTGCTTTCAGAGTATGATTTCTATATTCAATATTATTCAGATCAGCTTAATCTTATCAATACACTGTCTAGATAATCTGATTATAATATCATTGATACAGAGAAGAATTCTACAAAAGCATCTCTGCTATCACTGCAGAAGAAGCTGACTGCAGAGAGTTGAGATTCTCTGAAGCTGTAAGAATAAGTACTCGCAGGCAATTATTCAGATGTTTGCAGCTTGGCGTGATATATACTGTTAACTACTAGAAGTATTCACAGTAGAAAGATAAATGTAAAGATCAAATGTATAATAGCATTCAAGCTGAGTTATGAATAGTATTCACAAACTTCAGTCTATATAGTTGTGTGTAGCCAAGAGCTGCTAGCTCTATTAATTATATAAGAGATAGGAATAGAGGTAAAGAATCTGCAAGAAGTGAAATTTCTTACATGCTTCTCTCTCTCTAAGACTTCATCTGTGAAGTCTTTCACTGAGTGACTTTATAGAATCAGCTCAGCACTGCAGTGATACTCACTAAAAATCCTTTATATCTATAAAAAATCTCAGTGAGGAAAAATCCCTTGTTACTGTGAAGAGAAAAGAGTCTATCACTCAGTTTCTTATTCTATGAGATTCTTTATAATTTACAGATTCTTCTCTGACTATCATGCAGATTCATCTCACATCTTTCATATAGAAGAGTTTCAGTTGACTCTTAATCATTTTCACAAGATTCTTGTATAATTATTACACAGATTCCGAGTGAATTCACGTTACAAATATAGACTTTTCAGTTCAGTCTCTGATTCAGTATAACTCTCAGATACTTATACTATTCTATAAGTATAATATCAGTTTTCTCACACTGTATTAAGATGTTATAATCACTCTTACATCAACCGCTCCACCACGAACTCGCTCGATTTTTCGAATAAGAACCCGCCGATAGATCCATCGAAAAGCCCTCGATCATACGAGCATTCTGACCCCATCGCCGACCGCATACCCTGTGTGGTGGTGGAGTTATCCAGCCAAATGTGAACCGGACGTTGTTCGAAACTCCTGTGTGGGAGTATCCCCCGTTCTCCCCTACCACACCACAACCCCGGGCCAAAGTGCCATACAAATTGTAAGGTGAAGCGACCTAGCCATATGCACCAATCTTCTCGATTTTGGAAGATCCCTGATCTGTAGTTGTGGAGATATCTGAGGAGCGACCTCCGCGAAAACCCTGTCCATCTTTGATGTTCCAAAACACCAACGCCAAGTCCCACCGTTGTACCGCCCTTCCTAATCTGGCCCATCCCCGGCAGAAAAATACAAAAAGATACCTCAGCGATAATATCAAGCACATAACCAACAGCCACTTCTGAAGTGCAACCTCCGCGGTCTGTCTTCAGTGTATCTGGACATCAATGCCAAGTCTCGCCCTCGTACCACCCCTCTCAATCTGGCCCATCCCCGACAGAAAAGTACAAAAAGATATCTCAGCAACTGTACTCAATACATAATCGGCAGACACAACAACTATAAAATCAGTATACTCCAAGATCTGACTGAGCCTTTGATCCCTGCATAGTGAGATATATTAAATCTAGTTTTAATACCTCAATATTCAATAGATTCTGCAAGGGATTGAGAACAGCAACACTAGATTTCTATTGAATTTGAGAATTAACTCTATATTGATATAATCATTGACAAAGTCTTCTATTTTGAGATATAAATAACCAGTTCCTCTACATCTCACTGACAATATTTATATTATCATATAGAAACAGACTTATATTCTCTATAATATCAAGACTCTGAAGAGAGAAAGTCTTGATAGAGAGTATACAGTAGTGCATATCTTAACAGTTTCTATCTCATTCTTCTGCAGCAGTTAATGCAAAAAAAAGATTTTAGAAATAGTTTTTTACTTCTCTTAAAAAAGTAAGGTGTTTTTCTCTGAATTTTACACAATATTCTTACAAAGAATTAAAAACAGAGTTGTTTTCTGTTATAATTTCATATTCTTTTAAGTAAGAATTACTTTTTCAGTGGCTGAAGAGCTTTCATTAATACTTAATTCTTTTTTACACTCTTTATTAACTGATTTGAGTTGCACACCTGTTGTGTGAGAAGAATTGAATAATTTAGAATAAAATTGAATAGTTTTAATCAATTTCTCTTCAAAAAATTGATTTATTTTTTGTCAGTTTTTCTCTCAAAAACTGTCATATCATCTGATTTACTATCAATTAATATCATACTTTTCCTCACTGTATCTCAAGAAAGAGATTGTAAAGATTTTATTGATTTATCTTAAAAATCAATTTTAGTTTATTAGATTCTCTTCAAAAATCTAACCTAGTTACTGAACTAGTGTGAAAAAAATCAGGTGTTTTATACACAAAAGTCTGCAATTCTTCTTTTGAAATAGTCTGATCAACTTTTCAATTGAAAACAGACTTAGAAACCTCTTAATTGAAACAGTCTGACCAACTTTTCAATTCAAAAGAGTTTAATAAATATCTCAATTAAATTAGTCTGATCAACTTTTCATTGAGTAAGAACAATGAGTTCAAAAGTACACTCAGTTGATGTGAAAAAAAATGCTTTCTCAAATGCTATCTCTGAGATTGAAATTCTGAAGAGAAGAAAGAAAGAAGAGATAGAGAAACAACAAGTTCTTGAAATACAGAAACTTGAAAAAGCAAGTAAAATTCTTGAAAAGCAGTATCTGAGTGAGATGAATGAAGAAGTTCTGTTAATTCTTCATACTCAGGCTAGACAACTACAGAAAGTGATCAAGTTCAAACTTGGAATTTCAAACACAGTTTAAAAAACTTTGAAAATTTCTAATACAATCACTGACTCTTCAGTTTGCTCTTCTTTCTTGTCTACTTCTTCTTCTTCTTCTTCTTTGAATCAGAAGAAAACATATGCTTAAGCAGCTGAATCTGCTGTCTCTAAACCTGCTGTCTCTAAATCTGCTGTCTCAAAATCTGCTCAAAATCCTGAGAAAACTGAGAAGAATACTGCTCATGCCTCTATTCATAGAAAAGTGAAAAAGAAAATGCAAAAAGAGAAAAACTTTCAAATCTTCAGAAATAGAAGACTTATTCTCAAAGTCTCAAATCAGGACATTCTGCAAAGAAACAAGCTAAACTTAAATCTCATTTTCAGAATCAGAAATGAAATTAATCAGCAGTTCTTTTCTCAGTTGATGACTGATATTGAAGTTCAAAAACCAGTTATAGCTTCAATTGAATCATTATTCTTTGAAAACTTCATCATTCTGACTATAATGCCTGAATTCAGTGCTGAATTCCTTATTCAGAATGAGAATCTCTGAAAGTCAGCAGTAGAATCTTTGTTAAACATAACAATTCTATCTGAAAGAGATGAAAAGTGAGACAAATTCATTCTTCATGATATTCCAGTTGAAATTTTTGACTGTGAAGAAGAAATGCTACTTCTCAAAAATGAATTGAAAGAATACAACTCTATTCAACTAAGAAAGAAGCCTGTATGACTAAATTCAATTAAGTTCAGATAAAACAGAAGAAATGTCTCTGTTCTAGTATATATAAAAACACTTGAACAGTCAAAGATCTCTGAAGTAAGAGTAGCAGATTTGAAAATGAGAGTTCATGAATACAAAGACTCAAGAATGAACCTCAAAGCTCAAACACAGTGTTCAAACTGTCAAAGATATGGACACTTTGCAATCTCATGTTTTAGAGACTCAAAATGTGCATTCTGTGTCAGAGATCACAAAACTAGTGAGCATAAATGTGAAACATGCTCAAAAAGAGGTGAAATTTGTCAACATACTCTGCTTAAGTGCTCTAATTGCAAAGAAAAACATGTATCTAGCTCAAAAGAATGTATGTTTACTTCTAGAACTCAAAAGAACTGGAGAAAAGAAGAAGCTCAAAGTCAATCTAGAACTGAAGAGAAGAGTCAAGCCAGTAAACTCACAACTGCAAGCTTAAAAAGAAGAAACTCTCAACTATCTAAGTCTTCAAACTCTAACTCTCCAGCTAAATGTAAATAGAACTTGAATTCTCAAACTTCTGTTAAGATTAGAGAATTGAGAAATGACTCTGATGATAAACTAGATATAATACAAGCAGTTGAGATTTCTACTTTTCAGAACAGTTATAATCTACTATCTGATGATAGTGATTAGATTCTACTCTACTCTCTTTTAGTATGAATATACAACAAAAACAACAAAAAAAGTTTAAAAACTCTTCAAAAATCACATTTATTCAAAATAATGTGAATAGAAACTCAAATTATATTTATTCTTATCTTCAAATTGCATTTGAATAAAAAGTTGATTTTATACTGCTTCAGGAGCCGAATTTTGATGCTGAGCAAAAATATGTTATTTCTCATTCAAGCTACTACTACTTTTTATCTCAAAAGTCTGAGATAAAGTCAAGAGTAGTGATCTATGGAAGAAAGAGATCAAGATATCAATTTAATCTAAGATTTGATATCATGTCTGACTCTGATATTCTGATGAGTGATATTATAGATAAAGAAAATGAGTTTGATACTATACAGCTTATAAATATCTATAATGAAAAGTCATTGAAGAAAAATAACAATATCTGGACAATTGATAGAGGATTTCTGAACATAACTTCATCAAGAAACTCTATAATTGCAGAAGATTTCAATGCACATCATCTCTGATGAAATTCAGAATGCAAGAGAGCAGTGAGAGCTGATAATCTGATTGAATGAACCTTTAAGCATTCAATAGATTTGATTAATAAGTCTGATCAACAAACATTCTTTAGAAAAGGCATGAAACAGAAGTCTATTATAGATCTAACCTTCATGTCACAAAATCTAATGAAAAGAA